>NC_087471.1:13832430-14138679 GCF_036321535.1 Camelus dromedarius
GCCAGGTGTGGGAGAGACGGGAGCCTGGGGCAAATCCTCTGGCTCCTCCAAGGCATCCCCCCATCCCCCTGCCATTAGCTCTGTATTCTTGCTTGATTTAAAAATTTTGTCAATCTGGTGTATGTGTAATGATACGGTATTTCATTATGTCGGTATTTCATTATGTTTTAAATTAACATATCCTTAATTACTAATAGGATGGGTAGCCTTGTTATATTTATTGGCCATTTAAATTTCCTTACTGTGATGTGCTTGTTCAAGTCCTCTGCCCATTTTCTGGTGGAATGTCTTGTCCTCATTGATCTGTAGGAGTTCTTTAGGTGCCTGTATGTTAAATGTTTTTGTCAGTGATACCTGTTACAGATACCTTCTCTGTGGCTTTTTTTCTATGGTTCTTTTTAATAAAAGCCTTTTTCTTCTCAAGTAATAATTTTTTTTCCATATCAAAGGAGAAACCCTCCTACATTGTTATCTAGAACTTTTATCTTTAAATCTTAGATCCATCGGAAAGCAGTTTTTGTATATAGTTTGAGGTGGAGGTCCATTTAATTTTTAAAAATATGGATAACTGGTTCTCCCAGCAG
The DNA here is from genome assembly GCF_036321535.1 of Camelus dromedarius. Classification (NCBI taxonomy): domain Eukaryota; kingdom Metazoa; phylum Chordata; class Mammalia; order Artiodactyla; family Camelidae; genus Camelus; species Camelus dromedarius. Next base: position 13,833,015 of record NC_087471.1, read on the forward strand.
CATTTGTTTTGAAAGGTTGCGTTTCCCTGTTGCTCAGCAGTGCTACCTTCTAAGTGTGTCAAGGGTCTAAATGTTTGGTCTGTTTTTATGGGCCCTCTTCTTGTTTGACCTTCATTTCTACATCAGTACCACACTATCTTAAATATTGTTGCTTTAGAATAAGTCTTTGTGAATGTTGCAGGTGGACTGCATGCTATGGCTTTAACTGTTGATGGAAAAGTATTTTCTTGGGGTGAAGGTGATGATGGCAAACTTGGACCCTTCATAAAAATATAAGAATATTTTCTTCATTATGTGCTAATAAGTAACTTACTGATAATAAGAATCAAAGCCTTTTTTGAAAGTTATTTTGTGGAAAATTGAATAGAAGTTACTTGTGAAAATGGAACTGGAAAATATATCAAAAAAACTCCATGAATGTGATTTGGCCTCACATGTTCTGTTTTAAGGTTTGATCAACTAATCTATAGCTGTTGTTTTGACTAAATGTGGATCCATGTAGATGTCCGTTTTTTTTTTTCCAAAAGGCTGAATTGATTATAGGGAATATTACTTGATTTTGCTCTAGGAACTGTGACAAGCCTCGGTTGATAGAGGCCTTGAAAACCAAGAGAATCTGGGATATTGCCTGTGGGAGCTTGCACAGCGCAGCCCTGATGTCCAGTGGCGAACTGTACACCGGGGGCCTTGGAGAGTACGGCCGCTTGGGACATGGGGATAATAGAACACAGCTGAAGCCCAAAATGGTGATTATACACATTTCTGTTTGCAGCAAGCTTCCCATCTGATTTCCAAAGGAGAGAAGCTCCGAGTCTCAGACTGGTCATGACCTGTGCATTATTGGCTCTCAGTCTGTGGCAAAAAATTCCCTTGCTGTCTCAGTGCCTGTGCTTGACTCTGTTTTTGTTTGTAATTGATTAGGTGAAAGTCCTTGGTCACAGAGTGATCCAGGTGGCATGTGGAAGCACAGATGCCCAGACCCTGGCTCTGACCGATGAAGGCAAGTCCTGTCCTGACCCCACTTTGCTGGGGGGTTGGGGGCCCCATCATGAGACACGGGCCTAAGGTATGTATTTTTAAACCTAGGTTTGGTATTTTCCTGGGGTGACGGTGACTCTGGCAAATTGGGCCGGGGAGGCAGTGAAGGCTGTAGCATCTCCTAGAACATTGAGAGGCTGAACGGGCAGGGGGTATGTCAGATTGAGCCTGGAGCGCAGTTCTACCTGGCCCTCACCAAGTTGGGAGTGGTGTGGACGTGGTACGTAAAATGCCTGTCTCCTGCCGGCATGTCTGTGTGGGGGCCTCCAGGTAGGGGGAACCTTCATGTTCTTACCCATCTAGGCATTTCTGTCCTATTATTTATGTTGAGTTGGGATTTGTGGCAATGTTATCAGAAAAAATTTCCCATTATAACTGGGTCATTTATGAAGAACCCTGGAGAACTGTAGCTTGTCTTTCTTGTTTAGGTGAGGTGTGTGTAAAGTGTTTCTCCCTTAGTTGCCATGCAAGAAACCTAGTGGTCAAATGGGTGGGAAACAGATTTCTGATTGATCTCTAGAAGAGTTCAGGTGTATTTCGAGTGAAGGGTTATTTTATTAAATCAGAAAGGAGTGGACTTTCCAGCTGACCACGGACAGTGTAATGGCCTTATCTTGAGTGTCGTGAACCAGAAGCAGGTTGAGAAAAAGAATTAGAGCAGAGAGGTGTTTTAAGAGCCGTTTGAGGCTGGACATCATGTTTTCTGTTTATTTGAAACCTGCATCAGGATCTTCAATATTGTAAAACAGGCATTCAGGATCTTGCTAGCAGAATTAATGAACTAATTTCAATGAATGGTATCCTATTTTGTACCATGATTTCAAAGACCTTGGGTATTGTGTGTGACGTCAGTGAGCTGCTCCAGCGGCTCCAGCAGTGAGTGTCTTCTGGTGGGCCATCGCCAGACTGCAGCCATCTATTAAAATCTGTTAACCTCCTTGAGGGGGAAGAGGGATTACTTCAGGCTGGGCCATGGCTCTGACATGCACGTGAGGAAGGCGCAGGTGGTGGAAGGGCTGAGTGGAAAGAAGCTCATTCACGTGGCTGTCAGGGCCCTGCACTGCCTGGTGGTCAGTGATGCAGGTAAGTGAGGTCGTGACAAATCTTTGTTGTTTCAAAAGTGCAGCTTGTGAGGAAAGAGGGTGAGTCCTGGTCCTTGAAGAACCAGGATGGCGGGCTTGGTCCACTGTGTTCCTGTGTATACCTGCCCAGGAGCCAGTGTGAGTAGAGGCATCTGGGAAAGAGGTGCTGACTGACACAGGTCCCACTCAAATGTCTGATGGGGAGATACTTCATGTTAGAAGTAAAGTTATCCTTGACAGGTGTTACTCATTATTCTGCCATGAGAGGCCATGGGCTGACAGGCTTACAGGTGATAAACTCTTAAAATAATTCATTTCTGACAAAAAATCAGCCCACTGTGCTTCAATCAAAATGAATTAAAAATGAATTATACTTTCTAATTCTGTAAAGCCAAGAAGTACATACTTGAAAAGTGAGCATATTATTTTTGATCATTTTTCTTTGCAAAATAAAGGAAAAAATAAGTTACTGCATTTAGTTGAAGAGGAAAACCTCTGCTTCCTGTAGCAGAACGAAATAGATGAATGAGTTCAGTGGGTTGATATTAAGTAAATACTCATCTGTAGTCATTGGCAAGAATTTTGAAATAAATTTAAAGAAAATCTTCTGAAATGTTGAAAAATTTTGTCCCCCCAACCTTTAACAGGTATATGCTTGGTGTGACAGTGACCATGGCCAACAGGGCAGTGGTACGACCACAGTTACTAGAAAGCCCACACTCAAGTCTTAGAAGGCCAGATCACACGAGTGGCTTGTGGGTCTTCGCATAGTGTGGCGTGGATGATGGTAGATGTGGCAACACCCTCTGTCCACGATCCCATCTTCTTCCAGACTGCAAGGGACCCCTTAGGTGCTTCCTTTTTAGGTAACACAGATCTGTGTTTTATATGAGACCCTTCCGTACACTGCACCGGTGTCACAGATAGAACATTTAACAGCACTTCCAAGTTAGAGGCTTTAGTGCTGTGTGAGCTGCAGGGTGAACCAAAGCCACAGACTCATCATGGTGCACTGTACTGGGATTCCTGCTGGGGTGAAAACTCGAGAAGGAGCTAGAATGCGGGTTCTTGTGTTATGATCAGGCCGGCTCTGGCCATACTGTGCACCTTTGCCAACTGCTTAGTGTAGGCACCGTGCTGGGCTGCTTCGTGTTTTCAGCAGGTCTATTCAGGTATAATCAACACACAATGAGCCGCACATATTGAAAGTGTCATTGCCATCAGTTGTGACACGTGTGCACCTGTGAGAACACCATGGTCAGGATAATGAACAAACGTACAGACCACGTTGAGCTTCCTTGTGCGGCTTCACGGCCCATCCCTGCCTCCCACAACCACTGACTTGCAGTCACTATAGATCAACTGGCCTTTTTAGAGTTTTACATAAATGGAATTATACAGTGTGTACTTTTTTCTGAATCTCTTTTTTCACTCACCGTAATTATTTTGAGATTCATTCACATTGCATCAAAATTTCTTTCTTTTCAATTGTTGAATATTTTATTTATGGGTGTGCTGCAATCTGTTCCTTCATTTGCCAGTTGATGGACTCTTGGGTTGTTTCCAATTTGGGGCTGTACAAACAAAATTGCTGGGAACGTTTGTGCACAGGTCTTAACGTGGACATGCACTTGCACTCCTCTAGGGTAAGGGCCTGGATAGGAATGACTGGATCACATGGTAGGTGTGTGTTTATCTTCTTAAGAGACCTACAAACTGCTTTGCAAAGGGCTTGTTCCAAAGCTTCTCCATATTTCTGTCTGTACGTGGTATGGCCAGTCTTTAACTTTAGCCTTTCTTACAGCTGTGTAGCGTATCTCATTGTGGTTTTACTTTGCATTTCCCTAAAGGCAAATGAAGTTGAGCGTCTTGCTTATTTACCATCCAGATAAGTAACGTTTTTTGTTGAAGTGTCTGTTCATATCTTTTGCTTGTATTTAAACCTAGGTTGTGTGTTTTATTACTGAGTTTTGAACATTCTTCATGTATTCTGGGTACAAGTCTTTGATCAGATACATGGTTTGCACGTATTTTCTCCCAGTGTGGCTTGTCTTTTCATTCTCTGAGGTGAATTTTAAAGAGCAGAAAATTTTAATTTTGATAAAAGTCCAGTTGATCCATTTTTATCTTTTATGGATCATACTTTGGGTGTTGCGTCTAAACAACCTTTGCCTAACTCAAGATCATAAAGATTCTTTTCCTGTGCTTTCCTGTGAAATTTCTAGTTTTTGACATTTAGGCATATGCTTGAACTTGAGTTACATTTCATTCATGGTGTGAAGTATGGGTTGAATTTTATTTATTTTTGGTGTAGGGATACTCGGTGGTTTCAGTTGCATTTGTTGACCAAAACTGTTGCTTCTCTATTGAAATAATGTGCACTTTTGTCAAAAATCAGTTTTCGTGTATGTGTGGATCTGTTTCATGGATTTATATTGTGTTTTGTTGCCAATACCACAGGGTCTTGATTACTGCAGCTTTATAAAAGGCTGAATTCAGGCGTTGCTGATTCTTTAGCTTTGTTCTTTTTAAAATATGTTTTGGGTATTCTAGGCCCTTAGTATTTTCCATGTAACTTTTAGAATCAGCTTGTCAATTTTTATAAAGTAGCCTACTTGGGATTTTGATTGCATTGACTATAGGTCAGTTTGGGACAGCTTCACAGTAATGAATCTTGCAACCCATGAATGTAGTACTTCTTCCCGTTTGTCAAAACCTTTACTATTTCTCAGCAGTGATTTGCGGTATCAGTGTACAGGTCTTGCATATCTTTTGTTATATTTATTTCTAAGTATTTCATATTGTTTATCCTGTTATAAATGATATTTTAAAAATTAGTTTTATTCTTTGCTATTATCTAGAAATACTCAAGTTGCTCCTTGCTAGTGTGTAGAAATAGAATTGCTATTTTTAAGGACAGTTAGATTATTTCTAGTTTTTGGCTATAAAACCTGCTACGGATATTCATGTGCAGCATTTTGAGTCAGTCTTCCATATGTTGAATAAACTCCACTTTGTTTTGGTGCTTTTTGTTTTTGTCTATTGTTTATCTGTTTTCAGTTTATTGGTTTATATTCTCATCTTTATCCTTGCTTTATGTTTATTTTGTATTTTTCTAGTTTTTTGAGGCGAGAGTTTAGATTATTGATTTGAGACCTTTTTTCTAATGGAAACTTTCAGTACCATGAATTTCCTTCTCACTACTGCTTTAGCTACATGTCTCCAATTTTGGTATGTTGTATTTTTTCAGTTTTATGTATTTTTAAAATTTCTTTTCAGACTTGAATTTTGACCTATGAGTTACTGTCTTGTACCTTATATTCAGATTGCTAAAAAAAAAAAAAGTAGTTTAAGAACTCTTACCTCTCTGTTCATGATAGATATTAGTTTCTAATTTTCTATTAATATACTCTGACTGGCTGGATAAAGTGATAAATGTTCCCTTTTAAGTTTTCCTTTTTAATTTGTGTAGAATTGGTGTTATTTCTGTGGAATTCACCAGTGAAGCCATCTGGGCCTAGAGTTTTCTTTGTGTGGTTTTTTTTTTTTAACCACAAATTTAATTCCTTTAAATAGCTTCAGAGTTGTTTGTTTCTTTTCTAGTTAGGTTTATCTCTTTGATGGAAGTTGAAGTTACTGACATCAGGTTGGCCTCAACATTTGCTTGGTTTTCTTTTAACATTTGTTGACTGCAGTGATGTCAGTGCTTATTCCATGTGTTGATAATTGTGTCTTCTCTTTCCAGTTAGTCCAGAGGTTGATCAATTTTATTAAGTTTTTTCAAAGAGCAAGCTTATGGTTTCCTTGATTTTCTCCATTGTGTTTCTGTTTTATATTTCACTGATCTTTGCTCTAATCTTTGCTAATTGTTTTTTTCTAAGAAGGTTAGGTCATTGGCTTAAGATCTTCCTACTTTCCTGAGTAGACATTTACTTTTCTTGATTAATTGACTGCTGTCATTATGGCAGATTATCCTCTTTATCCCTTTGCCTTTGAAATGTTTTGCTTTAAACTCAGATTTGTCTGATATTAATATAGATAATATGATACGTTTCTTTTGATCAATGCCATATAGTATTTAAACCACGGTATTCCATATACCATGATGAGCTATGGTACATCTTTTCCATTCTTTTATTTTTAACCTCTTTGTCTCTTTACAGTAAAAGAAGCTTCCTTGTAGGCAACATATAGGTGGATTTTGCTTTTTAATTTTTTTCTCGGGTAGTCTCTAATTGGGGTATTTATTCCACTTACATTTAATATGATTGTTGATGTATTTGTTTTCTCAGTATCCTACTATTTGTTTTTTATTAGTTTTAGGTGTTCATTGTGCTCTTCTTTCTCTTTTTCTGCCTTTCTTTGAATTAATTGTTCTTTATAATTTCATTTTTCTTTGTTTTCTTTGATCTCTACCTTAGTATATTATTTTAGTGATTGTTTTAGGATGTATATTATGCACATTTCATTTATCATAGTCTACGTGCAGGTGATACTATGCGATTTCGCGTATAGTAAATGAATCATACACTAGTGTATTTCTATTTTTTCCCACCCCCTTTCTGCTGTTGTTGTTACACATTTGTATGTATGTTGCAAGGTTGATCTTATTTTTTATTAAATTTTTACACATTAGATTTTCTCTTTAAATAAAGTAAATAACAAGAAAAGAATGTCTCTGTATTTGCTCATGTAGTTAACCTTTTCCAGTGCTCTTCATTCCTCTGTGGAGACCCTGCTTCTGTCTGGCATCATTTTCCTTCTCATTGAAGGACTTCCCTTATTATATCTTGTAGTTCAGATCTGGGGTTTATTCTTTCAGCTTTTTATGTCTGAACTAATCATTATTTTGCTCTATGTTCACAGTATATTTTAGCTGAGTATAAAATTTGGGGTTGACATTGTTTTCATTGAGAATCCTTTGCTCTTCTGTACCTAACACATCTTTTATCTCAGACTACTTTTAGGATTTTCCTGGTTTTTGTCTTCATCGTTTGTGTGCTTGTATATAGTTCATTATACTTCTTGGATCTCTGGGTTTCTAATTTTCATCAAATTTGAAAATTTTTCGGTCATTGTTTCTTCAAAATTTTTTTTCTGTACCTTTCTCTTTCCTGTCTTTTGGGAGGTCTAGTTTCATGTATGTTAGGTCTCTTGAAGTTATCCCACAGATAACTGACGCTTTGTTCATTTTTTAACGTTTTTTTCTATATTTCATTTTGGATAGTTTCTATTGCCATGTCTTCAAATAAACTAGTCTTCATTTTCTAATATGCTGTTAATGTTACCAAACTATTTTGGTCTCAAAGGTTGTAGCTTCCTCTCTAGAATTTTTTTTAAAGAGGTAAAACTTGCTCACTTATTAGCTCTTTGTTTTTTATTGAAGTATAGTCAAAAATTATTGTTTTTAAAATACGTTGTATTTTTTTATTTTAACTTTTTTCCACGGAGGTACTGGAAATTGAACCCGGGGCCTTGTGAATGCTAAGCTTGCACTCTCCCACTAAGTTATACCCATCCCCCCATCCTTCACTAGCAGTTTGTTTTGGGTGTTGTTCTTCCATGTCTCTGGTTTTCTTCTTGAACATATGTAATACAGATATAATAGGTGTCTTAATTTGTCTGCTGTGTGTAACTTCTGTGTCAGTTCTGCATTGTTCAGATCTATTGATTTTCCTTATTTCTGAATCACAGATATTTTCCTGCCTTTCTGCCCACCTGGTAACTTGTAGTCAGATGCTGTACATTATAAATTTTACTCTGAATGTTTCTGAAGATTTTTGTATGTCTATAAACTTTCTTGAGCTTACATATAATTTACTCTGAAGTACTTTGATCCCTTTGGATCTTGGTTTTGGATTTGTTAAGTGGATTCAGACCTGATGTTAGTCTGGGGCTAGTTGTTCCACACCACTGGGTGTTCTACTTAGTGCCTGGTGAACGGTGAGGTCTTCCCACCTGGCTGATGGGAGCAGGCACCATGCCGGGCCCTCTATGCCCTCCTAGCTGGCGCGCCCCAGCACAGTCCTTTCCTGCAGTTGGTTCTTTGGCTTTGGGCAGTGCCCTCTCATGTAGGCGCCCATCTGCTTCTGCTGCACCCTCAGCTGGGTTGGGGGGGGCACCTGCACGTCTCCAGGGGGCTCTCTGGGCAGCTCTCTCCTCTTGAGTCCAGTCCTGTGAGCTTGGACCACATTGGACTCCCTGGCTCTGAGCTCCGCCTCCTGTGCCCACAGAGACCACTGGGCTCCACCTGGTTCCCTCTGCTGAGGTCTGGGAACCCTCGGGGCAGTGAGCTGGAACACATGTCCACTAGGACTGTGTAGTGTGAAATCTGGTCTTTTCACTGTTGTTCTGGATTCCTTTTTGTGGCATTTCAATGACAGGTAAATTCACAGATAGTTGTTGTAGTAGTGTTTTCACAGCTTACGTCTGTACAGCTGAATTGCTGTAAGTGCATTCTGTAGAAGGATTTGCATCGTTTTGCAGTTACAGTGAACCTTTGCTGAAAGTAGCTTCTTTAGAGAAGTATAATTTTTTTTAACTCTGAAATATAATAATGAACCTGATACTTAATCTGTGAAACAGGAAAATGCATAGTGCGATGTTTTTTACAGATTATAGGAGGTCAAGTTACAGAAATAGAACAAACTGTAATCTTAAAAATTGAACCCAAACTTTATTTTTCTTTTTCAGGTGTGCCATAAGATGCTGATTCTTCTGCTGCCGGTGATAAAGTCAGTGGTGCAGATAATCTAAATGAAATTTGCCCTTCTCTTGCCACCATTCTCCTGTCATTAGGTGGAAATCTGGCCAAACAGCAGGCCTTGTCTCCTATACTTACGGCCCTGCAAATCATGTATGCCAGGTGGGCTTGTTTGCTGACTTTCGAAATCCAACAATGATGTGAGTCTAGGAGAATGTTAGGTTACCGTCTCTAAATATTGTGAGTTTTAGTTCAGATACCCTATGGTGAATGAATGTACCTTTGTGCTTTCTTGAATGAAGTTAAAATATGAATTAGAAAATCAAGTTAAAGAACATTTTCATTATTCTTTATGGCCAATAACCTCTAAACATATTTGGGGGTGTGGTGAGAGGAAGAATTAGTTGGTACTGATACAGAGTAAGGTTTCAGGCCCTTGTCCTCCCCTTCAGTCTTGATAAGGCAGAGTTTTGCCAGTGTTACCTTTTCCGTCCTTCTGCTCCTGTTTTCTCACAGTCTGAGGAAGTGGCCTACCTGTCCGTGCATCCTGGTTATAGGCCTGATGAATAGAAAGAAATACTCACACAGGAACTTAGTAGTTGAAGGACGCTTCTCTTTGTCCTGGCTGCTTCATGTGAGGCACCGTTGGTATTTGGCTTTCATTAAACGCAAAATTACTTTCAACCTCCACCAGCCGAGGGAGATTTCACAGGGACAGTCAGAGGCTTTTTCTGCTTAGATTTTTATGTTGGCAGTTTTTCTCCTGTCTTCACTGTGGTGATTCAATAAATAAGCTCAGGACTGAATATTTAGCTTTTAGCCAGGGGATACATAGTAATAACATTCATCTTTTTCTCTAAAACTCTTTTATACTTATCCTATAAGTCTTATGAGTGCTCTGGTGAGTGCTTGTCCTGCCCCGACCCTGCTGCCCCCCGGTGGTGAAGGTCAGCTTGCCCAGGCCTGGCTGTCTCTCCTGACAGAGATGCCGTGGTCAGGGCCCTGATGCCCACCAGCATGGTCACCCCAGTGGAGTGTCCCTTGTTCTCTTCCTCGGCACCCTCTTCCTGCGTGTCTGCTGTTGCCAGTCCTGTGAATGGAGAGGAATATGTGCTGGCTGTTGATACTGAAGACAGGCTGGATCCAAATCCATGGCAAGAAAAGAGAGGAGAGGTAAAAGCACACGGGAGAGCGATGACGCAGCCTTAGATCAGGAAGGAGGAGGCAGCTGCTTCACGTTTAGTGATGTGTGCGTCACTCTCTCCCTTAACGCAGTGTTTGTGCTGCTGCTGTGATTTTTGGCTTGAATGAGAAAATATTCCATTTTAACAGGCGGCTTTTTTAGTGTTTCAGTGGAAAGAGATTATTCTTTTAAAAAGTTGCTAAATGCAAGTCCACAGTCCTTTCTTTAAAATTTATTTTTTGGGTGGATTAGGTAATTAGGTTAATTTGTCTATTTTTAGAGGAATTACTGGGGATTGAAGCCAGGACCTTGTGCATGCTAAGCATGCGCTCTGCCAGTTGAGCTATACCCTCCCCTCAAGTCCACAGTCCTTTATTTGCAGCTCTGAATCCTGAAAGCTTTGAAAGCTAAAGGTTTTTATAACTTACTTTGGAGGAAGAGATGTGAGCTCATTTTAGTCCTCTTCATGTGGACTGTTGTGAATATTAATTAATAGGTTTACCTGGAATATGAATGTGCTTGGCTTTGCAGGGCTGTCCCAGACCCCGCTGCAGGTGGTGACTGGTGGTGTAAATGCCTCGTTATGTCTATAAAATCTGGAATACTCCAGCTGGCCCAAAGGGTTTTATTTAATAAGGCTTTTGGAGGTGGGTGGGAAGTGTGCCGTGTCGCTGAGTCTCTCCTCTTCTGTTTCTGAACTAGATTGTCTCTTCTGAGGATGCTGTGACCCCCCTCCGCAGTGACCTTGTCTGCTTCCTCAGCTTCTTCTCAGCCATTTATCCCAGTGACAGATGACCCACAGGAGCTGCCAGCATCATTGCAGAAACCATCACCAAAGCCAAAGAGGTCAAGGGGCTTTCTTCTTCACATTTTATTTTGAAATAATCTTAAATGTACACACAAGTTGCAGAAGTAGGACGCAGAAATACAGCACGGTACACTCCTGTGTACCGTCCACCTATGTTCTCTAATTGTACTCAGATTTTGTTCCAGTAGCATCCTTTATCAGTCTAGGACCTGGCCCAGGGTTGAGTGTGGTCTCTTTGGTCTTCAATATGGAACACTTTTTCAGTCCTTCCTTTTGTCAGAAACACCACAGGAATGATACAGAGTGCTTTCCAGTGCATCACAGTGGGTGTGTGATGTGCTGCGTAACTGGTGATGTGAGGTCTTACTACTTGGTCAGGAGTATCTGCCAGGTTTCTCCACTGGAAGTTAGTAGAAGAATGGTAGTAAGTGTTCATGGGAGATGCTTGGAGGCTGTGCTGATACCTTGTCCCTCATTGTGTTTTCACCTCCGAGTTTGCAGTGTCTGTGATGATTCTAGCCAAGTCCATTATTGCTGTGGTGGTTGTTCTGTGGTTGTTTTTCAAATTTCATCATTCTTTTTGGACTGTCTGTTCTTCTGTAAGGGAGGACTTCCCCTTCTCATCTTCTCTGTCTATGTTGGTGTAGATTTGTGGGATCCTATTTTACTCAAATAATGACATACATCACTCTCATCATTTGACACCCAAATTGTCCCAGACTTGGCCATTGGGAGCCCTTTTCAGCTGATTTATATAATTGTTTGAGCATTTCCTTCCTTTCTGGCACAACTCATCTTTCTGTTCCAAACTCATCTTTCACCTACCCTGGCCTTGTCCCAGAATCAACCATTTCTCCAAGGAGCCCTGGTTCCTTTTGGTGGATCATAGGATTTAGAAAAAAGATCTGGGAGCTTGGTAAGCTGATTACTCCTGGGTGTCCTGGGTTTAAGCCCTCTCAGCAAACAGACATGCACACATGCCCACTTATACCAGAATTTCTCCCTTGACATCTTATTTATATAATGAAAACCATGAGTGGTTCAAACCAATACTTTCAATTTCAGTCCAGCACCACAGGGTTTATCCTTGCACTCTCCCTTTCTGTATTTTAGGTGTATAATCTTTTTATATGTTGCAGGATTGCTTTGCTGTTTTGCTGATTTTTGTGCCTGTATTCATAAGGTATATTGAGCTGTAGTTTTCTTATGATGTCTTTGCCTGGGTTGGGTAACAGTGTAATTAACACTGGCCTCCTAGAATGCGGTAGGCAATGTTCCTTCCTCTTCTGTTTTTTAGAAGAGTTGTGAAGGATTGGTGTTAATAGTTTTAAAAATATTTGATAGAATTTTATCTGTTCTTTTAACATGTTCCCATCATTCTTTTATTTCCTTGTTTCCTGGCACAACACAAAAGTCTAGGTTCAATGGTATGTTTTATGCTCCAGCACAGAAATTAGGTGTTCCTCCAGGAAGTCCAGGTTCTTTGTAGTGGACAGTGGTATTTAGTAGCCAAGATCTGGGCCTTTGTGTGCTCATTGCTGTTGGGAGGTTGCTGGTCACAACTCTCTTAGTAGACAGACCTAGGAAGGGTGGGTGTGTGTGTGTGCGTGTGTGTGCGTGCGTGTGTGCGCGTGTGCACGTGCGTGTACCCACACAATAAGTTAGTGGGCTATATTAATACTCCTTTTGTTATATATCTACATGTATTGAAAACCACTGGTTCCTAGCAGTACAGTCAATTCTAATAACTGCACAGGATTCACCTTTCTGTTCCACCTCTCTGTATAGATAACTTTTCTCTGAAAATGAGAAGACTGTCCCCTTATGGACAGTTCCATAGCTTCCCCTTAGGTAGCCTGGTTCCCATTTTGACCGCCTCTCCTCTCCCACGTGGGCACCTCCTTCCCCTCCACAGCTTCTGGTGCTCAAAACCAGTTTGCCCTCTACAGGGATGACCTCTCACCCTGCTTGACCTATGACCTCCCCCACCCTACCCTCCAGGCCAGCTGGCCCAAAGCAGGGACACCTTCCACTTGGCTTGACTCTGTCTCACCAGTCACCCTCCCAGGTGGGTGTCCTCTCAAGCCTGCTCAGGTGCTTCCTGTGCCAGGCCCCCTCTCCCTGCCCACACTGTCTCCCCGCCGGCACATCCAGCTTGGGAACACACACACATTATTTTCAATTACATTTGGAACTCTTGATTTATTGTGGTGTTGCTGCTGACAGAAATATATCCTATGGGAAGTATTCATAACCATCTATGGTAATAAGAAAATTGCTATTTACAAATTAGGGGTCTGAACTCAACTTGTGATACTTGGCAATCTTCTAGGATGAGGGTTTAATGCAGAAATTATCCAGAATTATGGGAAGTTTTTGCTTTTAGGTAGAAGAGGGATGGTATCATTTCTTTCCTACCAAATCATTAGACATAGGCATTATCCAGAGTATTCCCCTAAATTCCTACCATTGCAGTTTTGGTTTGATTCATCAATTATGGCAAAGTAATTTTCATGTTCGTTTTGGGCTATAACTCACATTCAAGGAGATGTAGCTAGTGATTTTATTTTTTAGCAGTTATCTTTTTTCCCTCTAATCCCCCACCAAAAATTGTTAGGTACTGTTTCTCACTGTATTTAACTTGCGTATTCCACTGAATGCTCTTGCTGCTCTTCAGTGAGTGAGATTCTGGAATGTCATTGTTTCTGTGAACGTCACGTGCTGATTCCCTGGGTCTCCGCTTAGAGGTAGGAGCAGGGTCTGTTTCCTTCCAGGAAGAAACCGTGCTCCCACCTCAGAGAGTGCTGGTTTCTAGGGCCAACTTGGGCACTGATGGCACTTGCATATCGGATGGATCCCATTCCGCTGAAGGTTCCTAAGTGGGGCTTGTCCTTCCCCCAGCTCAGTTGTGTTTGGCAGTCAGGTTTCACTGAGATTCCAAAAGCAAGGGAGGAGAGAAGGCGGCATCTCCGGCATCTTGTTCTTCCTCTGGCGAGCTGAACTCTGCCTGTGAGACTGAAAGGAACCAGGTCCACCCCTGTTCAGCATGGGGTCTCAGTGATTCCCACTCCTGAGCTCAAAAGCTACGGGATTTCCCAGCTCTGATGGCTCCCTGTTCCTTTCTGTAGGCCGAGTCCCGCTGCCAGTGTCCAAGAGGCTCTCGTTTGGTGGGCAGCAGGCTGGGGCTGGCTGTCCCAGGTGGGGCACCCTCAGGAGGAGGGGTGGAGAGGGCAGAGATGCAGATGTGTGGCCCCTTTCCTCTGCTGATGTTGAAGAGAGGTCAGTGACCGCAGGTGTGGTGTGTTTTAACTGACACACTGTGAATGGGAAGTAAAAGGGGACAAGAAAAAGGAAGAGAAGACTTTATCCATTTTCTTTTTCAAAGCGCCCAGGGAACAAGAGATTTTGGGCAATGTGTTACACACCAGTGAGTCCGTTAAATAAGATTCTGGGAAGGAATTACGAAGAAGATCTAGAAAAAATCGTTAAAGTACAATGTGCAAATGAGAAAACTCCCAATCACCCCCTGTGGGTGGGGGCAGGGGATGGATTTTATGTGGTATGACTTCACTCCAAGTCTCCCCTTATAAGGAATACCTGTGCTGTGAACTTGATCACAGTGTAAATTGTCATTTCTTCTGAGAGCTGCTGTGGGTAATTCATAAAATAGTTATTTGGTCCTGAAAGCTTAGTACGTGGTGGTGGAGATTTTAGGGGCCTGTCATGTTTCATGGTATTTCATGGCGTTAAATGCCTCATCAGGTCCCTTATTCCTCAGTGGTCATCATGTATCCTTGGAGTTTATGGATAAACTGGTGACTGTTTATCTCTGGACACATCTTTCCTGATTTTATTTGTTGGACTTTTTAGGATGTTGAAAGCCAAAATAAAGCATCAGGCCCAGAATGTCAGTCCTCCGATGAGTTCATCAGTCTGCTGGTCATGGACAACACGTGTACCTTGGACCTGCTCAAGCTGTCTGTGTGCAGCCAGGCGGCAGACAAGGGCAGGGCCGTGAGGGTTAGGGTTGCCGCGGGTGGGCAGGCAGGCAGGCAGGCAGGCAGGCAGGTAGGTGGGAGGTGCTACCACTGTCCTGTGCTTGAAGGACTCCTGGGAAAAATGAGTCCCTTCTCCATCTCCTGTGCTGCACTTGCTTCTCATGTAACATTTTGAAATCAGTTTGGTATTTTAGAATTTAGAAATGTCTAATTTTTACAAAGTAGGATCTGCCAGCTTTTTTCATTTATGACTTCTGGATTTTGTATTCTGCTGAAAATATGCTACCAACATGATACTGTTTAAAGAATTCTCCCAGGTTGCTTCTAATTATTTTTATTACTTAATTTGTTCTTATATTTACGTTTTTGAGAGATGAAGTAGGGATTCAACTTTATTTTTTTCTAGATGGTAAACATGTTGCCCCAACATCATTTATTGAATCATCCTCCTTTTCCCCAGTCATTTGAAGACCACTTTTATCATATTCTAAATTTCTGTGTGTATTTGGGTCCCTTTATTGACTCTTTTCTGTTCCATTAATTACTTTTTTTATGCTTTAATACTGCAGTATTTTAACTATTAACTATTTAAAATAGGTTTTAGTATTTGCTAGCACTGGGTTCTGTGGGACTTCCAGCTGTGGTGATGTTCTGTACCTGGCACCCACCAGCCACATAGGCTGTTGAGCACTTGAAATGTAGCTGGTGAACCTGAGGCAGTGAAGTTTTCATTTTATCTAACTTTTTAATGGATTTAAATTTCAGTAGCCTCATGTGGCTAGTCTAGGGTGTACGGTCAATACTATGTTAATATCTCTTAGAAACAGCTGATCAGTCCTGAAGCCCTTGGGCTTCCTGAAGGACTCTTGCTTATCAGTGGCCTTGTTCTCTGCCTTTTCAGAACTGGCCGTGTGAGGGAGGCCAGTGCCATGTGCTCTGTGCAAGTGTGTTGTCAGTGTGTGTCTGAGTTGCATATCACCACCACTACCACCACCATAAAGTACTTAAGTATGGCTGAGTGGCCTTGAAATCATAGTTATGGTTTAGGAGCTGTTTCAGGGGCATATTATTTCTTAATTGTATTCAGGAAGAACTAAAAAGTGGTAGGTTTCCTACTTATAATTTTTTGAGGCTAATTCTGAGATTACATCAAGGTAGATTGCCATAAGCAAAATACTGTTTTCACAAGTTTACTGCATTTGTGAGAGGAAAGGATGGAATGAGAAGAACTCGGATCTAAAGTAGTAATGCCCCATATTTATTGTACACACAGCTATGAGGCCTGGTTCTCGGTGCGTTCACTCAGTATGGAACATGGGTGTTCCCTTTGTTTACAGATAAGGCAACTGAGGCTCTGAGAGGTTGTTAAGTGCCTCAAAGACACTCGGATTGCTGGTGGATGGGAGAAATGATGTCAGATCCAGTGCACTTTTAGGGCAGAACTACAACTGTGACCCCTCTGTCACCCTCTCCTTGGAGCTTGTTTGCCCCTCTTGGGGGACTGACTGGCTTTCATAGAAAGTTTTTAAACCCCAGAAGAGCCCTGGTGGGCTGTGCATTAAGGTTTGATAATGTCAAAGTCTCAGATTCAGAGGGAGAGAAACAAAGATGGGATTGTCTTCCAACTTTCCTGGCCCAGTGGCAAGATGCTACTCCTATGTCCTACACTGACCTAATTTGGGGGACTTTATTAAAAAAGAAACATCTGACTTTATAACAATAATGCCTAGATGGCAGCGATCTTAGTTTGTCATTAATAAAACTACTTACTAGGCTAATCTATTTGTTACCTGATATGATATGAGAAAAAAATAGATAAAAACAATCATTTATTTCTGAAAAGTACAGAATAGAAAATAGTTTCATTGATTTTTCTAAATTAAAAAATTTGGCATTTACTGTGTTACTGCTGTAGTAACATTCTCATTTGTTTTTAAAAATAGCAATCAGGGAGTTTATAGTCAGCAGTATTAACCATTTCAATGGTGTGAGTAACTAAAATTTTAAAATGCAATGAACTATGGATTGTAGGGAGAATGTGGTTCTGGGGGCTGACCCTCAATGTCTCTGGTCAAGAGACACCCCCAGGTGTGCTCGTATTTGTAGCCCTCGTTTCAGACAGTCTGCTGCTGTTTGACCTGGACAGCTTGGTCATTCCTCTTCATGCCTCTCCTCTCCTGCTTGACCCCAGTGCCTTCTAGGATCTGGGTCATTTTTATCAACGTGCTTCTGCTTCGCTTGATAGTTTTGTTCCTGAGGCTGACTTTCCTCATCAGGTTGTGTACTAGAAGAGATTCTTGTAATCAGAGGCCTTTTGTTTCATCAGTTGGTATGTGTTGGGTGTTTTGTGTGTGTCAGGTGCCTCCTGGCTACTTGTACCTAGATCTCTCCAAGCATCTCTGTGAGCTCTGGGCTGTCTTGATTGTAAAGGTGAGGAAACCAAGCCCTGATTAAAAGAAGATTTCTCAGACTCCCAAATGCTTCACTCTGCCTCATCCCTGCAGAAAGATCTGGATCAGAGTGGGCATCCTGACATCTTCCTGCTTTGTCCCCCGCTTCCTCCCACAGGTGGCTGATACGTGGTTGGAGCTCTGGGTCACCGAGTTGGAGGACATAACCACAGACTCAAGAGTGGCCACCTGTCCTCCCAGCCCGTGGTGGTGGAGAGCAGCCATCCCTATGCAGATGACACTTCCTCCAGTGGCACAGTGAAGATACCAGGTACTCAGGGCTGGTCCCAGGGAGGAAATGTGGGGGTCCCTGCCTGTAGAACAGCTTCATTTCTGCCATGGCATCAGTGGAAGCAACTGTCATTGTTTGATAGAAAAGCTACAGAATTGCACAACTCCCTCCTAGGGTTTGATGAAACTTGCTAGAGCATCTCGCAGAACTCAGAGAAACATTTACTTACGTTTACTGGTTTATTACAAAGTATAGGAAAAAGGTTACAGGTGAATAGTCAGATGAAGAGGTGCACAGGAGGGTGTTCTGTAAATGTCTGTGAGGTTAAGGTGTAGGTGGTCTTGTTGAAATCGTCTGCATCTTTACTGATTTCTGTCTACTTGTTCTGTGAGCTGTTGCAAGTTGGGTTTTGAGATCCCCAGCTGTCATTGTGGATTTGTCTCCTTTTCACTTTTCTATCAGTGTTTCCTTCGTGTGTTTTGGGTCTTTGTTATTAGGTGTGCGTATCTTTGTAATTGTTACATATTCCTGATGGTCGACCCCATTTTTCACTGTGAAATGTCTCTGTTTTGTCTCTATTAACATTTCTTGAAGTCTATCTTGTGTAATATTAGTATAGCCACTACAGCTTTCTTAATGGTTACTGTTTGCACGGTAGATCTTTTTCCATCCTTTTACTTCCAACCTTTTATGTCTTTTGAGTCTAAAGTTTGTCTCTTGTTATGCACCTTTTAGTTAGCTCTTGCTTTTTCTTAAACCAAGCTGATAGTCTTTGTCTTCTGGTTGAGACGCTTGGGCCATTCACACTTAATGTAAGTATAGATGTGGGTGGATTTACATCTCTTAGTATGCGTATATTTGGGAATGTTTTTATTTTGCCTTCATTTTTGAAGGATAGTTGTGCTGGATATAGAATTCTTAGTTGATAGAATTTTTTTCCTCTTACCACTTTAAATTTGTCACCCTCCTGGTTTCTTGCATTCATTGTTTCTCAGGAGAAATCATAATCATATTTTGTGTCTTTTTTTCCTGTTGTGGCTTTCATGATTTTCTCCTTGTCTTTGGTTTTCAACAGCTTCAGTCTAATGTGTCTGGAATGTGGATCTCTGTGTTTATCCTACTTGGGGTTTGTTAGTTCTTGGAGCTGTCGATTAATGTTCTTCATCCAATTTGGAGTTTGGGGCTGTATCTGTTCAACTACTTTCTCTGACCCTTTTTTCTCTTCCCTCTTTTTTTTTTTTTTGTGGGGGTGGTGCAGAATTCCCATTATGCGTGTTTGTATACTTAATGGTCTCCCAGGTATTTGAGACTTTTTATTCAGTCTTTCTTCTTCTGTTCTCTGGATAGAAAGTAATAGAAATTGCACAGTCTTAAAGTTGTATAGTGATTCTTTTTTTCCTGCCATTTTAGAGCTGCTGTTTTGTCCAGCTGGTCAATTTCTCATTTTGGTCATTGTATTTTCTACCCCCAAAACTTCCTTTTAGTGCTTTCATCATTAAATCATTGTTACCATATTTTCCTTTGTTACCATGTTTTCTCTGGTTTTCTTGAACGCTTTGAACTTATTACAGCTGCTTTGAAGATGTCTGCTAAATCCAGCATCTGGCCCATCAGAGTTAGTTTCTATTAACCAATTTTCTTCCTGAGTACTGCTCACACTTTCCAGTGTTTTTGTATAGCTCATTATTTTTTATTGAAAACTGGGCACTTTAGTTTGTGATGTGTCATCTGGATTCTGACCTTTTGTTTTTAAGGTTTTTAAATGTTGCTACAGTTCTTTGCCTGTTTTGTATGTTTGTTTTGTAACATCCCTGGAATGACTCTGAAATCTCCTTATCGATGTCACATAGCTGCTGATGTCACGGCTTCACTTTTCTATTTTCATTTTTGTTTTCTAGCCAGACTTCTAGGATTTGTTCCATATCTGCTTGGCATAGTGCCGAAGCTTGCTGCATTTTCCCTTCTGTGGATGGATCTCTGCATGGGTGGGGCAGGGAGGGCGTGGAAGTCAGTGTTCTGACAGCTTCTTATTTTCCTGATTTCATATGCCCTGGGTCATCCAAGCCTCCAAGGTGTCCTCACTGAGCCCTTCTCTGCTTTCTGACTTCCAGGGTTTTCCTGCTAGATCTCTGACTAGTTCTCAGGTCTGGGATCAGGGTGCCTGGGTGGGAATTGGAAATGCCTTCAGCCTGGCACACAGAGCCCTGTAGCCTCCAACACTAGCTGTGCCAGATCCCCCACTGGGAGCAGTCCTGTGTAATGGGAGCCTGGACTTGCCTGCCCCACCCGCAGGGTGAGGGGGTCAGCTCGGGATAGGGGTGCACTTAGAGTGAGGGGGGATCCTGAGGTGAGGGGGGACAGGCTGAGGGGTAAGGGGTGGGTCGGAGTGGAATTGACCCACCTGAGGGGTGAGGGGGACCATCGGGTTGTTGGGGGTCCTGCGGTGAGGCATGAGGAGTGAGCTTGGGGTGTGGGGGCCATAGGTTAGTACCTAGTTGGGTGGAGTGTGCTGGCTGGGACCTCGGTGTAAGGAAAAGGATCCCCGTCTTGGGGGGTCTGGTTGGCGACTGGGCCTGGCCAGGGATGGTGCGGTCAGTAACGAGAGGAGGCAAGCAGCGGGAGTGGGGCTGGGGGGTGTGGCCTGGCCCTGGTGGTGGTGGTGGTCTGGTTGAGTGCCAGGACCTGGTCGGTGGCAGAGTAGGGGTGTTGGGTATGGAGACTCGGCTGGGCAGGCAGAGGGTGCCCTACCACCCCACCGCTCCACTCAGTCCTGCTGATCCCAACCTGGCCTCGGCCCCACTCGCCACATCCTGAACAGCGGGAGCCTCAGCCTGAGGGTCCGCGCTTCGGGGGGGGGGGGGAGGAGGAGGGGCGCGCATGCGCGGACGCACAGACTTGTGGACGTGGGACCCGCTCACAGCTTGTGCAAGTCGGGCGGAAGCCGGGTGCTCCCGGGACCAGCTCCCGAGGAAGAAGGCAGCCTGGGGACTGGGCCGCCGCTTGCCTTCATCTCTGCTGCCACTGTGGGGCAGGTAAGGGGGCGCTGGTGGGGGCGCGCCGGTCCCGGAGCCGGCAGGTGGGGCCTGGACTGCGCAGCTGGGGAGGCGCACAGGGAGGGGTGCGTGGGTGAGGCTCAGGCCGCGCCGCCCATTAGGACCCTGAGGCCAGTGTGGGCTGCCGCCGTGGTTTGTGGTGCCCACTCCCCCGTTAGTAGTCTCTGAACCCCGCGTCTTCGCTGCCGCTTGTACCCGGGTTTGGGAGAGCAGGCCACCTCCGGGAGGTGGGAGGGCGCTGGATGGCCCCGGAGCACCTCCGACCGGCCCTCAGGTCGTGGCCTGTTTCTGGGAGGCGGGTGTGGTGCGTTCGCGGGGTCGCGGTTGGGTGGGGGCTGCCCTATGAGAGCTCCTGTATTTGTTCTCTATTCCCCGCAGCCTGGGGCGACCTCTGCTTTGCCATGTTCGTGGGAGGCACCTCTCGTGGTCAGCCCGCTCCTGGGAGGCAACGCGGTGCTGTTAGGGTGCGGGGACAGTGGCATCGGCGGCAGCGGCAGGGAGGGAGGTCTGCCCCTTGTATCTTGTTGATTTGCTCCCATCTTCCCCATGTTCTGTCCTGGGGGCAGTCTCTGCTGCCCTAGGTTCGCGGGACCCAGGTTACAGGTCAGGCTGCTCCTGAGAGGCGGGCGCGGTGCGGCAGTGTGCGGGCGTGGCGGCAGCGACAGACGTAAATGGGAGCAAACCCCAGTAAATGGGAGCAAACCCCAGCGCTCGCACAAGGCAGCCCAATGCTGCAGCCGCGGCCTCTGCCCCCGACTACCCCTGACAGCACAGCACCCGCCTTCCAGGAGCAGGCTGACCTGTAACCTGAGTCCTGAGAACCCAGGGCAGCAGCAGGGTGGAGGCCAGGAAAGGCCGCAGGGGAGTTTGAAGCAAATCCACAGGCTCGCATAGAGAGACCCCTAAACCCATCTCTGCCGCCGCTGCCAGCCCTCCTCGCAGGAGCAGGTGGACCTGGGGATGTGCTTGGGGCAGCAGAGGCCGCCCCCCCCGGCCCTGTCGCGGGGGAGATGGGGGCAAATCAACCAGTCTCCATTGGCAACTCCCCTCTCCCCCCACTGCCCCAGGTTCGCAGGACACTTGTTCCTAGGTCAGTGGGCTCCTGGGAGGCAGTGAGGTTAGAGGGCGGCGGCGGGGAGGGGTGCTGTCCTCCTCTAGCAGGTGACTTGTTCCCATCTTTCCTGGGGCCTATCCTGGGGACAGCCTCTGCGACCACAGGTTCGCAGGGCGCATGTCTTCATGTCAGCCTTCTCCTGGGAGGAGGGCGCAGTGCAGTCAGGGGTCAGCATCAGCGGTGGGCAAGGACTTTCCAAGGACCAAGCTTTAGCCCAGGATAACTAACTCTCCTTTCTTCTCTTGCTTCCTCAGTTGGTGGCTGTAGCAGCTTTTCCATTATAGGTTATTTTCAGATATTGAATGTAGATTTCTGAGCTATACAGAAAAAACTTTCTCTTAAATCGATTTTTATATATAGTGGCTAACATTTGTTAATCTCAAACCCCCAAATTTATTCCTTCCCTGGTAACCATAAGATTGTTCACTAAGTCTGCAAGTCTGTTTCTGTTTTGTAGAGGAGTTCATAGTGTCTTTTTTAGATTACGCATGAGTGATGTATGGTATTTTTCTTTCTGTTTCTGGCTCACTTCACTTAGAATGATGATGTCTGGGTCCATTCATGTTGCTGCAAATGGCGTTATTTTATCCTTTTTAATGGCAGAGTAGTATTCCATTGTATAAACATACCACAACTTCTTTATCCAGTCACCTGTTCCTTCATTTAGGTTGATTCCATGTGTTGGCTATTGTACATAGTGGTGCTATGAATACTGGGAGGCAGGTATTTTTTTTCGCATTGGAGTTCCCTCTAGATTTAGGCCCAGAAGTGGGATTGCTGGATCATAGGGTAAGTCTATTTTTAGTGTTTCGAGGAATTTCCATAATGATTATACAAAACTACATTCTGACCAGCAGTGTAAGAGGGTTCCCTTTTCTCCACACCCTCTCTAGCATTTATCTTCATGAACTTTTGAGTGATGGCCATTCTGACTTGTGTGAGCTGATACCTCATTGTAGTTTTGATTTGCATTTCTCTAATAATTAGCGATAGTGAGCATTTTTTCATGTACCTATTGGCCATTTGTAGTCTTCATTGGAGAAATGCTTGTTTAGATCTGCCCATTTTTGGACTGGGTTGGTTGTTTTTTGTTATGAAGTTTTATGAGGTGTTTATGTATCCTGGAAATTAAGCCTTTGTCAGTTAAATTATTTACAGGTATTTTCTCCCATTCTGTAGATAGACATTTTGTTTTGTTTATGGTTTCCTTTGCTGTGCAAAAGCTTGTAAGTTCACTTAGGTCACATGTGTTTATTTTTGCTTTTATTTCTGTTGCTTGGGTAGACTGTCCTAGGAGAACATTGCTGAGATGTATATCAGGTAATGTTTTGCCTATGTTTTCTTTTAAGGTTTATAGTGTGTTGTCTACATGTTCAAGTCTTAGCCATTTTGAATTTATTTTTGTGTATAGTGTGAGGGAATATTCTAATTTCATTGATTTACATGCAGCTGTCCAGTTTTCCCTACACCATTTGCTGAAGAGACTGTCTTTACTCCATTGACTATTCTTGCCTCCTTTGTCAAAGATTAATTGACCAAAAGTTTGTGGGTTTAATTCTGGGCTCTCTGTTCTGTTCCATTGATCCATGTGTCTGTTTTTGTATCAATACCAGGCTGTTTTGACTGCAGTTCTGTCATATTGTCTGAAGTCTGGGAAGGTTATTCTTCCAGCTTCATTCTTTTTCTTCTGTAATGCTTTGATAATTCTGGGTCTTTTGTGATTCCATATAAATTTGAAGATAATTTGTTGTAATTCCTTGAAAAATGTCCTGGGTAATTTGATGGGGATCACATTAAATCTGTACATTCGTTCGGACAGTGTGGCCATTTGAACAATATTAATTCTTCCAATGCAAGAACATGGGATATCTTTCCATTTCTTTAAATTCTCTTTAATTTACTTAGTGTTTTGTAGGTCTCCGCATATGTCTTTCACTTCCTTGGTCAGATTTATTCCTAAGTATTTTATTTTTTTGGATGCAGTTTTAAAAGGGATTATTACTTTCGTGTTAAGAAATGCCACTCATTTCTGTATGTTGATGTTGTATCCTGCTACCTTGCTGAATTCTTTCATTAGCTCTTACAGTTTTTCTGCGGAGTCTTTAGGGTTTTCTGTGTATAGTACCGTGTCATCCGCATATGACAAGTTTATTACCTCTTTTCTTCCAGCTTGGATCCCTTTTCTTTTTGTTGTCTAATTTCTATGCTAGGACTTCTGATACTGTATTGAATAGAGCTGGTGAGAGTGGGCATCCTTGTCTTGTTTGAGATTTGAGCAGAAAGGCTTTCAGCTTTTCATGTAGAGTATTATGCTGGCTGTAGGTTTGCTATAAATAGCTTTTACTATGTTGAAATATGTTCCCTCTGTACCCACTTTGGTAAGACCATGGGCTCAGTGCAGTCAGGGGGCTGGGAGGATGGTAGCAGCAGTGGCAGCAGCGGTGGGAGGAGGGGTGCTGCCCCTTTCAAACCAGTCATTTGCTCCCATCTCCCCTGTGGCCGGGCCTGGGGTTGGCCTCTGCTGCCTCAAGTTCGCTGTAGGCATGTCTCCAGGTCAGCAAGCTCACAGGAGGTGGGCATGGTGCAGTCAGGGAGGAGGGGTCAGCTGAGGGAGGGTGCCTGCCTTGGAGGAGCTGGCCTCTTTGCTCCAGTCTCCCTTGTGGCCTGGCTTGGGGGTGGCCTCTGCTGCCTCAGGTCGCGGGACCACATGTCCCAGTCTGCCTGCTCCTAGGAGGTGGGTGGGGGCCACCTGACTGCTACCAGCTGACCACATCTTACCAGCCTCCAGTAAGCAAATTAGGAAATGTGTGTCCCGCCACTGGGCACAGCAAAGGCTGCCCGCAAGCCTGGTATGGGGGAGAAAGGAGCCTGGGGCAAATCCACCAGCTCTGTAGAGCAGCCTCCCTCCCTCTGCCATTAGCTCTATATTCTTGCTTGATTTAAACATCTTACCAATCTAGTGTATGCGTAATGATATAATATTTCATTACGTTTTAAATTTACATATCCTTAATTACTAATGAGATTGGTAGGCTGGTTATATTTGTTGGCCATTTAAATTTCCTTTCTGTGATGTGCTTGTTCAAGTCTTCTGCCCATTTTTCTGGTGGAATGTCTTGTCCTCATTGATCTGTAGGAGTTCTTTATGTACCTGGATGTTAAGTCTTTTTTTCAGTGATACCTGTTGCAAATACCTTCTCTGTGGCTTTTTTCTATGGTTCTTTTTAATAAAAGCATTTTTCTTTTTCTGAAGTAGTCAAAATAATTTTTTGTTTCCATATCAAAGGAGAAGTTCTCCTTTATTATGTAGAAGTTTTCTTTTTTTTTTTCTCATCTTTAAATCTTAGATCCATCTGAAAGCAGTTTGGTATGTAGTTTGAGGTGGAGATCCATCTAATTTTTTAAAATATGGATGCCTGGTTCTCCTAGCAGCAGTTGTGTTGAAAGGTTGCCTTTCCCCATGCTCAGCAGTGCGGCCTTACCATGAGTGTAGCAAGGGTCTACATGCTTGGTCTGTTTTTCTGGGCCCTTTTCTGTTTGATTGAGCTTCGTCTCTACATCAGTACCACACTGTCCTAAATATTGTTGCTTTATTATAAGTCTTGATAGCTTTAGGAGAATATTGGCTATTCTTGACCTTTGATACTTCCAAACACATTTTGGAATCAACTTGTCAAGTTCCCCCCAAAAACTGTTTTAACCTTACAATTCTGATAGGGATTGCATTGAATCTGTCATTCAGTTTCAATTTAAATTGACATCTTTACATTATGAGTCTTCTATTTAATGACCACTTGGCATAACCCTTTATTCAGTTTTCTTTCTATGAAGTTTTATAAATTTCTCTGTAGAGATTTTCACCTCTAGATTGTTAGATTTATTGTCACAACTTTATACTATTTAGCACAATAGTGCTATTGTTTATATTAAAAAGCTTTTATTTCTAACATGTGCAGTATTTACTATACAGTTTTTTTTATGGAAGTCTATTTTTTGTATGCTAACAGTTTTTCTCAACAGTAAATTTTACTACCTTTTCTCCCTTATTATATTGTCATTGTAAATTTTATTGATATTAAACCGGCCTTGAACTCTGTGGATAACTGTAACTTGATCCCAATGTATTATCTTTTTTATACATTTTGAATTTTGTTTTTATTTAGGATGTTTGTATCAGTGTTCATGATTAAGATCGATCTGTAATTTTCCTTTTCTTTCTTATCTTCTGTTGGATTTAGTATCAGAATTTTGTTAGCCTTATACAATGAGCTGAAGAAGTTTCTTCTTTTCAATTTTTTATAAGAGATTTAATGTTGGAAATACTCCTTCCTTATGATTGCTAGGACTTACCAGTGAAGCTGTTTGGGCCTAGATTGTTCCATATGGGAAGATTTTTGACTATTCATTTTCTTTAGTGGTTAAAAATCAATGCAGGTTTTCCATGTCTTGTATCAGTTGAATAAATTATATTTTTCTAGGAATTTACCCATTTTGTTTAAATTTTCAAATTCTCAACACAAATTAATTCATAATAGTTTCTTTTCAATGTCTGAAGATCAGTAGTAACATTTCCTTTTCATTTGTGATAATTACCTTCTCTGTTTTGAGGTGTATTGCATAAAAGTGGTATAAACTACAGTTATTTCTGTCAGCTAATTATTACTGATCTGCAAATACTATGACAAATTACTATTTATATTGTAAATTTTTCAACCACAATAACTTGTCTTATTTTTATTTGACAATATAATATGTTGTCCTGTAGACAGTCTTTGCATTTTAGCAATAGAACATGCAATTGGAAAGGTGGAATAGGGTCACAGAAACCAAGTATGCAGAGAGTCTCAAGAAGAAAAGGAGAGCCAGTGGTATGTAGGGAAGTTCAAGGGGAGGGCACATTGAAAGTCTTCGATTTTACAGAAATAGGTCTTACGAAAAGTGGTCAACCTCTTCGAGTTACAACCCTAAGTTAGTTTCTTAAGACACTTCTGATTTCAAAGTCCACCAGGCATCAGAAATAAAATTTCAGAATTCTTAGTCAGAAAAATCATAACTCTATTCTTGTTTTCATTTCTTTAAAGTTACTACTTTGATGTCAAGTGTGAAATTCACTGAGGGGAGTTCGGGGAGGTGTGTTTTCCTTTTCATCCTGTAGGTGTCATCGCCTAAATCCTGAATGTTTAGTGCTTTCATTTTCTAAGAATTCTGAAATAGGTTTTATATCAAAATCTGATGTTTTGAATGGTACTTTTAAAATTTTGCTTATTTGCAATATGCCGTTAGTTAAAATTGAGGCCCTGTGTTGAGGTCTCCTGAAATGCAGTGTAGAAGCTCATGAAAATTTTGAAGTAGGTGCTCATGCTTCACATCTGTGGAAATTGTATTTAAATTTAGCATTAAAGATCATTTTATCTTTGTCTTTCATTCCAGGAACTTGTGTCCCTGAAGCCTGGTAAAGCTGCAGAGCTGGTTCCACTCACTTTTCTGAACAGATTGAAACAGTCAGGAAAAAAACTTTAGGTAAATTTTGTAGAATATATTGGGAAGAAACATCTAATGGAGAGACAGTTATTGAACCTGCACTTAAGAACTTTTGATTGTGATTATTTCTTCAGTTGATAGTTCCTTTTAATAGCAGTTTCTACACATTGTGTGTTTGTGTGTATTTGGGAGCAGTTGTGGATCTCTGAGTCTGGACATGAGGGTGTTCATCTTTGTGCATAAGAGACACTAACATCACAGAGACATTACTGGAGCTGTAACCTGCACTCACCCTGGACATCGTCACCACAGAGGGCCCCCCCCCCTTTGCTGTAGTAGCTGCAACGGTATTCTCTTTGGGTTTCATGTTATTTGTTCAGACTTCTGTCATCCTCAGAAAGGGTTAATGATGAGTAGAATTTTTCTTGGGAAATCTTCCCTAGAATACAGCTGTATTAATGTTGAGTAGTGAGATGCCCAGTTGAAAGTACTGTGTCATGGAGCTAGCGTTCCCCTCGTCACCACCACGGCACTGCTGGGTGGGTGCTTTGCTCACTACCATTATGGCCACGAGTGACAGAGATAGGGAACAGGACAGTGACAGTGACATAGCACAACCCAGGGTCTCCATGTAGCAATAATAGTTGTAGGAGACACGTACACAGGATGGAAACCAGAGCGTGAGTGGGAGGCAGCTGGCATAAGAGAGAGATATGGAGTTCATTCATTCACGTATTTCATTTCTCACAACTGTGGCCACCCCCCATGCACCGCAGTATGGTAGGCTCTGGGGGCACAGGTAAGTGTACAATGTTTTCCTTAATTTTTTCATATGAAGCAGAGAAGTACTTGTATAAACATAGTATAGTGTTAAAAGCTCTACAAGAGACATATGGGCAAAAGTGTTGCAGGAACAAGAGGAGAGAGGGATAGACTGTGTGAGACAGTCAGACAGGAGTTCCCACGTATGCGTGAACTGGGCTTAAATAATTGGTGTCAGTTTTCTAGACAGAATTAAGAGGGAGTTGTAGATAAAGGGTCCTGGGTGTGTAGAGAGTTAAAGGGACAAAGCAGCACGCATATTCAGAGGGTGATGTTGTGGGGACGATAGCAGAAGGTTAAGCTATAAATGGTGTGTCAGGGGGAAGGGTTAGAAGTATAGAGACTGGAAAATAGGGTTTTGGGGCTTACAGTGAACAACTTAATATGTAAAGCTAAGAAGTAATATACTGAGTTTTCTGTGTACTGGAGAATGACTAAAGGTTTTTAGGCAAGGGAACTATACCATTAGATTCATTTTATAGAAAATTAACCGTGTAGTGTGAGTATGACTTAGAAGCAACACCACTGAATATTGTTACTGAAGATTGTTTTTCCATTTAAAGTGAGAAATACCATGGTTTAGAAGGTCTGTGATGTAATTAGCACTGTTACTTGGCCAATAAGTGATCTTGGTTTCAAAGTAACATACTTTTTACCTGTAGCCTTAATTATAGATGTGATTACATAATGCTGCTCTCTTGCCTTTTTTGTTTTCAGAGAAGATCTCCATGTAAATCGACAATTGCTGCAAATGTCTCCCCATGTCACAGAGCCGTTATCTGAGCTGCTGTGTCCATTCAGCACCAGCCAGGTTGTAGAGATGCTGCCAAGCCTGGGGTGCTGCCTCCTGGAAGAAAGCATTCTGATAAGACCAATGGTGTAGAGGAGGCAAGAGTCGGCTTTCCTTAATCATCCACTGTTGTATAAGTGAGCAAAGGGAGACTCATATTAAATTACCTGCCTGCGTTCGTACCTGGTAAGTGCTAGCAGCTGAGATTAAACCCAGATACTCCGTGGTGCATGAGCTCCATTGCTGTGATAAATTTCATCTCCATTTATTCCAGTAAAATCAGAAGCAGCACATGTCCATCGTTGTTATTAATCAAGGTTCACAGCTATTCAAGTTAACTTGATAAATGTAGAAGGAATAGCATAGAAACATTAAAGGAGAAGACAAGCTGTTACTTGTAGGCACTGATGTTAGTCCTGTTGTGCTGGGACTTACAGGCTGAATGGCAGCTCAGGAGCCTTGGCACAGGCGTTGCCTGGATCCTCTTTCCTCCTTTTCTCCTGCTTCCAAATGAAAGTGAATGTGTGTGCAAATGAATGTGGAAGCAGGTAGAAGGGAGGGAAGCTTCCTGGCAGGAGCTCAGGTGGGCAGCTGAAGGGAGCACTTGAGGGGCCCTGTGGCAGCAGGGTGGGTGGGGGCAGAGAGGAGGCAGTTGGATGTCAAAGTCACAGCCAGAGACTGAGGTCTGACCCCACCCTCATCCCCCAAAAAACCAGTCACTCCTGCTGTGAGGAGGTAGAGATGGGAGGGGTCTCCACACCCACATGGGCTGAGGTTCAGAGGGTGGAGCTGCAGGGAGGCTGGGGGATGGCTGGAATGACCTTTCTCCTCTGCTTCCCTGTTCTGCATCCCCTTTGGCTGGGTTTACAGATCCTTCCCTGAAAGATGAGGTTGGGGGAGGGGTGAGGTCAGAGAGGCCCAGAGTGGGAATGATCTCTATGGCCACCATGGGGCATGCAGGCAGGCCCAGAGCCCTGGGGCCCATGTCAGTCTGTCTGTCGAGCTGTGCACAACCGAGACCCATGTGGTGTACAGTCCTGGACGGAGCTGCCCACTGCTCCCACCCACGCATAGATTGGGAAGAATGTGCCCAGATCCCTGGCTCCCTGCTCCCCTGGACACACTGGCAGGTGGCAGACAGGTACAGAGAGCAGTTGCCTGTGAGCAAGGCCGAGGCCTGTTTCAGGGCCCAAAGCCTGGGGTTGTCACTGCCCCCAGCAGCCCGAGTCCAAGACTCCCCACCATAGTCCCCTTTCCTGCTTTCTCTTCCAGCTGCTGCTGGCAGCCCCAGGCCGGGGTCAGGGCCCTGGATGTTAGAAGCCACTGCTGCCCCTTCACTCTCCTGAAGCTGTCTCCTCCTCCTGCCTCCGCTCAGAGCCCCTGCACCCTGGCCCCAGCCCGGCCTGGCCCCGCTCACCACTGGACCCTGGCATGTCAGGGCCTGGCCCACACATGCCTGTTCAGCCCGTGGAACCCTGGTGGCCCCACCAAAGATGACAGGCCAGGCCGATGTCCCGATCACCCTATGGGTTTTCCATCTGCTGCTGCTGCTGCTGCTGCTTGGGCACCAGCCAAGTGTGGCCTCAGAGACGGATGTGCGTCCTGGGGTGGGCCGTGCCCCATGCTGGTGCAGGGCAAGTTCTTTGGGTACTTCTTGGCGGCCACTGAGTTCTCTGCCAATGCCTCGTGCTGCTCCTGGACCCTGTGCAAGCCGAACCTGCACCGCTACAAGCTCTGCATGAAGGTGGCCAAGGTGCCCGCCTGCAGCAGCCCCGCCTGCGTCCGCATCTACCAGTTAGACTCCTTCCTGGAGTCCACACCCAGCTACCTGGGCCTGGAGAACTGTGACGAGGTGCTGAGGCTCTGCAATTCCTCGGTGCCCCTGGCCTTCCTGCAAGCCAGTAAGCAGTTCCTGCAGATCAAGAGACAGCAGATGACACCGGGCCCCAGGGCGGGGCCTTCCCACCCCAGCGACAGCTTCTCTGTGGAACACCTGGTCATGGGCAACCACAACCCCCGTGACTTGGCTGGTGGTCCTGAGAACTGCCTCACCAGCCTGACCCAGGATGGGGTGGGGATGCGCTCCAGGTGAGTGACCACTGGGGAGAGGTGCAGAGAGCAGCATTCTGGGCAGAGGGCACGGGGGAGAAGGTCTCCTCTTCAGGCCTGCCCTGGCCACCCGTCCCTGAGCACTCCCTTGGAGAAGCCAGTTGCACTGAGAAGTTCTCTGCAGGCTCACTGAGAGAATAGGGACCTGGGGTGCCTGCCTGAGGCCCCCAGGGCCGGGCGTGGTGCCGGCACACTGGGAGGTGCTTGCTGAGTGTGCAGGGAAGGATGCGTCTGGTTTCTCCCAAGATGAGGGAGTTTTTCATTTCTGGCTGGGGGAAGTCCCCTCCTCTTCTGCAGGTAGGACGGTTTTAATGGGCCAGCAGGCTGCCGTGGCCTGTGGCAGGGTCTGCAGGGGCCTCCTGGGACACGGGAGGAAAAATGAGAGTGGGCTGCCGGGAAGTGTGGTGAGGAGGTGCAGCTTGGGGGTTGCACTTGTGGCCGCACAAATCCTTACCCTGCAGCTTGTTAGTTACCCAGCTCCTGGGAGGTGTTCTGGTGCCAGGGACGAGGAGCAGTGAAGAGGCACAAGGAAAGTCCTTTGTGTCCTGAGCTGCCTTTCAGGTCATGGGAGGGAGAAGGCAGTAATAGCCAAACATAAAATGCGGTGGGTATGGGGAGGTTGGGTCCCTGCTGTCGGGCCTGTGTGTCACCCGGAGTTACAGGCTCATTTGGTCAGGGGGTCGTGTTCAAGATTCCGGGAGATGTGCGGGCAAGCCTTGTGAGCTTCAGCGACAAAGGTGGGGGATGCATGGGTGCTGAGTGGGAACCTGGTGGGAGGGGTTGGGGCACTTCACCTTCTTACCAGTTTGGTTTCCTTGGTGAGCGGGCCACCTGCACAGGAGGGCACTATCAGTGCGCTGGGACACTGGACAGGACTCCATGGCAGCAGGGCAGGCGAGGGGCCTTGCAGATCCTTGGAGGGGAGCCCTCCTTGCAGGAAGCCCAGGGAGTCACGGGAAGCTAGGGCTGCAGCCAGGGCAGGGAGGGCAGCAGGAGCCAGGCTGGGCTGGGCTTTCATGCCAGCGGGTCATCGTGGGGCCAGGTGACGAGGTCCAGGGATTTTGGCCCCTCCTGAGCTATTGGGGCTCCTGGATTCCACAAAATAGCCTCTGGAGAGGCACCAAGCAAGCTACGTGGGGTTACAAAGGAAGCCAGTTTTCCTGGACCTGATTTTGTTCATAGCCTCAAAGCTGAGGATCAGGAGAGGAGCTAAGAGGTGGCCAGAGCCGTGGGAAGAGGGGGCAGGTGTGGAGTCCACAAAACCAACAAAAAAAAAAACATTTTTCGGGGCCCCCAGTGCTGGGGTGGGAGACCGGGAAGGCAGATCTTCGGTCTGGGCAAGGTGGAGGTCAGCTCCCCCCACCTCCCCGGGCAGCATGCTGGTAGTACTGGTCCTTGGCAGCTGGGGAGGAGGTGAGTGGAGCAGCGTATGGAGGGCTTTTCTGAGGAGTAGAGATACAGGGCATTGGCGGGTCTGGGAGGTGGGAGGGTGCAGGAGCTGTCCATGCTGGCAGCCTGGGCCCCTGCCCAGCTCTGCCCCGAGATCCAGCCAGAAGAGGCAGAGCAGGCCAGTTCCGTGGTGCTCAGACACATAGCAGGACTGCCTTCTGACCAGCAGAGCCTGCCCCAAAGCCCAGGGCGTGGAGCGGTTCAAGTTC
Source organism: Camelus dromedarius (assembly GCF_036321535.1). Lineage (NCBI taxonomy): Eukaryota > Metazoa > Chordata > Mammalia > Artiodactyla > Camelidae > Camelus > Camelus dromedarius. The sequence goes on from NC_087471.1 coordinate 13,865,536, forward strand.
TAGAGGACGGTCCCTGCTGTGGAGTCGCAGGGCTCCAAGGAACCCTGTTTGAGAACTTCATGGGTGGGCTCTTCTGGGCTGTCTTCTGGTCCCAAGAGTAGCTGAAGTCTCACTCCAGAGCCTCAGTCCTAGGGCTGTGGCTGCCTGACAGGGCTTTGCCCTGACCTGCCCCTAAACTCCCTCCCCATTGGTACCTCCCTCCTCCTCAGGGTCCAGGCCAGAATCGCCACCCCCCCCAGGCCCCACAGCCCAGCTGGGGCTGAGGTTCTCTCTCCTGTGTCCCGAGCATCTTTCCTTTGCTTCCTTCCTCCCCGAAGGTCTGCCCCCCTGTGCAGCCAGGGTGGGCTCTCTGGGGCATTTCTGATTGGGGTGCTGTCCTGCTTCTAATGCTCACTGCCCCCTCTTGCCCTCTGTGCAGGACAGGGTGTGGGCCTGGCTCACCCGACATGCGCTGGAGAGAGGAGTGAGCTGGTGCAGACGAGGCCGGCCCACAGGGATGCTGGGAGGGCCTCGACTTGGTCCGGCTCCCATGGGCCCTGGGACAGGGGCAGAATTCAGATCGGTTCTGCCTGTCCTGGGGCAGTGCCAGGCCATGCAGAGAGCAGGGATTCATCCAACAGACCTGGGCTTGGATCCAGTCTTGGGCGCCCAGGACCTGGGAGTTCCCCCCAGGGTTGCTCTTCTGTGGCCCCCAAGTGCCCGTCTGCAAAGTGGAGCTGCAGCAGGTACCTTTAGGACTGCTGCTGCAGAGACCCAGCACCCGGCACAGGATGGAGCCCAGTGGTGGTCCCCTCCCTCCGTGAGCCCTGCTCTTCCCTCCAGGCCTGCGAGTGCACAGCGTGGTGGAGGCAGCCCTGCCCTCACCTGCCTCCACCACCTTGTCACCCCCAGCACACAATCTGAGCGTCTACTCCGGGCTGTACCTACTTTCCAGACAGGAGGGCTGTGGTGTGGGCTGCCAGGGGGCTGGAATGAGGAGGGGAGGGTATGGGCCCAGCCTGGACCATCTTAGTCTGTACAGGCCCCTCGAGGGGGAAGGTGCTGGGTTTTGAAATAGCCTTGACACCTAGTCAGTGGGGACAGGACAGAGTGAAGCGGCTGTCACGCAAGGTGGTGTTGGGGGAGGCACTGGACTGTGGTCAGACTTTCTGCTGGGGTTCTCCAGGACATCAGAGAGGGTCCGTTCTGGGGCTGGGGCCCTGGGTTGGGGGCTGGTGGCTGCATTAGGTCCCAAATTGGGTGCAGGGGAGGGCGTGCTGCAGCTGGGGCTGAGGCTCAGGAGAGGTTTCAGGTCCCACTGCCACCCTGCCATCAGGCCGGGTGGGCACCTTCCCAGGTATGGGATTGGCCGTGGGACCTTGGCCCCGGTCTCTGTCCCCAGATGTTGATTAGGAGGTCAGGGCAGATGGCTCTGCCCACCACCAAGAGTGTCCTCAGAATGGTCCAGAGGCAGGGCAGGAGAACAGGCTTCCCAGTGATAGGGGCCAAGTGCGGGTGTGCCCAGTACTGCTTGGAGGGGCAGCATGAGGAGTTGGCAAGTTGCCTCCTCAGAGGACATGAACATTTGCCACTGAAGACCCCCCACAGGGCTGCCCCTGGTGAGCCAGCATCCCCAACCAGCCTTTCTCCCCCTGAGGTCCCCTCCTGCTCTATCTCTGGGTAAACCAGCAGGTCAAGCTCTTAATGCTTATCTGAGTGCATGAAGCCTCACTCCCACCTTACATATGGGGACACCGAGGCTGGGAGGTGAGGGACAGGCCCGAGTCCACACAGCCATAAGAGGGGCAGCTCAAGTCCAGCCGTCCTGGCCCCGTTGGCCCAGAGCCGGAGGCCGCCCACATCCAGCTCTTGCCATGCCTACAGACCTGTCAGGACAGACGCTAGGAGGGGACTGCAGAGCAGTGACCGACCTTATGTCGCTGGCCAGCTAGGCCCAGGCAGCAAGAAGCAAGGAGTCCCTGTGGGCAGGCGGCCAGTGCGTACATGGTATGCAGAGCAGAGGTGCCAACACCACAAGGCTGGGCCAGCTCTGGGGCACAGACTTCAGTCTCCTTCCTCTGCCCTCTGGCCTTGCTGCTGTGTGGGGTGGTGGCCGGCCAGGGGCTTTGGGAAGGGTAGGAAAACTGAGGCTCATAGGCAGAAGGAACTTCCCAGGGTTCACGTGGGGGCGAATCGAGGAAGGGCGGTGCTGGCTTCCTGAGGCCAGGACAGCTCTACTGCATCCCCGCTCACTTGGGCCAAGAGCTGCCACCCTCCCCTGGGTGTGAGTGGCTGGCACGTAGCCGGCACCCTCTCCTGGAGCAGGGCAGGTGACCCCAGGGTCACGAGATGGGGGTCAGTCTGTGGGGTTCAGGTGTGGGTACTCAAGCCTCCTTACTGTGACTTTGCCTGAGCCTCGGTTTCCTCACCATGAAATGGGGGAGTGCAACCTTGCTGACTTTGCCAAGGCAGGATGCAGGGATCCGTCCAGGCAGAAGCCTGGACTCAGTGGCTGCAGGAGGATCTGGGTGGGGGATAAAGGAAGGAGCTTTCTGGCAGGATTGCAGATGGGAGGCTGATGTGGGCACCTGTGTGGCCCTGTGACAGGGGGCAGGGTGGGAGGGTGCTGAGAGGAGGCAGTTGGATGTCAAAGTCACGGCCAGAGACCTGGGTCTGACCCTGCCTTCATCCTCCAATGAATAGGTCATTTTTTTATGCGAGGAGGCAGAGATGGGAGGGGAGTTTGCACCCACATGGGCTGAAGTTCAGAGAGTGGAGCTGCAGGGAGGCTGTGGGATGGCTGGAATGATCTTTCTCCTCTGGCTGAGTTTACAGATCCTTCCCTGAAAGATGGGGTTGGGGAGGGGTGAGGTCAGAGAGGCCACAGAGGCCCAGAATGGGAATGACCCCCATGGTCACCACGGGGCTTGCAGGCAGGCCCAGAGCAGAGGGGCCATGCCAGTCTGTCCAGATGGGCACAGCCAAGGCGTATGTGGCCTGCAGCCCTGTCTGGGGCTGCCCACTACTCCCACCCAGGCCTATGTGGGAGAGGTTGTGCCTGGGCCCCTGGCTTCCTGCCCCTCCAGCCCCTGCAGGTGAACATACTGGCAGGTGACAGACAGGTGCATAGAGCAGGTGTTTGAGAGCAGGCCCGGGTCCTGTGTGAGGGCCCCAAGCTCGGGGTTGTCACTGCCCCCAGCATGCTCGAGTCCCAGCCTCCCCATGGGGCTGATAGTGCTCTCTTCTGCTTTCTCTTCCAGCTGCCGCTGGCAGCCCCAGGCTGGCGTCCAGTCCCCGGATGTTAGGAGCCACTGCTGCCCCTTGGTCGCCTGAAGCCTTCTCTTCTTCCTGCCTCCGCTCAGAGCTCTGCAACCTGGCCCAAGCCCGGCCTGGCCCTATTCGCCGCCATGTCAAAGCCTGGCCCATGTCTGCCTGCTCAGCCTGTGGAACCTTGGCAGTCCCTCCAGCTAGGATGAGGAGCCAGGCCGCTGCCCCAGGCGCCCTGTGGGTTTTCCATCCGCTGCTGCTGCTGCTGCTGCTTGGGCGCCAGCCAAGTGTGGCCTCAGAGACGGATGTGCGTCCTGGGGTGGGCCGTGCCCCATGCTGGTGCAGGGCAAGTTCTTTGGGTACTTCTTGGCGGCCACTGAGTTCTCTGCCAATGCCTCGTGCTGCTCCTGGACCCTGTGCAAGCCGAACCTGCACCGCTACAAGCTCTGCATGAAGGTGGCCAAGGTGCCCGCCTGCAGCAGCCCCGCCTGCGTCCGCATCTACCAGTTAGACTCCTTCCTGGAGTCCACACCCAGCTACCTGGGCCTGGAGAACTGTGACGAGGTGCTGAGGCTCTGCAATTCCTCGGTGCCCCTGGCCTTCCTGCAAGCCAGTAAGCAGTTCCTGCAGATCAAGAGACAGCAGATGACACCGGGCCCCAGGGCGGGGCCTTCCCACCCCAGCGACAGCTTCTCTGTGGAACACCTGGTCATGGGCAACCACAACCCCCGTGACTTGGCTGGTGGTCCTGAGAACTGCCTCACCAGCCTGACCCAGGATGGGGTGGGGATGCGCTCCAGGTGAGTGACCACTGGGGAGAGGTGCAGAGAGCAGCATTCTGGGCAGAGGGCACGGGGGAGAAGGTCTCCTCTTCAGGCCTGCCCTGGCCACCCGTCCCTGAGCACTCCCTTGGAGAAGCCAGTTGCACTGAGAAGTTCTCTGCAGGCTCACTGAGAGAATAGGGACCTGGGGTGCCTGCCTGAGGCCCCCAGGGCCGGGCGTGGTGCCGGCACACTGGGAGGTGCTTGCTGAGTGTGCAGGGAAGGATGCGTCTGGTTTCTCCCAAGATGAGGGAGTTTTTCATTTCTGGCTGGGGGAAGTCCCCTCCTCTTCTGCAGGTAGGACGGTTTTAATGGGCCAGTAGGCTGCTGTGGCCTGCAGGGGTTTCCTGGGACATGGGGGCAGAATGAGAGTTGGCCTTCGGGATGTGTGGTCAGGAGATGCCGTTTGGGGGCTGCCTGTGTTGTGGCTGCACAAATCCTTATCCTACAGCTAGTTCCCCAGATCCTGGGAGGTGTTCTGCTCCAGGGACTAAGAACAGTGAAGAGGTACAAGGAAAGTCCTTTGTGTCCTGGTACTGCCTTCCAGGTCGGGGGAGGGAGGAGGCGGTAACACCCAAACACAAGAAGCAGGTGTCAGGTGCGGGGTGAGGGGGTTCCCTTGCGTCGGGGCTGCATGTTATCTGGAGCCGGGCTGACTTGCTCAGGGGCCTGTGTTTACGATTCTGAAAGAGGTGTGGGCAAGCCTTGTGGCTGTCAGAGGGAAAGGCGGGTGTACCAGTGTGCTGGGCGGGTCCCAGCAAGGTGGGGTTGGGGCACAGTCCACCTTCTTAGCTGTTTGGTGTCCTTGGTGAGTGGGGCACCTGTTCAGGAGGGCATGATCTGTGAACTGGGACCCCGGGTGGGCGTCCATGGCAGCAGGGCAGGTAGGGAACCCTGCAGACACTTGGGAGGGGAGCCCCCCTTTGAAGGAAGTGCAGGATGTTGCGGGAGTCTGGGGCCTTAGCCAGGGCTGGGAGGGCAGCAGGGGCCAGTCTGGGCTGGGCTTTCCTGCCAGCAGGTCATCACGGGACCAGGTAATGTTGTCCACGGCCGTTGGCCTCTCCTGAGCCAGTGGCACTCATGGATCCCACAGAATAGCATCTGTAGAGGCACAGAATAAGCTAAGTGAAGTTACAAAGGAGGTTGGTTATCCTGGACCTGTTTCTATTCACGGCCCCTGTCCAAGTACCCTGGGTGAGAAACATGTTGAAGCAGCGTGGTGCCGGAGAGGATCAGAAAATGAGGAAAGAGGTGGCCAAAACCCCGGGAAGAGGGTGCAAGTGTGGCATCCAGGAAACATCAGAAAATCTCAATCTTGCATCCGTGTATCAGGGTCCCCAGCACTGGGGTTGGAGGCCTGAGGGCAGATCTTCGGGCTGGGCAAGGTGGAGGTCACTGCCACCTTGGCTGGGGCAGCTTTCCTCCTTCCTTCAGGGTGGAGTGTGTACAAGGGGTGTGTGTGCATGTGTTCAGTGCATGGGGCACGTGTGTGCACACGATCACGCCTGCCCCCTTCCAGCATGTCAGTATGTACGTGTGTGCATTGCGTTCTTTCGTGTTTGTGAGCGTGGGAGGTACTCGAATCCACCGTGTGAGTGTGTGTGTGTAGGCTGATTTCAGCAGTTGTGACAAAGCGCATGTCAAGGCTGTGTGGCAGGGCTGGGGGCCTTGGGGGAAGATGGCTGGCAGGTCCTGAGGGCTGGGGTTGCCACGATATAAAGTGGGGAGCTCGGCTGCAGGACAGGACACGATCATTCGGCCCAGAGGCAGCTCAGACCCCATGTGCGTGCCTGGGACTCCGAATGCCTTGATGCTCTGAGACCTTGAAGTAAAGATCTTGGTGGTGGTGACAGCAGCCACATCTGAGTGTCTCCTTTGTGCAGGAAGCACCGCCTGTCAACCAGTTTACTCCTCCCAGCAGCCCAGGGATGTCTCCTCAGTGAGGCGGCCCCCTGCGCAGGGCCTTTGCACAGGCTGTTCCCTGGGCTGGGACACTCTTAACCGCACACCCACAGGGCCCCTTCCCTCAGCTTGTTGTGCCCTGGCCATACTGACCCCCTGACCGTGCTGCTTCAAGTGGCAGCAGCCCCAGCCACGCTCTCACTGCACCCTGTCTCTTTCTCCTCCCACATGGCATCGCCTGTGAACACCGGGTAATTCCTGTGCCCTTATTCTCTGTCCTGCCACGATGTAGCCCCCAACAAGGCAGAGGAGTTTGCCTGCTGGCTGATGAAACCCGGCACACAGGAGGCCCTGGATTAATGCTTATGTAGTGGAATGAGGCACAGAGATGTTAAGGCAGCATCCAGGGTTACACAGCTTGTAAGGGGGAGACAGAGGGCAGAACCAGCTCTTGTCACCTGGTTGTCCCGCCCGTGGTGTCTCCTGCACTGCACTTTACTGGTAGGAGGAGTGTGTGTGTGTGCACATGTATGTCAGGGTGGGGTGGCACGCAGACTAAAGAGGTCCAGCAGTCATTCAGAAGACACGTAGCTGAGCTAGGCAGGTGCCCGGCCCCAGTTCTTGCTGGCTGAGCCTGTGCTAGGGAGCTTCGCCCCTCACCCTGGTTAGGGGAGGCTGGGTCACATGTGTCCCTCCATCTGTAGCCCAGCTGGGAGCCAGCAGGAGGCCCAGGCCAACACATGGCCCTTTCTCAGGCCTGCCCCCACCTGGCCTGTCCAAATGTGACATAGCTACATCACGCATCTGGCTGGGAAGTGTTTCTTGGGCCAGAGCAATTGTCCTCTGTCCTCCACCTCTTGTCTCCACCTGGCGGCATCTCTGCAGCTACTCTCCCGCTCCCCTGGCCTCTCAGCTCCATGTCCCTCTCTCTCTCATGGTAGTCTTTGTGCATTTTCCTACTCCTGGTCATATGGGCCAAGTCAGGACCCATGGGTGCTGGGGTAGGGGGTACTGGGGACTGTGGGGGAATTCAGAGAGAGGTCCTGTCCCCTGTGGTCCTCATTTGCACATCCATGCAGGGGGCTGAGGAGGAGTCCCGTTGCCCCAGGACAGGCCCTAACTTCAGAGGCTCTGGACCACGCCCTGGATGCCTAGGGAACCAGCCTGGTAGGTGAGAGCAGGGCAGGAATGGACAGGGGCTGACCCATTGCCTCTGCTGCCCCACCTGCTGGGCTGAGAGCTCTGCCCAGGAAGCAGGAAGGCCTAGCAGGATGCAGGCCTCTCGCAGGGCCCTCATCCTGGCCGACTGGGGCCACAGGGGCCAGGGAGGCCACAGCCTCCAGGCTGGGCCATCAGGGTGGGAAGGAGGCTGGGAGCCCCCTCACCATGTGCCCTCTCTCCTAGGTGGCCAAGGCTACCTGGCCACCATTAATTGGCTCTGTTAATGCAGTAATGAGACAGAAATGAGGCTTACAGACAGAGGGGGCATTGAGCCAGGGAAGAATGGCTGCTTCTGTCTGGGCCTGAGAGGCGCAGCCCAACCCCCAGCCTTGCCCACTGCTCTGCTGCCCCCTAATAGCCCACCCAGCCCAGGAGCCCTGTGGCCACCCAGCAAAGGGGGTCTTGAGAGCCTCTGCCCAGCACTGCGGGCCCCAGGAGTCCTTGTGGACAGTCCCCCATTGTGGATGCAGTAGTCTGAATAACATTTGTCAAGTGTCAGCTATGAGTGGGACACACGTTAAAGATACAACAATGATAACAAAACTAGCAGTCACCACTCGCTGAGTGTCCCTCCATGATGGGAGCATGGCCAAGGTCAGGGGTCAGTCAGTTTCTGGGATCAGGGCTCCATACGTGATGCAGAGCATCCACCGGTAGTTGAGTGTCGCTCTGTGGTGAAAGTGCAGCCAAGGTCGGGGGGTGGTCTGTGACCAGAATCAGGGCTTCTGTATTACTGGGGCCAAGCACCCTGTGTCCAGGATCAGAAGTCAGTCTGTGGTGAAGATCAAGACTCAGTGTGTGACCAGGGTCATGTCTAGGCTTGGGGGGCGGGCAGTCCTGTGAGCCACTGGCCCCCTGCGTGGCCTATCCTGATCTGATCCCTCCTCTCCGCCCCCTCCTCCCACCACATCTTCACCACCTGAGTTACCAAGGTAACCAGCCCTGAAATAATCGGTGTTTTAGCAGCTGAGGCCTAACCTGAGTCTATCCTGAAAGACTGAGCGCTGCAGCAGTTGCCTTGGAACCAAGGGGCATCCTCTCTCTCCCACCCACTGCCAGTTTCCTCGTCACTCAGGCTTCCAGTTGGGACCTGGGCCCACCCTGGCCCTGCTTCCAGTCCTGTCTCCTGGATCCCAGGCTTCTTTCCCTTTATCTCAGTGTGATGGGGTGGGATGGCTCAGCAGGGAGACCACTGAGGTGTAGAGTGCCAGGCGGGGGACCCTGTGGTCAGTTTTGGCAGGCAGCCTTAGTCTAGGGGCCAGTGAACAGAGCACTTGGAATCTGATCCTGGGTTTGATCCCAGCTCCTCTCCTTGTCAGCCTGGTGGATAACTTGGTGCCTCTGTCTGCATCTCCCAAATAGGGATGGTCATGGGCTGTTGAGGTCACCTGAGTGAAGTGGCAGTGTTGAAGGCCTGATGTCTGGGTAGCCTCGGCTCTCATACCTTCAGAGCCTCTCCCCTACCCTTTCCCAAGGGCATGGAGGCAGTCCTGGGGCTCCCTGCCTTCCTCCAGGCTCTGGTCTGTTCCCCTTCTCCTGCCCCTGGCCCCCAGGGTCCTTCCACAACATTCCCAGTTCAGAGTGAAGTCCTATTTGTGCAGTATCCTTGAGACCCTGGCTTCACCTGTCTTCTGAGACTTGGGCCTCCATGCTGTCTCCAGGGCAGACCCTCCTGGCTGTCTGGACCATGTTTCTTTGAGTCTCAGTTGTCTCTGCTGTACGTGGAGTGAACATTTGGTTCCTGGATGGTCTGAGACGCAAGGCTTCTGTGTACTGAGGTGACCAGCATGGAGCAGGGGCAGGGGGGAGGCAGGACTCCCTTGCCCAGGTTGCTCCCCAGAGAGCCAACCTTGGTGGGAGCAACCTTCTTTGAAGAGTGTGGAGCCCCATCCCACTCGGCCCCCTCCTCAATAGGGGAGGCAGGGCATTGCTTCACGTGGACAGGCTCACATCTTCCCATCTGAACAATGAGAGCAGAGAGGCTTCCCTTGTGGGATCACAAGGCATTGTGTCCAGACCCAGGATGGGGCTCAGAACCAGGCCCTTGGCCCCCCCAGAGTCAGGGTCCATGCAGAGCTCAGCCCTGCCCCCGCCCACGGCCCTCCCTGGCAAGTCCTCCCTGGGCCTCTACTGCACAGCTAGAAGCTCAGGGGTCAAGCACGGTGCACACCCACCCCAGTAAGGTTGGAGCCACCCCTTCTATCCGTCCCTTGTCTGGCAGAGGGACTGCCTCTGGGTTCAGGGGAAAGTGGGACCCGTGGGAGGGTTGGCTCTGAGAGGAGAGAAGTTTCTGCAAGGGCGTGGGGGGGTGTGGAGTTCTCGGTTGCCACATAACTCAGCAGGGAGAAGGAGCCCCGCCTTCCAAATTGGGGTAGTTGGTGTCCCTTCCTAGTGACCAGTTCATTCATCAGACCCCCTTGATGGTTGGTTCCCAGAACAGGCACGGGGACCGCTGGGAGGGGACTCTGCACCTGTCCAGCAGACCTCTCCAGAGGAGAGCACCTGGACACTGCACCTGCTGGCCATCAAAGTGGGTTCCCTGGGATCAACTCTGATCCCAGTAACGTGTCCACATCTGTCATCTCCCATTTCAGGCATCAATCTGTCCTCAGATGATGGGTGTGAGGCTGGGATGGGATGTACTTGACGGGCCCATGATGGTGGGTGCGGGGCCACCATGTGAACCTGGCCCTTTGGCTTCAGAGCCCACCCTCTGGGATCTGTGCCATCCTCATTCTCACACCAGGAGGTGGGTCTGCTCCCCAGGGCCACAGAGAAGCCAGGCTCCAAGTGGCATTGGGGACCCTCTTGCCAGGCCAGGTGTGACCTGCCCTCAGGCAGCCCAGCTCCCTTGCTCCAGTCCCAGTGGAGTAGGTGGCATGGGGCAGTGGCCGAGGTGTAGCTTGGGTTCTGGAGCTGGGCCTTGGCAGTGCCATGTCCTTCGTTCCTGGTACGACGTTTGGTGCCATGTCAGCACATGCAGGGTGCCTGGCCCGGCCTGAACCTGGCCCACAGTAGGTGCTTGGTGAGGCTGCGTGCCCTTGAGTTCACCCTAACCCTGCTTTGCTGGGAGGGCGGAGGCCTCAGGGCGATCCTGAGAATAAAGAGGATGATGGCACCAGGGTCCCTTGAAGAGGGAGTGATCTGGGTTAAGTGTGGCCTTCGGAGAGAAAGCCTGGGTGAAGCAGCCTCTTCCCGAGCCCATCAGCATGGCCTGGAGTGCTTGCCCCAGATGTGAGGCTTCTCCATTCCTCACTCCTCAATGGCTCCTCAGTGTTTAGAGGCTGTCCCTCATCGTGTCCCCCATGGCACTGGGGCTACTAAAGGGCTCAGGTCTTTGGGGGAATGAAGTCATGACTGCTGAGGGGAGAGGGCCAGGATGGAGACCCAGGAGAGGGCTTGAAGGAGGGTGGCCGGAGGGGCCTGGAGGCCCTCAGCAGCCAGTCTGCTGGGTGTCGGGGAGGCTCAGCCTGGTGCTCAGCCAGCAGCTGTGAGAGCTTGATCACTCGTGCTGTCCCTGGGGGCGTGGGAGAACGAGCGCACAGGTCATGGCTGGGGCAGGAGCGGGATGAGGAGACTGATGCTCAGAGGAAACTGGACCGAGGACCACAGGGAGAGGGCAGCAGGGTGCGAGGACCTGTGCCCAGGAAACAGAGCCCAAGCACCATCCTCAACCCCATCTCCCCATCACCCTGTTGTGTAAGGCAGCACTGGGATGGGTGGGGTGTCTTTCCTTCATTCATTCATTCACTCTTTAGACCTAGCTGGGGCTCCAGCTCTTTTTCCAGCCCCCACACTGGGGACCTGGACGCAAAGCCAGTGGAGACCCTGGCCCAGCTGCCTGTAGACAGTGCTGGAGGGCACCGAGTCTCCAGGGGGAAGTGGGGTGGGCACCGGACCCCAACTTCCCCAGCACCTCTGCCCCTCCCTGCCCAGCTGGCCTCTGCATCACGCCCCACTGCTAATCCCATCGAGGCCCACACTCGCCTCCTGACCGCCGGGCTGCTGTGTCCCAGATCCGTGCTTGGGAGGGGTCCTCCCCTGAAGGACAAGTCGGAGCCCGTGCTCCACCAGCTGCTCCGCGGGTGGCAGCAGGGCACACGGGAGTACAGTGGGCCTTTGTACAGGGCACCAAGTGCAAGGGCCACGGGGTGGAAACTTGAGACTGCTTCCTGCAGCAGTGCCCACGGCAGGGCCGTGCCGAGGGACATGTGGGTGGGGGACCTGTTGGGCATGAACCACGAGGCAGGGGCAAGACCGCGTGGCATCTCATTGTGGGACCTTGCAGTGCCCCTGGGGATGCTGGGGCAGGGGGGTGATGATGAGGGATCAAGTGCATGTGAAGCATTTGTTTTTTCCTGTATCAAGCTGAGCTTGGCTTCCACTCTCAGGGTCTCAGTTTCTTCTCATGGCTTCCTGCCCCTTTGTCCCTGTGTCAGCAGCCCTGTGGCTCCAGTATCTGCATCCTCCTTGTCCTCTATGCATGGTGGCAGCCCGCAGTGGATGGAAGTGGCACCCTGGGCATCGGGGAGCAGATGCAGTGTCATGTGGTGGTGGCATACAGCAGGGGGAGCATGCCTGATTAGGGCCCTTCTTAGGGGTAGCAGCCGGCCAGAGCCCCCAAGATGAGCACCAGCAATGCAGCACCCGATGGTGTCCCAGTGAGTGTCCCCCCACCCCATCGCTGGCCTCTGGGGAGGGGCTTCCTGAGAGACTGGGTGGGCTTGGGGCTCAGCTCTCCTGGGAAATGACTCCTGCTTGTGATGATGGATTTCCTGGAGGGATCTTGGCCTTCCTGGCCCTGCTGCCAGCTCTCCACCCCTCTTCCTGTCCCCACCCCCACTCACGTCCCGGCCCCTGGGCAGAGCCCTGTGTGATCTGTGACGAGGACAGCTTCGGTGCTGTGCTCTGGAAGGAGATCCTGGCCAGAGAGGTGGCCGCAGTCTGGTGTCCTCACAATACCACAGGTGAGGACTGAGGGGTCGGTGTCGTGGGGGACTCCTATCCTTGAGATGCTAGCCCAAGGGGCTGTCAGCACAGGTCACACGGCCATACCATGCCCAGGAAGCCCGGGCCCTGAAGCCGGGGCTGTACAGGTGGGGTGGGGCGGAGGCTCAGGACCACCGTGTCCTGAGAGTTCACCAGGAACCAGCGCCTTAATTAAGTCCTTTAGTGCAGTGTCCCATGGAGCCACCCATTGACATGTGGGAAACTGAGGCACAGAGACGTTAACACAGTAGCCGGGGCTTGTAGGATCACTAAGTGGGAAGTTGGCTGTGAACGTGGTGTCTTAATCCCCGTGCAGCCCTGTGGAGTGATGGGAGGTGTGGAAAAGGCAGAGTGGGCTCCCAGAAGGGGCTTGGCACATCAGTGCGTTGATGTCCTTTGCCCCTCATATTTGAAGAGTGCAAGCAGGTTTGGAGTTGTCTTTGCTGTGCAACATTCAGGAAGTGACCCTCCCTGAGCCTGTGTTTACTTTCTGTAAAACAAGTGTATTGTGGGTTCCTTGTCCTCCCAGGGACCTCCCCCTAGGGGGGCTGTGTGTTCCCAGCTGTGGTTGCAACCCCCCCACCGTGTTTTGTTTATAGAACAGTGCGCGTCTGGGTAGCATGTTGCAAATCCACAGAAGTAAAATGAAGAAAACCCAGGTCGTGGGATGGTGTGACTTGTCTGGCCTTTTGTCTGCGTGTACAACCACATTTTCCCTCGTTTTGATTGTGTACCATGCAGTAGAGCAGGGTCCTGTCCTGCCCTGTGGCTTCTGTTGGGTGACAGGGTTGTGGCAGTCTCCTAGGGTCATCGCCGCCGTGTGTGTGCGCAAGTGTGCCTGATTCCCTGGGAGTAAGTTCTGGGTCACAGCCTGTACCTGTGTTTAAGGCAGTGGACACCTGACGTCAGTTGGCCCCAAGGCTGCCTGGCGCCTGCTGCGGCACACCCAGGCCATCGGGTCCCCTGCCCCCATGGGTGGAGCTGAGCAGGGTCTGCCCGGCTGTTGGTTTTCCCCAGAGCTCTGGATAGGAAAGGTCTCTGCCCCCACGCAGGTGGGGTCCCTGAAGGTGTGGCTCTTGCCATGTCCCAGGACCTGGTGCAGTGCCCGACATGAAGCATTTGTTCAGAACTGTTTTAAATGAAAGACATCTAGGGAGGCCTGTCCCTTGTGCTGGGTCGTTTGTATTGTGGCCACGGGCAAGTGTCTGCTTCTGGTGCTAAGGGTTCCAACTGGAGGGGCTTGTTCCTGGGAGCCATGGGTGGGACTCCTGTGCTTGAGGTGGGCACCCACCTGCGAATCAGGAGACAGAGCTGACCCGCCGTCTCCCCATGCCTCATCCTGTTACGCTGTGAGCTGGACGAGGAGGGAGTCGCCTACTGGGAGCCCCCACCTACATCCGCTGTGTTTCTATCGACTACCCAAACAACCAGATAATGGTCAGGCTGGGACAGGGGTCTCCTACCCAGCCCAGCCCATCTCTCCAGGGTCCTCCTCTGCCCTCTGTACTCTGACAGTCCTGTGTCCCCAGTGGCACACTATGTGGATGTAAGTCAGCCATGGCCATGACTGGGGACTGCAGAGGACTTTCTTGATGTGGGAAGTCCTTGGTACCTGTAAGAGATGGCACCCACCCCTTCTATCTTCCAGGCCCAGAAGCAACTGGCAAAGGCTTGGTGTGGACTGCCCGGGGAGGCGGTCTTTGAGGTCATCCAGACACTGGAGTGGCCACCAGGGCTTATAAAACTGGACTTTAGCTCCTGCTCCCCATCTGGGCTCAGAGAGGGGACAGGAGCTGTCCAAGGCCACAAAGCAAGGCTTAGATGCCTGAGCCAGTCCCTTCCCCATTCTGGGTCTCAGTTCCTCCCCCTCAAACTCTTACTCTGTGGGAAGAGGGTTGGCAGAGTGCCGGGCACAGGGTGGGCCCTGCAGTGATGGTTGGGTGGGGCCTGTGGGGCCGGCAGGTGGCCTGAAAGCTCCCCCTCCCTCCCAGGACACCACCAACCAGACTTGTAGTGGGTGGCCCAAAACTGACTTGTAAGTTCATCTGCGATTTTTGTCTTTGGGGCCTCGGGCCTCGGGGGCAGGCCGACCTAGCAGGGGAGGTGCGCAGACTTCAGGTTTGGGGGCCACTGACTCCCCGACTCCGTCTGTCCTGCACGGTCTCCCTGCCCAGGTGAGGGTCTAAGGCAGCAGGGTCCCACCCAGCTGGCTTCCACCCTTCCCAGGGAAGTCCACAGTTGGGGATCCAGAGGGGTGTGGCGGTCCCCCCAACACCGGCCAGGTTACATGCAGGTGGTATAGCTTTGCAAGAGCACCGCCAAGAACTGGTGCAGCAGGGTGAGGCCCCGAGGGATCAGATGGGAAGCAGACGGGGGTGCTCCTGGGGCTCTGGGCTAGTTCCTTGTCAGGCAGTAGCACCAGCCCAGGCCAGGTGCTGCAGCAGCGGGAACCAGGGGGACAGGGCACTGGGCTGGACTGACCAGGCAGTGATCTAGAGTTACAGGGCCCTGCGTGGGTGCCCAGAGCCAGGTGTCCACCCAGACACAAGGAAGCAAAGAGACAGGTGGAGAGCTATGTAGTAACAGGGAAGAGTTTTTGTGCAAAAGCCCTGTAATGGGGGCAGCATCCAGAAGTGAGGAGGGTCAGAATTTGTGGTGACAGGGTGGGAGAGAACTTAGTGACCGGGTCCCAATGGGCCAGATCACCCTGGTGGTGGCTGGGCCTCCTCCCTAGAGGTTTGGTGTCCATTGGGGTGGGTCTGTATGAGCTGCATGTCATTGTCACCAGCCACCTCTCTCATCCCCGGTTCCACCAGTCCCCAGGCCAGCCTGTGGGCCAGGGGGGTACGTGTGGCAAGTCCGTACTGCTGGGTGTGGTGCAGTGACGGAGGTGTGTAAGTGAGGTCAGGGAGGCTCCCGCAGTGGCTGACCCTAGAGGAGTCTGTGTTTTTCTGTCAGAGAACAGGAGGAAGCTCTTTAGGCAGAAACACACTTTGAGCAAAGGTGTGGAAGTTAGAGGGTACAGGAGGAACGTGAGGCCAGGACGAGTATGTGACTGGAGAGGAGGATGGATGGGTGCGGGGGGGAGGCTGCAAGGGGCGTGGGGCCAGTTTGTAGTGCTGTGTGTCAGCAACTATGGAATTTGTCAGGGAGGGATGACTATCATCCATCCATCCTCCATCCACCTGTCCACCTGCTCAGGTATCCACCCACCCACCTTCTATCCATCTACTCCCTTGGCTATCCAGCCACCTACCTATCCACCCATTTACTCACTCATCCACCCATCCAGTCCCTCAATCCATTCGTCCATCCGCCCACCCATCCATCCACCCATCGATATATCCATGTATCCTCCCATCCACCCACCCATCTGGTCTTCAGTGATTACTGATCACTGACAAGGCACTGCTTTAGGAGGACTGCCTTGTCAGTGGTCAGTAATCACTCAAGACCTCAGCCTCCTCTGATCCCCAGCGAGGAGAGACAGGAAAGTGGGAACGTATAGTTCCCTTTGAAACTGTCAGGTCATGGCACAGGCCAAAAAGTGGAGCCAGTGTACTGAGTGGCAGGTGGGGTGAGGTGCCTTTCAGAGCAGGTTCACAGAAGCCTCTCTCAGGTGGTGCTTGAGCAGAGGCCTGACAGTACTGTGTACCGGGTGTCTGGGGACAAGCATTTTGGCAGAAGGAACAGGCAGTGCAAAGGCCCTGTGGTGGAAGTATCTAGGGCCATATGGCAGACTCCACTGCCCTTTCCAACTCTGGGTCTGGGATTGTGAGGACGGGCTGGGGCAGGGGCCTGGGCTTGGGGAGAGCAGGGGCAGACCCCATAGCCTTGGGAAACTGGCTCTCTGGCTTTGGTTGCTGTCAACTGCTTTTCTCTGGGTTTTGCACGTGGTGCAAGCTCTTTGTTCAAAGTGGAGTATCAAAAAAGGTTGAAAAAAGAAAAAGGAAGAAAGAGGGCCCAAGTGCTCTCAGGGCCCAGGCTAGCCATAGTGGGAGGTTACACTGTGGCTGCAGGTCTGTTTAATGTGGCCCCCTCCCCACAGCCCAGAAACCCTCCCCAGTGGCTGTTCGAAGGCTGCCTGCAGTGCACTGGGGATGCCCATTCACCCAGTGGCCCAGCACCCTCGCTAAGACAGCTCTGCTCACATTTCGGATTGTTCCCTAGGCCTTGAGTCCCCTGGACAGTTTCAAGATCTTGGTGGTAAATTGCTTTCCAGAGATGTGGACCCAGCCCCTTGGCCCCTAGGGCAGCAGGCTGTGCGCAGTCTGGCCAGCCCAGTGAGTGTGACATTCGCAGTCCCCAAGACTGTGGGACCTGGGGCAGATTCCACCCTCTGGGAGCCTCAGCTTCCCATCCTCGGGACCAGAGTCAGCCTGCTTACGGGTGGGGGCAGAGAGGTGATGGGGAGTAGGCTGCAGCCAGGTCCATGAGGTGCTTACCACTGGCCATGGCCTCCACCTCAGGTGTGGGGGGCCCACCCACTGCCCACCCCTGGTCATCTCTGAGTGGATGACACTGTTAGGGTCTCTGTGCCTGGGCCCAGGGCTCTGAGGCCAGCTGGAAGGTGCCCCAGAACACATTTTGCCCACAAGCTCCCTATTCAGTCCTGGGCACGGCCTTAGGAGACTGGCTAACTATGCCTGTTACGTTTGGGGAAGCTGAGGCTTAGAAAGGACCGTGGTCCAGCTCAGGATGAGGACTGCGGTATCTGATCCAGAACTGGACAGCATGGGGCCAAAGGCCAGGGCTGGGCAGGGGAGGGAGGGGGCTGTCGCTTCCCCTCCCCCATTCTTTCTCCTTTGCCCTGCTCTTTGCTGGACAGAAACCCTGTCCATTCCCAAGTGGGGCCACTCCTCACATAAACAGGCTCAGAGGAATCAAGCATTTCATGAAGTGGGGACCAGGGACAGGACCCCAGGTCTGCTTCCACCAGTGAGTTCAGAGATTGGGTCTGTGCTGTCTGGGCCTGTGTTTGTGTGTTTGGATGAGAAGGGTTCTCACGTGTGTCCAGAGTTTTGTGTGTGTGGGGGGGCCACTGGGGGCTGAGTGCCATCAGTGATGTGACTGTCATCTGAGTAGTACTTGATGTTTTGATCCATGACTGTGATCCATGGCTCTGTCCCTGGTCACTGATGTAGCCTAGATTCCAGACTCAGATTGAGCCCTGGTCCTGGTCACTGGTCACACTCTGCGTCTTGACCCTGGTCACACATTGAGCCATGATCCCATGTCTCATCTGGAGTCATTTGTGCGCGTTCATATGTAATTATGCACTTGTCATGTGCTTGGAAGGCAGCCCCCTGTTCCAGCCACGTGCAACTGTCAGCCATGTGACATGCTTGTCTTGGAAAGTCTGAGTCAGAGGTTTCCACCCACAGCACAAAAGTGTCTCACAAAAGTGAGACAGAACCTGTCACCCTAGTTGTACACACATTTGCACACACGTGCTCAACATGTACACATGAGGTGACTTCTCCCAACAGGACTCACGGCCCCATCCCCACAACACTCCTACACCAGCCTGGCCGATGGCAGTGAGGGCCTTGGGAGCGGGGCCATTAGGGAGGGAAAGGGGATCTTTGCAGAATTCCCAGATGTTTGGGTGGGTGGGTGGAGGACAGGCCCAGGAGGATGGACTGGTGCCGGGGTTAAGGGGGGCCAGGAGCACATCCAGGGAGTTCAGTCCTGTGGTTCTGCTCGGACAGCTCGCTGGGTCTTTCACTCGTGGTGGCTGCATGGGTTTTGCAGTTCCTATTTTAAAAAAGAATACCCAGAGTTACATTGAGCACAAAAGTGAGAGCTGGCAAGATCCTTCGAAATCACCTGCTGTACCATCACTTGAAAACAGTGGAGGTGAGGCCCAGCATAGGGACGTCAGTACAGGCCAGGCCTGGGCCAGACACCTTCCACGGTGCTCATCCTGCTATGCCAGCGTTTCAGGAGGTGTTCTGCCTGACACTGATCCCACGTGGGCTCCAGGAAGGGCAGAGTTCCATACCCACTGTGTCATCTTCTCCTGGGTCCACGTGCCTGGCAACCATAAAGGCTCTCAGAAGTCCTGTAAGCGGCTCCTGTTCCATTGGGTTGGGGTTTCCCTAATTAGTGGGCACTTGGCACCCTCACTGAGCTGGCAGAGCAGACACTAGGACTGGCTGGTGGAAGGTGTGACCTTCCCGCATGGTCTGGTGGGTCCTTTCTCAAAACCTGATCCCACTCCAGGCACCTTTAGAGCCGGCTGGCTGAGGAGACTGGGGCACGAAATGCCATTGCCAGGCCCAGGGTGGCCCCATGGGTCATGCCAGTCTGTGCTCTCTCCCTGCCTGGGCAGACCCCAGCCCTGCTGGATGCAGCTGTCCTGGGGGACGCTCAGGACCCAGGCCCATCTCCCTCCCTGGGGGCCTCACCCAAGTGCATGTCCTGGGCCCTTTAACACCCTTGCCCCATCCCTGTCCCTGGTTTCCTTAGAGAGGGCAGTGAAGGGGCAGGCCAAAGGGAACAAGAGGAAGGGTGTCCAGATCACTGTCAGAGTCAGCCAGTTCCCAGCCCGACTTCTCCCATGCTAGCTGAAGGGCATTGTTGGCTGCTGCTGGGCCAGTGGTGGCCCTGGTGTCTAGGGGAATGGGGCGGGGTCCTGTGTGGTGGGACCATCACAGACATGTGCTTGAGGGTCGGGATACTCTGGTGTGGCAGGGTCGGGGGCATCTGGTTGTGGGGAGCTTTCCTGGGTGGAGTTCAGGGCACAGGATTCTCCTGCGGGGCTGCGTCTGGCTGTGTCTGGTCCCTTTGTTTTCCGACCCCTGCAGGCCCAGTGTGTGTCGGTGGGGGCGTGCAGTCCTATGAGTGGGGTGTTCACAAGTGACGAGTGTCAGGGGTGAGGCCTGACAGGGTAAGCAGCGAATGTGGACAGCTCTGAGTTCACGGGATCTGCTGGACAGGCTGGGGAATGGTGCAGGGCGGTTCTGGGAGGATGCCTGCCCTGGTGCAGGGTGCTCAGGGCAGCTGCAGGGCACTGGCAGTGGTAATGGTTGTGGTGGTGTTGATGGTGATGAGGTGGTAATGTTGGTGGTGGCAGTGGTAATGTTGGTGGTGGTGGCACTGGTGGTGGTTTCAGTGGGAACCGTGAGGGTGGAGGCTGTTGTGACAGTTAAGATGGTGTAGGGGATGGTCTGAGCTGTTCGTGGGAAATTGTTACTGAGTCCAGACTCGTTCTGCTTGCCTCACGATAGGCCAATAAATTGGGAGACGAGTTGTTGGGGTAAGGAATAGCGACTTTATTTGGAAATCCAGCAGACTGAGAGGACGGCAGATCAATTTCTTAAGAGACCCATCCTGCTCCAGTCAGAATACAGGCTCCTTCTATACAAAAAAAAAAAAAAAAAAAAAGAGAGAGAGAGAGAGTGGGTGGGGTTTGTTGTTGCAAACTTCTTGCTGTAGGAATGCTTTGTTCTTGCAGCCATCCATGTGGGTCAGGCCATGGTGTTCCTGCAAACCTCCAACAAAGCAAAGGTTATTCTCTGTTTTGCAACTTGCCATCTCTGCCTAAGTGCAGAAGTGCTGACATCCTTAAAGGTCAGAGCCCCAGAGTAGGCTCTCCTCTCTATTTCAGGCTAAAGGCAACATTGTTTCCCAAAAGGTGCAGAGCTGGCAAGGCTGAGACTGGAAAACAGGGCACAGTGGTCAAAACTAAAGGAGCAGATCCAATGTGGAGGCAGATTTGTTCTCCTCTGTTACAATTTGAAGCCCCCGTCCTCATGGGAACCAGGACACACCCTGGGCAGTTAATGAGGCTGAGTAGGTGAGGGGGCTGGGTGGGAGGGCAGAGGTGAGAGCTCATGGGGCCACACAGTCTGGAAAGGTGTCTTGGAGGGGACAGAGATGAACTGGCAGGGGTAGGGAGGTTTGGGATCTACTGGCGCCCGTGCAGGTGCCCAGAACCCAGCACGCAGCCTGACCAGGTCGGCCAGGGATGCACTTGCTGAGTGAGTGACCTATCGGCTTGAGGTTGAGCTGCGCCAGTGGTTGGAGTGTGATGGGGTGTGGGTGTTGAAGCCCCACGGCTGGCATGAGTAGGTGGCAGGCCTGACAGAGGTGGGCCAGACATGCACCAGGTGAAGGTCTGAGTGAGGGGAAAGGGCTCAGGCAGGGGTGCAGACCTCTGAGCTGGGCGGAGTCAGCAGATGCCCTGGGGTTGTTGAGACCCTGGCTCCCCCAGTGCGGCACACTTCCTTGCAGGGCTGGGAAGCTGAGAGGCCCCCCTTCTGCAGGGCCTCTGTGACCCTGTCCAAGTGGGTGGGGTGGGTCAGGTGAAGAGCCACCAGACCCCGAGGATGGCCAGGTTTCCAGCCTTGGGGCAGGCCTGCGGCTGGAAGCTCTGACTCAGCATGGCCGGCACCAGGTAGGAGCCAGGAGTTTGGCATCCTGGGCTATGTGAGAAGACTTTGAGGCCCTGATCACAGACCCATGGGTGCTAAGTGAGCCTTAGACATCGTCAGTGCCTGGAGAGCCCGCCCCCCATGGGTAGGGACAAAGGCCTGAGGGTGCATGGTTCTCACTCAGCAGCTCACTCAGCAAGATCGAAGTCAGGCCGATCTCCGTCCCTCAGGGTCCCCTCAGGTCACAAGCATTGCCCCTACCCCTCAACAGAGAGGACATGGCACTGATCTGGGGAAGCAGGCGTGGGCCTGTCTGGGGAGGGGGGTTCTCACGGGCTAGTGGTCAGAGGGGAGCTGGGCACAGAGTGGGAGGTTGAGGAGGCTTCCAGGAGATGGCAGTGCCTCGGGAGAGCCCTGAAGGAAGAAGCTGAGTCAGCCAGGGGACAGGAGGGGATGTGGTCAGAGGGAACGGCGGCCAAGGTGAAGGCCTGGAGGCAGGAGAGGGCGCTGTGTTGTGAGTCCCCAGCGGCTCCATCCCAGCTGGTGTGTGGGCGGGGCTGCCCGCCGGGGCTGCGGGGGGACCTGTGAGCTCTGATGAGCTCCAGCTGCTGGGGGAGATGGGACCCGGGCAGGGAGCCCCAGCCCAGCAGCCGGGTAGGACCTGTAGGAAGAGCCAGGTGCAGTGCTCAGGAGCTTCCAGCTTATCCAGGTGGGTTCCCTGGAGGAGGCAACCCAGCACAAACCTTGGTCTGTGGGTCAGAAGGCAATAGAGGTGGGAGGCTGGCACTCTGGACGTGTGAAACGTGATTTAGCAGCACTTGTACCTGGCATTGGTGCTTTCGGGAGCCCAAAGGCCCAGCTGAGGAGTTTTGAGGGGCTTCTAGAAGCCTTTGCCTACAGAGACACCTTGCCCACTCCCTGTTCCTTCACTGGGGCTAGGTGCACTGACCCTGGCTTCTTTGTGCTGTGTGGGAGGACAGATATGAAGCCTTCTCACTGCTGTGTGAATTAGCCCATGAAACCCCAGGGGACCCTGATGTCCACAGTCCTATAATAACACCTGCTCCGCAGGCCTGCGTGAGGCATCCAGAATGCCGAGAAGGCCCAGGCTCAGTGGGAGGACACGTAGGCTGTGCTCTTCATGCACAGTCTTTGTTACCGTCCCTTGATCTCCCATGAGGCCTGTATCCCTGTTGTCTCTCTGAACAGCACGTGGGGTGAAGGTGTGTGCCTACTTCACAGGGGAGGCACTTCGGCCCTAAGTGGCCAGCAGTGGCCTCGGCTGTCCAGTTCGCCCTCATGGGGCTGGGCTGGACCAGCAGGGAGCTCTGCAGGGAGCAGGATGGCAGGGGAGCCGCAGGCTAAGCCTCCTCCCAGGCTCTGACACACTGGGGCCCTGTTGTGGGTTGGGTGGGGGCCAGGCTACTCCCCTTTGGCAGCTGGTGACAGGAGCCAGGCTGCCTTCTCTTAGTGACCACCTGGGACACAGGATAAGGCTGTAGCCCCACACAGGGTCTGAAGTCGGAATGAGGCAGCTCTCAGAGGGCGGGGTCGCAGGGAGCTGGGGTTCCCTGTCTGAGTGTGGCTGGATGGGGGAACCAAGGGGGGAAGTGGGGAGGGTCAGAGAAGGTGGGCCAGTCCCTGGGCCTGTGGGGTCCCTGAGGGCAGCATGGCCTTTTCTCTGAGTGAGGAGGGAGCAGCAGGAAAGTTTTGAGCAGAGCATGTGTCCTGGCATATTCCCAATGATGCCACTGTGTTGGGGACAGGCAGAGGCAGGCAGGGTGGCCGGCAGTGGGTCCCACCAGGGTGGTGGCCATGGAATGGAAAACAGCAGTGAGAGTCTCGGTGCATTTTGACATGAAGGCTGGTTGCTGATGGGTGTGTGGGCATGAGAGGGAGGGAGGCGGGAGGGTTCCTGGAGGTTGCTGCCAGCTTGGAGGGGCACAGAGGGGCCATGCTGCCCAGCCACAGGGCTTCACTTGTCCCCACATAGCAAGTGTTGGCTGGGCAGTCTGCCCCTACTGAGGTGCAGGCAGCGGGGTGAGCAAGCCAGATGCTGGTCCCACCCTCCCAGAGGAGGATGCCAGCAGGAACATAAGGCCATCACG
Source organism: Camelus dromedarius (assembly GCF_036321535.1). Classification (NCBI taxonomy): domain Eukaryota; kingdom Metazoa; phylum Chordata; class Mammalia; order Artiodactyla; family Camelidae; genus Camelus; species Camelus dromedarius. The sequence continues at coordinate 13,888,201 of NC_087471.1, forward strand.
TGGTGGGAGAACTGGGCAGAGGGGGGAGGACCCACGGGTGGTGTGCAGCTGGTGGGTGTGCAGGCCTCGAACAGCCACCGGAGGGGCAGCTTACCATGGCAGTAACTGGCCTAACACACTGTGAAGGACAACTTGGCATCGGGGGGATGTGGGATCGGGACGCCAGCTGTCCAGGGAGCAAGGTGGGTGGATGGGGGTGTCATGGGGGTGGAAGGAGGTTGCTGGCTGTATTCTTGATTGACCAAGGGATCCAAGGGCTGGGGAGCGGCAGAGGAAACTCAGGTCCCAGCTCAGGGTCAGGCCCTGGGGTGCTGACTGAGGGCAGAAGAGGAGCTCAGAAGTGGAGCGAAAGGGACAGGTGGTTGTCCCTGGGGCTTGGTGACATGGGGGCTTTGGCCAGAGTGGGGTGGGAGGAGCCTGTGGTGAGGAACTGGTGGCCTGCAGAGGAGTGGGCAGAGGCTGGGCCTCCTTGGAAACCCTGGTCTGATGGGGGAGGCACAGCCTCTTCTCTGGGAGCTCTGATTTGAGGGGTCCGGGCCCCCCTACAACCTCCCCTCAACTCAGGCAGGGAGGAGCTCCCCGCTCCTGGTGCTGTGAGAGGCCCCTGCCCCAGCTCTTTCTGTCACCCTGGACATGGGGATTGGGGAGGAGCAGATGTCACTGACCTAGATTCCTCAGGTTTGAGCCCAAGAGTGGGGGCCTGGATCCGTGACCCAGGTATTCCAAGATTCTGAAGTTCAGACAAGAGGCAGCAAGTGGTCTCCCACATGTGGAAGTGGTCACTGTGTTCAAGGAAGGGAGGACCTGCTTGTGTTGCAGAGATGGTAACAGGTGTCCCCTGCAGCAGGAAGGATTTCAGTCAGACATGGGGAAGAACTTCCAGATTTTGTGGGTATATGAGGATGTATCCTAGAGGTGTAACTGAAAGAAGGAGGGCTAAGGATCCCCTGACGTTTGCCAGGTCAGGGTGTGCCTAAGATGCAAGAGAGGGTCCTCCGGTCAGAGACCACAACCCACATGTCCTGCTTGGGGCCAGTCCTTGGCTGATGTGCAGGGCAGCCTGGAAAGCTCTGCAAATGGCCTGGGAAACCTCTGTTGATGGGGCTCTGCCCTGGTGTTGAATGGGCCTTAGGGAGGCCCCCCTCCACCTGGTCTGGGTGTTAGACCATCCTTGAGGGTCCCTTTCAGGTCTGTGATTCCCAGTCCTGATTGCACAGCTCAGGTGTTGTAGGCTTTTGCAAGGTGGAGGGGATGTGAGGTGGTGAGACAAACAGAAACTGGAATCCTGGCCCTCCTGTGTTTTGCTGTGTGGCGTCCGGCAATCCTCCCACCTCTTTGAGCCTCAGTTTCTTCACAGAGCTGAGCTGTGAATTATTTCCAAGATTAAATGAGAAAATGGACAGGAAGCTGTTAATATTGAGATGGGGGAGGGGGCAAGGAGAAGCTTCCTGTCCCTGTGCTGGAGGTCAGGAGCCCGTGCATGCTTCCCTGATCATCTCCACCAGGGACTGCAGAGCCAGGGGACACTTGATGGGGGAGAGGCCGAGGCCAAAGAGCCCGCGTTGCAATCCTCCAAGTTTTGAGTGAGCCCAGCAGGTGCCCGCCTCCTGGGCTGCCAGCCTGAGTAACTGGTTCTCTGGAGGGGCCAGGGTTGCAGGCTGCGGGACCACGGGAGACAGCGGTGCAGACCTAGCCCCTCGGAAGGCAAGGAGGCCACAAGCCCTAGGAGACCAGAGCCCCTGGGGATCCCCATTTGTGGGAGCCACAGCCCATAGGGGGAATGGTGGTGTCCTGCAGTTAGGTGCAGGCAGGATGTGTACCCAGGGCATCCACCCTGAGCCTGGGAAGTGGTCAGCAGGTGCAAGTGCAAAGTCACTTCTGTGCTGCCGTGGGCCTGTGCTAGGAGCGGTCCTTGCTGGGGTCGGCCATTCAAACATCTAAACGAGTGAGAGAGGTTGGGGTAGGACGGCGCCTTCTCCACTGCTGGGCGGGGACCAGTGTTCGTGTCTGGGACGTGCCTTAGTGCGGGTGGGGAAGGGGCACCTGTGAGAATGCATCACTGCTGCCCACACCTGCACTCTTCACAGCTGCTAATGCCTGGGATGATGTCAGCCACGTGCACGCACTTGGCTCCCTAAGGACTTGGAGCTGAATGTCCCCTAAGCATAGGGTGGACTGTAGCCTGATAGCAGGGCACTAGGTCAAATGTGACAGCAGTGTGGCCAGGAGGTGTGTTCCCAGGAGAGGAGGTGCCGGCTCTGTGCGTCCTGCAGCTCAGCCTCTCCTGACACATAACCTTTGCCATCGCACTCTCGGGGCCTGTCCTACCACCTGCAGGTCACCCCTCTGCAAGGACCTGCTCTCCGGCCCTCTGCCCAGCGTCCATCAGCCCCAGCTCTTACATGGTTTGGAAATGTGTTACTCAGTTGTCCTTGTCCCAGTGGCCTCTGTGAAGGATCCCAGGCACCATTTGTTGGGTGGGTGGGCTAGCGGCAGGTGGAGGGGCAGACAGGGGGGTCAGGGTGCTGTGCTTGTGTGAGAGGTAACCGGGCTGGGAGTCGGGACTGTGGTATCAAGTGGGTAGGGCAGGGGTTCGGTGGGGAGCGAGGGGCCTCAGAGAGCGAGGGCAGCAGACCTCGAAGGAGTCTGCACGTCCTCTGCTCCCATTTCCACTGAACTCGCCCCCTGTCCACATTGCTGACCCTTCACCTCTACAGGGTCCAGTCCTACTTGATGAGGGGGCACCTTCCCGGGGGCATGCAGTCCCTTGCCTCACCTTCCCCTGGGCTGGGCGCCATAAGCCTGTGGAGCCCCAGGGCCCCACTGCTGAGTCTGTTTAGGGACTGTCGACTAAAATAAAACCACACAATGTGAGAGTTGTGGGCTAAGTCTTATTGGGGGCAAAATGAGGATTATAGCCTAGGAGACAGCGTCCCAGAGAGCTATGAGAAGCTGTTCTGAGGAGGCAGGGGAGAGCTCAGTGTTACATGTGGTTTCAGTGAAGAGGGGGTTGTGTGCGCAGTCAAGCACACACTTAGGCAGAGGCTAGCTGCTCGTCAGGGGGAGCGGTTGTCACCGTTGACAAATTTAGTGTTTTTCCAGTTTGGAGGAGACACAAGATTTTATAATCTCCTTAAAATACCTATCTGAAGGCCTGCTCTACCAGTTTTCCCAGAGCAGAGAGCGCCTCATTCCTGATCTCCATCCTGAACGCCTTCCAGGTGTGTTGGAGGTCAGAGGCTGCAGTGGCTCACAGTTGAATCCAAGCCGAGTTAGATGGTAGGTGGCAACGTTATCCAGTCCTTGTAGAGGGAGATGGCGAGTGCCAGTGTTTAGTTAGCAGGATGGTCTGTCCATCAGCAAGCCTGGGGCTGCCTCTCCCAAATCTCCCCAGAACCTGGCCCCTTTGCCTTTCTCCACTCTACCCAAGGTGTGCAGGCAGGTGAGGCCTCAGCTCCTATGAAGCCCTCGCAGGTGCCCTTCCAGCAGAGGAAACCTCGAAGCCCTCAGCGTCTGCTGCCAGTGTCTGTGCCTTCAACACAGCCAGCGTTGAGGGGACCTGGCCTTGAGATCCGTGCCTTCCCTGTCCCCATTGCAGTGTTAAACCTTGTCCTGATGGCTTCAAGGATGGTGTGTCACTCCTCAAATGTCTGTCTGTTCCTAAGTCCCTGGGCTCTGCCCTCTCACTGAACCCTGAGTTAGACTCCTTTGTTCCGCAGACTGACCCCAGCCACCCCCCACCTCCCCACAGGCCCTCTCCCTGCCCAGGGGCAGGTCCACCTGTAGTCAACGCTGCCCCTCCCCCCCCGCTGAGCTCAGTGGCTTTGATTGAAGGAATGGGCAGGCGACGGAACAGCAGGTGTGGAGGGGGCTGCGCCGGGGTGGGTGGTGAGGACCCTGGTTGCTGATCCCCCCCCGGGGGCTGACCTCGTGGCCGGGCCAGATTGGGCTGGTGCTGACGCCTCCCACCACCCCCCCCGAACTAGTCTTATTCCTTTACGTTTTGGAAAAGCTCCCATTCTCATAAAGTAGTTTCTTTTTCCATTTTAGGGAATTATATCTCTCTTTTGATAATTTTGTTTACTAGTGTTTCTTTCACGTGACAAAGGAATGGTTTTGTTCTTTGGAAAGGCTAAGCCAACCGAATGAATACTGACATTTAGGTCTAGGGCCGAAGAGAAATCAGTTTCTTCCTACCACCAATTATGCTGCGGGCATGAAAAGCGTAAAAGTGAAAAATAGAGTCACCATTCATTACAGATCTTTAGATTCCGTAGTGGCTCATTTGGCCAGAATAGGAGTTACAGACAAATAGGAAAGAAATCGCCTAATGTTTTCTGGAAAAAGACGGCTTTTTGTACAACTACATACTCTATCCCCCAAAATCTTACATGTTGCTTTTATGGAATAAAAAGTAGAGTGTGTAAACATATATAAATTTATGTATAATATATATTTTATAACATATAAATATATTCAATGGAATATATATATACATATTTATATATGCCGTTCAGCATATCACAGTAATTAATGACTGAGAAAATCAGTTTTTTCAAATAAAAATAGCCTATCAATAGCTTTCTTTCTGGAATACAATTTTGAAAATGTTTAATCTTAACTACACCACTAAGTACAGGTTGACGGATGATTACACAGATCTTAAAAGCAGTGATAAAGACCACTATCAGAAAACCTAATTGCCTTATCTTCATTCTAGATTAGACAGTTTGGTCGTTTTACAGTTTGTCAGTTTGTAGCATCTTTCATAAAGTTAGTAAATTGACTTTTTCAAGGATATATTGTGCTTGAGTATCCTGAAGGTGAAACAAAGATTTATTAACTATTTTCCCATGGCAAGAATATCCTGTAGGAGTTGCATTGGACAAATTAGTTGAATTTCAGCTTTTCTTTACCTACTGTGATTTCTGTCTCCTTTTCATATTTGAGGGACTTTTGCATATCTTTCTTGGCTCGACAAGTGTATTGTCCAGCCATGTTTTTTTGTCCCTTTAATTGTGGAATTATTGCTATTTAAAAGGAATTTCACAGACGCATGCAATTCTTCCCAAATACATTGCACCAATACCACAGTTTTTACATGATGAATAGACATAGTACGTCCTAGGACTTGTGAACAGTGAACACTGTGATGTGCTCTCTAACAAACTTAGTCCAACTGATGTCTTACTGCCACCCACTGAAGTCCCATGTGTGCTGTGTTCTGCATCTTTAGTTTTAAAATTTGCAGTCATTCCCAATGTATGTAAAATTTCTACTCCCAGAAAAGTGCACATGTTCATTCAGTTTTAGGGGTAGGCATTTAGCCAACCACTGAAAGTAATATAAAACTAACGCAAAATACAATCATTTACCACAGGAGTTTGGATTTGTTGAATGATGTGTAAACATACTGGCATCATTGCTGCCAGGGCAAAGCACCACAGAAGCCAACTTGTAACAGGGTGACATGCTCGTGCGTTATCAAAGAACAGCTAGTTTGAGCTGGAATGGTCAGGGTCAGCTCTGTGACATTTCTGGGAGAGTAGAACCCAAATAGCCACCTAGTTTGTGGGCGTGTAGTGACCACGGGGAGTTGAGAATTATACTTAGCAATACGAATGTATCTTGTTCAGGAGAGTGAAGAGTGTGACATAGCTGAAGGAAAGGAGCTACACAGGGAAACAGTGACAACTGATGACTAGGGCAGGTTGCATTGCAGAGGCTCTTAAAAAAGAAATGTTTCTGAAAACCAAATTTAAAGATCCATTGAAACTCTGAAGGTTTTTTGAGTAGGTGAGTGAAAGAGTAAAATTATGACTTAAGATAAATTGAGAGCAATGCTTACTAATATGTCTTCCCAGGATCGTTGATGAACAGTTTCTCCAAAAGACTCTCCCAGGTCAAATCAATGGGGAAATACCGGGTGTCTTTACTCTGGGTTTTCTCTAAGACATTAACATGTTAATGGGCACTTTGATGTCCTAAAGGAAAAGACAGCATTTCCCAAACACATTTGACCACGGAACACTGTCTAGGAAAACAATGTGGGGACCACGTATCCCATATACTACTGCCAGTGTGTCTACAAACTGATTTATGTAAGATGGGGACTGATGTATAATTTTAAATCACTCACTTGATTTACAGCTTAATTCTTTGTTCCCAAATTGGTAACAATGCAAGACCTCTCCATTTTCTCCATAAGTGTATGTGTGTTTTGGAGTCTTCTACTGCCAAGAAGTTAGGAGGTGGTGGGATGTGGAATGACGCTTCCCTGGCCCTCTGTGTTGTCTGAGTACCCTGGGTGCCTGCTGAGCTGTCCTAGTTGCTGCCTGGTCCTGGGGAGCTGGCCTGCACAAGTGTTGCTGAGAGCTGTCTCATCACATCCAGTGACGTTACTCCTTCCCTTCCATTGTGAGACTGATGGGAACGGTTTTCCCTGATCTGTTCCGTGTTGAGGTGCAGGAAGTTCTGTGTGACTCTACCAGGCTCTGTCTTAGAGATGCGAGTTCACTGTTCTGTGAGGGCTTCCTGATTCCTCTTGTTTTCTATGCAGGAAGTGGTGCACATGTCCTGTACACCTCATTGTTCTGGGCTTTCCCCATGAGATTCCCACCTAAATCTTCATGCATGAATTGTTTTTGTTTCTTACGAAACTGAATGTTAAAACTCATAGGCAACGAACGGCTCTGTTATTCCTCATATTCTTGTGTAACTTCTGTTCTCTGAGGAATGGTCTGTCTCTTAAGACAGGTTAAGATGGAGTAAGATAGAGGCAAGAAATATGTGGGGAGAAAAATCAATGATTATTTTACAAATACTCCCTACCAGATTTCTTAATACCCTGTGGAAAATGCTGGTCTAAAGAAGGGAGAGTTAACAACTCATGAAGAAGAGTAGGTGCATGGTAGGAATGCTGTCTTGAGTCTTGAGTATCGTGTGTGGTCGATGACGGTCACAGCCCTCAGTAAGAGATGAGTAACTCATTGTCTTTGTGGTCATTCATGCAGCCCTCCCCGACATGGACTCATGACAAGCATCTTGCTGTTGGGAACTCTTCCTCCACCGTATGAAGGCAGCCAGGCTTGCTTGCTGAAGAGATGGGGATCTGCCTAGAGCCAGCACCAAGCAACAGACACGTGAGTCGGCTCCAGCTGCGCTGCCCGTTGGCTGCAGGTGCAGAAGTGACTTTAGTTGAGATGCAGACTGCCCTGATGCGCCTCCACCAAGGGGTTAATATGGGCCATAAGCAGATAAAGTGGTTATCTAACTCATTTTTATTAAATGAATATAAACATAGAGAATAGAGGAGGAAGAAAAGTGAAACAGTATGTGAGGAATAAAGATAGAAGAGAGGAAGGGTCAAAGGTGATCATGGCCATTTTTGTTCTTCAGGGACTTCGAGAATTGTGGACAGGCATGTGCGCAGACCCGTGGTAGATGAGCACTTGGCCTCGTACTGTCCTTGTGGGTTTGTGTAAATGACTGCCACTGTCATTTGCGTTGATTCCAGGAGTTGTTCTATTGTCACTGATGAATTCAAAAACAGTTATCTGGACTCCTCCCCCAGCCACAGCATCCTCACAGCAACTGCCCAGAATCCTCCCCTCCTTCCTGCCCTTCTCACTCAAAGTCAACCGCTTTTCCCACTCCCTTCCTGCTGCCTTCTTTCTTCCTTCCAGGAGTTTCTAAAGTCAGTCACCTTTGTTCCTTCTATTCCAGCATTCTCCAGTTACGCTGCACCAGTCCCATACAAGATTCTCTCCCTCTGCCCCTTTCTCTCCCCCATCTCTCTCTTAGATGCAGACTCTTCACCCTGGAGTGTAGAGTGACTTGCCCAAGGCCACAGACCCAGTAAGAGGTGGAGTTGCCACCCAGCTCCCAGGAGAGCACAGCCTCTGGGTGGGATGCCCCATTGCAGATTCCAGGCAGCAGGGTCAGAAGAGAGAGCTCAGCCCTCTTTCCACATTAATGGGGGAGCTGGACAGATTCTTTCCATTCCCTTCGTGATCTGTAAAATCTGAAACCATTTCCTGTTTTTGGCTTGAATCTCAGACCATCAGTGCTATCTGAGAGGGAGTACAGAGAACATTGGGGGAGCCCCTGCTCCCTGCCCCCTTCTCCCTGGTAATGAAGTGCTTGATTCAGTAGGTGGCACTGTGGTGCATGCGCTGAGCTTGAGGGATGAGGAAAATGCCCTCTCTCTTCCATTCTAGTGTTTTCCTTCACTAATAAGTTAGACCTTGGGTGGGTCTTTGAACCCCTGGGTGCTTTCAGCTTCCTTTTGTGTAAAACAGAGATATGCATATCTGCCTTTCCAGCTCTGCAGGATTCTGCTAAGGATCAAATCGTGTAACGCACACGATGATGCTCTGGAGTACACAGAAGCTCTTCATTTTGTATTTCTAGGTATATTTATATTCATTAGGTTTAAAAACTAAAATGAATAAATTCCTCTAAGGGCACAGAAGAAGGACTCTTTGTGTCTTAGCTGACTGTTTATCCTTAAGGATAACCATTTATTTGTTTCAAGGAGAAGACCTGGCTCTCAGTAAAGATGTTCATGCCTTTTCAGGACATGAAATGTGCTTTGGATGTGCTTTGTTTAAATTTCACCCCAGGGAACCCAGCTCAGTAAACACTTTCTATGTGTAGGCCGGCAGCACCCACAATCAAGGCAGTGAGACTTAACCTAACCTTCAGAATGAAAGTATACATAGAACCCTGATTAAATAAGTGTTATTTCCCTGCTGAGAATCTTGGTTGGGGCTCAGTTCTTACTGTAACGTGTTATGCAAATACTATAGAGAGCATGGGTAAGTCTCCTCTGTAGCAAACCGTGTCTTTGATTACAGCAACACAGGGCTGGGAATCAAAGATTTGGGTTCTAGTCACTGTTTTGCCAGGGACTCACAGTGCGACCTTGAGAGAGTGACTCAATCTTCCAGAGCCTCAAAGTCTTCATCTTGTACGAGGGACATGAAGGGCTTGCCCCCTTTGGCTGCCCCTCCCCCACCACAGAGTCCAGATTTTTGAAAACATCTACTAATCTACATTTATTCCCTGATAATTAATTCATTTCCCCAAGTCTAAAAATCAAAGACATTTGTAACTGGTAGCCAGAGATTCTGACCAGACTTACATAATCAGAGTTAACACACTGAGCTGAGATCATTTCAGCTGGAAGCAGAGGAGTGTGACGTTTAGTTTGTCATGAAGCTTCATGGTGGGTGGGGGTGGGGGTGTTGGGCTTTTTGCAATATTGACAATAACTCACCAAGTCCTGTCACTGCCTGTGCCCAACCCCAAAGGTCTGTATAAAGGGGAATCACCCAAGTGCCCACTCACTCCGGGTTTTCATCCAGCTCTAGGAATCTCAGATGCGTTTATCCTGGGGATTTAGGAAAGCACACCACCTCCAGCGTCCCTGGCCTCAGGACGCTTCCATTCTAGTGAAAGGGGAGACAGACAAAAAACACCCCAAAATAGTAGGTGACCCATAAGGTATCTTAGAAGTTGATAAGTGCTTCAGAAAGAAACAGCAGAGGAAGGGGGTGAGGAGTGGTGGGGCAAGGCTGCAGGTGATGGTCAGGGTAACATCTGAACAAAGGCTCGAAGGAAGTGAGAAAGCAAGGCACGCATGACTAGAAGGGAAACAGCATTTCAAGCTGAGACAACAGTAGATGCAAAGGCCCTGGGGTGGAACATGTCTAGCATGCTCAGAGACCAGCAAGAATGCCAGAGGTGGGAGCAGAGTGAACCTGGCAGGTAGTCAGAGATAAGCTCAGCAAGGTGAGGAGAGCCGCTCTTGTAGGACTATGGGCCAGTGTGAGAGCTTGGCTGTTACTCTGAGTCATGCAGGAGCCATGGAAGTGTAATAGGGAAGAACAAATCTGATTCCATGTTGGGTCTTTTTCTTTTACTTTAACCTTTCAAAAAAACTGTGATATAAATACAAATTTGAGAAATAGAAAGCTGAACAAGATGAATTCGTTTTCTTTACTTCTGAGAGTATTTAATATGCTGACGCTAATGCTTCCAATAGGGTGAGTTTAATGTGCAGAGTTTGCTAAACATCTGGGGCATGGAGCCCTATTCATCCCCTAGAGTAACACCTCTCCTTGAGAAACCTCGATCCAGACCGCAGGAACAGTCTTAGGACTACAACGCGGTAATTATCATTAAAAGCAGGAACATTTTCTATCCAAAATGGGTTGTTTGCTGTTCTTGCCTGGAGACAGATGAATAGATGAGATAGTATTACTACTTTTAGACAACAGTTAAGTGGTTCTTTCCATTTAGATTAAATTCAGTCAATGAGTTTCTGAGCTACAACTATGTTGCAGACCCAACTGTCTGGTTTAGATACCATTTGCATCTTCAGGAAGTTCTCAGAATTCCAAGCAGGAGACAAAACACATGGGAACCCTTATTTGCCATAAGTTTTGATAAACGCATTTCCCAATGTATCTACAAAGATGATAGGAGAGGAGAGTTTAGGGAAAGAAAATAGCAGAGAAGATGGAAATAGGGCAGGTCTTAGAGCCAGCAAATGTGGGTTTGCGTTTTACTTTGCCATTGCAGATGTGCGACATCTGGGGAGGTTGTATAGCTACTCCAAGCTCATAATGTGGACTAAATATCACTGCAACTCAGGGTTGCTTGGGAGGGTTAAAGGTCATAAATGCATGCCCAAGCTGGCTTGTTGTAGGTGCTTAGTCAGTGGTGGCTTAACCAATTCTGTTGATGGCAATAACAAATGAACACAGCTATGCCAATGACATTCCTGCCTGGAGAATATAATAAGGTTGGTTCCAGAAAACTTATTGAGAGGTATTGATATTTAATTTGCTCCCAAAATAATGGCTGTGAAGATAAATAAGAAGGTCAATTCAGAGGGCAAGGGAAGGAAATCGCACTGGGGCTTTTGGCATGAGTTAATGCCCGGCTAGGTTGTGAAGACTCTTACGCAGAAAGATAAGTTGAAATAGCTGATGCATACTTTGGGGGTCCCACTGATGGTTTTGAAAGTAGCGGCATAGGCATAGTCAAGTTCTATAAAGATGCACTGGGACGACCCTCTCTTGCTGAGGTGTAGACTGAGCTCTCCACACCTGCTGACCACTCAAGAGCTGGTGATGAGTCTCGCTGCCCTGTGTATGGCCCACTGAGCTTTAAATTTGTCTACAGCCCACATTTGGTGATTCTGGGCCCAGATCCACTCTAGCTGCTTCCCTGTACTTAAGAAAAAGTGTTGTCACATTGTGCTGTCCAGAATTTAAAGTTCATTGGAGACCATTAATTCAAGAGTTCCACATCAATTTGATTCTCATCTCTTGCCATTTAAAAATATTTTTTTCTGATCAACTTACAATAAACACACATACACACACACAAGCACGCACATACACATGATTCAGATGTTTTCTGTGCCGAGTGATAATAGTCAAGGTCCCGCCAGCAATGTCAAGGTGGGCTGCTAGACTAACACGTTCTTAAGCAGGTCTCAGATTAAATCTTCTCCCACAGGCTTTGGGAAGTATCCTAAATTCTTATTGCTAGATCAGTGATTAGTACAGCGACAGCTCAACGCCGTTTCTTGTTTTGTATTTTATTTCTTTTAATTTTATTTTACTTTAGTACAGAGCTTCATATATTTGTTCAAGTGAAATTGTTTGAGCAAGTATGCTACTATTTATCCATTTGGATTAGGATTTCCCCTGATAATTCACAGCTGACACAAAATGTAGAAATTGAATCCTGATGTGCATATGACCGCACCTGTCATCCATAATCCTGATTTAAAATTTTTGTGTTTTTCAAAACGTTCACATTGGGTTGAATTTATGACGTGAAAAATAAAAATTTAACTCCATAGATACCATAATCTGTTTTACATGGTAGGATTCCACATTAAATTTTAGTTGGAAAGAAAGGAAATTTTCTGCTGTAAAAGGAAAGTAGAGAAAACCATTGCCCTAGACCATACTTCTTTTCTGATACGTGTGACTAAAAGTTTCCCACTGTGGAAAAGCAGGGAGGGAGAGGTGATAATGGCCGAGTCTGTGCATAACACGCAGCGCTCGACTGTGAAGGAGGAGGAAGTCAAAGGGTCAGTTACTTCACTGTCGAATACCTGAATGCATGACAATTTGTTCTCTGTGTATTGAAGGAGAGAATTTGATTTCTCCTATTGTTGCTGCCCTAAACCTTATGACTCTGTATTTTACCAGTGACACTAATCAAGAGAAGAGGAAGATGTGCCTAGTTTATTTTAACACACACCCACACACTCACACACATGCACCCACACAACTTCAGATCAAAAGCAGCCTAAATGTGCTTTTATGTGATAGGACCACGGATGCACTGAGAGGACCACACAGGGGCAGGAACAGTTGTCTTGGTTCATGCATGTCTTGGTTCATGCATGATGCACATCAGAAGTAAATAATATTGCAGCAAGCTGTTTCCTCCTGGAAAGTGACATTCACAGGTCTCAGTAGGTGAGGGTTTCTTCCTGGCTTCATGCAGCTTGGATGAATGAAGGCTGGCTTTCCAGTCTCCAGCAATGGTATTTAAGACAAAGCTAACGATGCTTGAGAGATTTTTCAAGCACTGTCACCATTTTAGAGCCAAGTTGGAAAATATCCAAGTTACTCTTCCCATTATACAGATGAAGAAGAGAAGTTGTGCAGACCTCAGTGATGACTGCTTGTCTGCAGTGGCACAGGAGTGGAAAGACAGATAGAAAATCAATTTTCAGGTCTGCACCCATTAGTGATTGCTTTTGAATGAGTTATTAACGCCACTGAGCTTTAATTTCTTTATCTGAAACATGGGGTTGAAATACCTGGTGACTGATGATCACCTAGAAAGACAGCAAGTGCAGTGACAATGATTGAACTCTACAGAGAGTCAAGGGCACAGGTGGAATTAGAAAAACACGCACTTCCTTCCCGATATCCTCCCCTTTCTCATATTTCCAGGCTGAAAAATATCACGAGTGCGCAGTGTTGTCTGTGAGGATTAAAGGATATAAATTCCTATGTAAGCTGGCAAGTGGTAGATACTTAATAAATGGTGGTCAATGATGTTCTACTGGTGGAAATATTATATGAACAAAGCAACCCCAACACAATTTCTTACTATCTGGTACAGGCCTGTGAGGGATACCATGTAATGTGACATCTCATTCCTTCACCAGACAGGAAGCTCCTTGCTGGATGCTAGGTGTGAAGTTCTGGGGCAGAACAGGGTTCAGTGTTAAACCTCCTTCTCAAGACTGGGCAGGAATGTCCAAAGCTTGTGACAAAGGTGGGGTCTGAGCCAGACTTTGAGGGAGAGGAGAGAGTAGGGTGAACAGCAGGAAAGGAGAAGGCACTTCGGGGAAATGATGGATCCCTGGAGATAAAGAGATGACTTTGTGATGGGGCATAGGGAAGATTCTGAAGTGGCCACAGAGAAGGGCAAGTGCCCAGGAGAAGAGGACATGGGGGATGTCCCAGCACATGTGGAGAGCCCTTAGAACCCAGCTGGGGACTTAGGCTTCATTTTATAGGAAGCAGGGGACCCCAAGATGATTCCTGAGCAGAGAATTGTCGTGATGGAAAAGAGTCTGGTAGACAGTAGAGAGAAAGCATTCTGGATGGCTTGGAGAATAGAGACTAAAACCAGAGAGGCTAGCGAGTGAGTAGTTGCATTTCAGGAACACGGTGATGGAGACATGGACCAGAGCACCTGCAGCTACTGTAAGGAGGAACAAGAGACGTAGATGCTGTGGGAAGGAAAGCGAGAGTTTCAAACACTGTGCAGTGGAAGGGACGTCCCGTGTAATGAGGTCATGTCTTTTGTTGGTCCAGGAACATGGCACAGAGGAAAGGAAGCTGGAAATGCCATCAGAATTGCAATCGATTTATGCAAATGTGTAATTTCCCCTTTGTCTTCCCAAAAGGGAAGACTTATAATTTGCACAAAGGTGTTATTAATATCTAGAGCTTGGGAAAACAAAAGCGATGTTTAAACTTCAGACTTTTAAGCCTTCCAGTTTGCACTGCTCTCTGCCTTACTAAATTCACCGCACTGGGGACTGATGTTCTGCAAGCCTTTCTCTCCACTCACTTTTCCTCTTGATAAAACATTAAATCAGTGCATTTCCCACCTCATCACTACCCCTCCCTTTTCCTGTCTATAAAGAGTTTTTTCTGGTAACTGAAATTCTGTTTAAATATGATAAGAGTTCTCAAGGGAGCAATGGCTGCAGTTATGGTATTTCAAATCGTTAGATTTTGAGACTTTAAGTGGTTAAATAGGTGCCTGTTTATAATTCAAAATGCTTTCATCGTGTGGGCGTGGGGCAGAGGCAGACGGAGGGCAGATTCACTGGGGGGTGAGGAGGGCTTAGCCTGGGCTCTTGCTGGAGGCTGTGCTGGCAGCTCCAGTTAAATCTAAATGCGCATCTAGGAACTTGTGAATGGCAAGTGTGTTTGTTGCTTACTCATCCGAGCCATATTTTGTATTTTTGGCCCCCTTTGCTGGTGCTGTTGGAATGGTTAGTGTGTGAGTACGCGTGTGGGCTATGTATGGGAATTACAGGGGCATGGGAACTACATTTGGGCAAGAATATTCCAGGTCAGTGTTTCTCAAACTTCTTTTTTCACCATAAACCCCCACCTCCCATCCCCTGAGGCCTCTTCGACATTTTTTTCCTAATTTCCCCCTATTACTAAATTTCAGTATCAAAGACATGCAGTATATTAGTTTATGTACTTAGTGTATATCTATACTTTAGCCATAAAAAGAGTAATCATTTCTGCTTTCCCAACCAGTTTTCTCTCCCTAGGAGAGAGATCTTCCCTGTAGAGTGTGTATGTTTCATTGGAGTAGAAACTGTTACGTGTCTCCATCACATGCTGTATTGATGGTAACTACAAAGAGATGAATAAACTCAGAGGGGCAGTGGGTTGAATAGTGTCCCCAGAAGGATATGCCTCCATTCTCATCCCAGAACCATTGACTGTTACCTTATTACCAAAGGTTGTCTTTTTTTACCAAACACCAATTCTTTAACCAAATTACATTTGCTAGTAAAATTAAACTAAGACTCCAGGGATAAGATCATCCTGGGTGGTCAGTGTTGGCCCTAAATCCAAAGACAACTGTCCTAATAACAGACACAGGGAGGAGAGACACAGACACAAGGGAGAAAGGCCCTGGAAAGATGGAGGCAGAGACTGGAGGGACGTTGCTGCAAGCCAAGGGGTGCTCAGGGCCTCTAGAAGGGATGCGTCAGGCTACTGGGAAACCTTCTCCCCTCCGGGTTTTAGAAGGAGCCCAGTCCTGCTGACACCTGAACTTCAGGCTTCTGGTCTCCAGGACCAAGAGGGAGGACATTTCTGTTGTCTTAAGCTACTCAATTGGTGGTAACTTGTTACAGCGGTCCCAGGACCGTTGTAACAAATTATATAGGGGAGCATGGTCAACTGTCCATCAGAGAGTATGAGGAAATCTATAGAGGACATGGCGTTTGAGCTGGATCTAGACGAGTAGGAGTTAGGCAGGTAAAGAAGAGGAAGAGGATTTAGCAGAAAGAACAGGACATGGAAATAGATGAAAGGCAGTGAGGACGTGGAGGTACTCACTTCCCGCTTCAGTTCTCCCTGACCTACACAGACATTTGAAAGACCTCTGGAGTTTAGTGCTGGACCCTTTTTAGTCTCTGTTTATTGTATCCACTGAAGTGAGCTCATCCTTTTCACAGAATCCTTCTACATGTTGGTGACTCCCAAATGTTTATCTTCAGACCTGACCTGCCCCCCGCAATGGAGACTCATACCCAACTGCCACCTGACGGCTGAATGATCTTGGTTACTGATCTCTAGTATAGACCCACTATTACTCTGAAATCTGGGTAGACAGCAGTTTATACATGTGTCCCCGCCCTGAGCGCGCAGCCCCGCCCACAGGCCACGAGAGCCAATCCTTGCGCGCTGCCCGGCCCCGCCCCGGCGCCCTCCTCTGCCGCGCCCCTCCCTCCACCCACCCAATGGTCACTTTGTCAGGTGGGCAGGCGGCAGTTGGTCGAGCGGGTGGCGGCTCTGCGGGTCTCCCCCGGGGCTCCGGCCCTGCTCCCACCCGCCAGCGGTGGCGGCTGCAGCGGCGGCGGCGCGGTCCCTCTGCAAGGCGTGGCGTGGGCCGAGTGGCGGCCCCGGAGCTTCGTGTCTGGCATGGCGGCGGCGGGCGCGGGCCCCCAGGCGGTCCGCGGGCTGGTGCTCGAAGTGGGCCGCGCTCCAGCAACCTGCGATCTGGGCGAGGGCTCCCACGGCGTGCTGTGGTGAGTGTCCGCCCCCGCATGGCCTCGGCGGACGCAGCTGCACCGTGGGCCCAGCTGCGCCGTCGGGCCGGCCCCGAGACCCCAACCCCGAGCCCGCCCCATCCCAGCCGGGCTGCCCCGCTGTCCGTGCGCCGCGGGTGTCGGGGGGAGGGGCCGGGCCGCTCGGACTGCGGCGCTGCTCCCGGCTCTTCCCTGGCGGCGCTGGCTGGGCACGGGGAGGGGGCGCGGGGGGTGGGGTGGAGGCCGGGAGCCTGGCACCCAGGGACCCCCCAGAATGGGAACAAGGCTCCCCAGCCTCGTGTGCTGGCTGAAATTTGAAAGGAAATTGGAAATTTGAGACCCAGCAAGGTTACTTAATTTGCCTACAAATACCCAACTAGGAGGTGGTAGAGCATCTCTGTCTGGTTCCTAAGTGATACTTAACCAAAGATCAGAGTTGAAAAAATACATGCTTTCAATAGTAGAAAATATCACACTGCAGGGGTGATTCCTTTCCTTTTACTATAGACTTCCCTGTGTTACAGCGAGTTACCTGGAAACGTGCTTCCTGCAGCCTGGGTTCATGAGTTTGTTGGCACCAAGGTATAAAAAGACTGTCATGACTAGCTTGGGCCTGTTGTGGAGATGCAAGAGGGAGGAACCAGAAACTTGGAAGGGGTGAGGGAGGTAGGGTCAAAGCAGCTTCACTTTTCTCAGAAGAGTGTTTACCTGTGTTTATCTTTCTCACTGCTCCTACGTTCTCCATCAGTTTCTTGATTTTCATTCATTTAGTAATGTTATTGAGTGTGTACCTGGCTTGTGTGCTAAGAAATAGGATTGAAGTAGTTTTTACACTTTGGTGTTTACAGTGTAACAGGAAAGTAATCCCACTTACTGAACATGGTGAGGTGCAGAGTGCTCACTTTTCTACCCATAAAAAGTGGAGCAAAGTTTTTGTGGAGTAGTCCGGGAGGGTTTCCTGGAGGAAGTGCTGTTTAAGCTGGGACCTGGAGAATGACGTGGAGCTAGCTGAGGGAAAGGTGGGGAAGGGTGCTAAAGCGTTTGAGGCACAGCTTGTAGAAAATGGGCTGTAGAAATTGGGGAGTTTGTGATTCAGATCCAGGGCTATTTCTGATGATGTTGCAGGGAAAGGAAGAGCAGTTAGTTTCAGGTATAGATGTAACCAGGAACTAAAAACTAGACCAAGGCAGCTACTCCCCTTCCTCTTTACATTTACATAATCTTGTTGCAGCCTGCATCTCTGCACAGCTGTTTTTTTTTTCTGTGTTCACTTTTGCCATATCCCCATGCACTTGGCAGAAGAGAGCTGACCCTAGCTGCCCAGAGGTGTGTGTCTTCAGAGCACTCTGACTCCTGAGGGAGAGGATCTGATCCAGCTTGGGCCAGTGTCCACCGCTGGTCGTTTCAGCAGGACAGGGGCTTTGGGTGGCTTTTAGGGCTCTTCTGCCTTCCTGTCTCTGGCGGTGTGGAGGTGGCAGCCAAGCTGGGCAGCATTCTTTAATCTCTGTAATACTGGATACATGTATAACATGTGAGTCCTGCAGCCTAACAGTAAACACCCAGGAACCCACCACCCACTGACTGACTTCAGAACGGGTTACCTGGGGCCCATGTTCTGATCCGTGGCTGGGCAGCTGTACAATAGAGCGGGTGAGAGTCTGGGCTCTGGACACCTGTCTGTGACCTGAGCTTGTTTTTCTGTCCTGTGGAGAGGGGGTAGCGATACCCACCTCAGGGCTGGGAGGATTGGATGAAACACATAGGTGAGCGCTGAGCCCTAGGCCTCAGGTTAGTGCTCTGGTCATCACTCCCTGGAAGTGAGTGGGCCTGGTGGGGCCAGGGCCTGTCACCTCAGTCTCTTGGACATCGTCCTGGAGTGCAGAGTCTGCGGAAGTGTGACTGTCAGGTTGGGGTCCCACAGTGGTGTGGGCTAGGGCAGCCCCCTCTCCTGGTGAGACTTGTCAGTTAAAGCATCTTCTCTGCCATGCCCTGGTCCTGTTCCTGGCCTCCCTGAGGGATGCTGCAGGTCCTGTTGGAGACAGACTAATAAGGAAATAGGTTACTGTGTCACTCTGTGAAAACACTGATATAAGATCATTCTGGACAGAGCCGCTGACTCCACCTGGGCTTCCCAGTTACTAATTAATTCAGCAAGTGGTGTGTGTCTGCACTGGCACACAGACTAGCTGTTTCAGCTACTTCAGTGAACAAAGCACCAGGTCCCCAGGCAGCTCTTGGTCGGTGGATGGCTGGCTTGGAGAGAGGATTAAAAAGGCTTGTTCAGGCCTTGGCTTTAGGTTCCTTCTAAAGAGTTTCCTTTCATTTCTGTTTTTTATTGCACTTACCACAGACACAGGTCTAAGATACTCTTTTTTTCCCCCCAGAGTTTATTGATAAATCATTCAATTTTAAGTGACCCTCCCCATTTTTGTGCATCTGGAAAACTGAAAAAGGTGGCTTATGCACAAACCTGTTTTTAAAGTGGGTTATTGTTCTTATCATAATTAAATGAAGGTAAACCACCTCTGAGCAGTTCCTGCAGTTAGCAGATACTTTTCTTTTGTCTTATATATGCCCCCTAGAATAATTTTAGAGACTTTGAAGCCATAACATGATTGTCCCCCCTACTTAAGAATTATATAATCTGTTGTAAGACATAAAACTATGGTTGAGAAATGAAAAATGGGTGGCACATCCTAACCCAGAAAGTGAAGTTTCTTTTTTGGCCAGTCAGAGTCTTCTACACATATTCAAACTTTGTCGCTGTAGTTTGCATTTTGTGCTGGCACTGATGGATTTGTGGTTTCCAAGCCCAGGCACTCCCAGAGCCTCCTGCCCGGGTGCTGGGGGGGCGCTGGTGGTGGCATCCAGTGCAGACTCTGAGTTCCCTTTGAGGTGGTCTGGAGTCACCGGGCACAGGGTGAGAGTGTGAGACTGCCACTGCTGCTGACTGTCCAGGTCCCACATCTGCAGTTTGGACTTTATTACTTCAGGTTAACGAGCTCCCTTCAGATGCTTATCCCTGTCTTTATACCATACTGGTCTTCTTTTAAATTGACCAAACAGCAAGCAGAAGGAGGCTGTCCCTTGTTCTCTGCTTTTTATTTTAAAACAGCTGTATCAACATAGTATAAAATTCATAAAATTTAAATGTTCAGTTCACTGCATATTTACAGTTGTGCAATCCTCACCAAAGCCATTTTAGAACATTTTCATCATTCCAAAAAGCTTTTTATCTGGTGTTTTCTTCACCTATAATATTTTGAGATTCATCCATGTTATTGCCAGGACAAGTGGTTCTGTAGCTTTTTGTCATCAAACAGTAATTAACTGGATGGCTTCAGTAGATTATGAACATTTGGAATGTGTCCAGTTTTTGTTGTGAATAATTGCAATGAACATTCATCTCTAAGTTCTTATGTGGACATACATTTTCACTTCTTTTGGGTACACAGGGTTAGAGTTGCTGTGAGCAAGTGATGTGTGTGTGTTTTGGGGGGAAGGGATGGTAAATGATTTTATTTTAAAGCATAAGAAGACTGCAGGTTAACTTACCAAACAAACATGAATACCGTGTGCACTGGCCAGTGTGCGGGCACTGGAGCTGGGTGGAGACCAGACCTAGTCCCAGCGCTTGCAGGATTTACTCTCAGAGGGGGAGGCAGACTATCCTGCACACATGATGCTTCAGCCACTGCTAGGTGCTGTGAAGAAAACCAGAATGTGATTAAAAGAGTAGAGAGTGGAAAGGGGAGGCCATGGTTTTTTTTTTCTGTAATAAATTAAGATGTTTTAAATGCTGTGTATTTAACAATTTTTTTCAGCAATCTTAAATGTATAGAAATAGTGTAAAGAGAGTATAAAGGTTTCTCTCTGTGTCATGAGAGTGAGTTCCTGGTACAGTGCTCCGTCTCCCCAGCACACCACACACGGCACTCCTGTGGGACCGTAACACAGCCGTGCGCGTCGGGCAGGGAGCGCCAGCCGGGACTGCTTCCTGCCCTTTGGCCTCTGCTTGGCGGGCGCATGTTGCACGTAGCCCCTGTCTCCTTGGTCCCCTTCAGGCCAGAGCAGTTCCTCACACTTCCTTTGGCTTTAGTGCCTTGATACTTTGTCAGATTTATATGTTTTTAATTTTTAAAGAAACCACCAAACCATTTTCCAGAGTACCACTTTACCTTCTGTCAGCAAGTATCAAGTGTTTCAGTTCTTCACCTTCCCAACACCTCCTTTTGATTCTGTCCCATCTGGAGAGGGTGTGAGTGGTACTGCATGTGGTCTTGCTCCGCCTCTCCCTCATGACTATGACAGTAGTGTCTCTTTATGTGCTTACTGACCAGTTGTGTATCTGGTTTGGTGACATGTCCACTCATGTCTTTCACCCGTTTAAAAATCCTCATCTCTAATTTGACTACAGAGATGCAACCAATGAGGGAACTGTTAATAATTGGCAAACTGATTCATGTTAAAAGCCCAAAATTAAACCCTTGAGAAAAATGACTATTTTCTATGCTGTACAGATAAAGGTGGGACTTTCTAATACTGCTGTAGCAGAGGACTAGTTTACCTCGATGGATTAGATAATTTACACGTATTTGACCGAAGAGATTTTAAGCCAGTGGCTGGAATGAATGCTCCTGCTGCCGTGTTGTCATTGGGAACAAATGTATAGTGAGAGAATGTGGTGTTTCAGAGAGAGGGAAGTTCTTAAATAGAACTGATGAAAAGTAATTCTGGAAGAAAACAAAGCTTAGTGCAGTCTTATTTATAGAACAAGTAGTGTTAACTGAACAGCTAAAGAAAATAAAAATATATTTTTCCAGTTAATATCTAAATTGCCACTGATCACAGGTCAGGCTTGCAAAATAGAGAATAAAACCTGCAGGATTCACCTGGGTCACAAGGATTTATCCTGAGTCAGTGACTGAGGTCAGGGGGCTGCTGTTACTGTTTCAGTAGATATGGGAGAGTGTTGAGTTTGGGGCTTGTTTGAAATTTCCTTCCCTTTTCAGTCTGTCAGTGCTGAAGCCATCCTGAAGCTTGTATGTCCCTCATTGCATCATCTTTCCTCTGTTCCGTGGTCGAAGAAGATACTTTTTTTCTTTTTAAAGGATCAATATACTGCTTTTCCGGGTGTTAGTTTTTACAGTAGGACCATATAGGCCTATAAAAATACCTGATGTTATGTTTCAGACCAGTGGCACACCGTTTGATAGTAGTGCTAGGTAATGTTTTCCAGCTGTTTCCAGGAATGTCCACCTCTTATTGAGCCATTCCACCTGTTTTGTATTTTGCTAATGTTTTCAAGCATCCTTTCAGGACAGCTCTGATCCCGTAATATTCAAATGATAATAAAGGTGATACTCCTTAGGGGTGTTGTCAATTCTTTCTTTACTCCAAAGTGAGCTGGAAAAAAAAGACGTCTGTGAGTCTCTGTCCGCTCTGATGTACCTGCTAGAAAGAGCCATTTATTTCTTGCTACTAGGAAAGTCTAAGACAGAAATTAATCAGGAGAGTGCAGCCAGGCGGGCAGAGCAGGAGCCATGGCGGCCGCGGGAACCTGGTGAGCATGTAGCAGCCATGGCAGGGCGTGGCTCCCGGGGCGGGCCGGGCCTTAGGGGCCTCTCACAGTGACATGGAAGAGGAGGGCTAGAAGGGCAAGAAGAGGGAGGGCTAACATCTGACTATTTTTCAAGATCGGAAGTGAACAGAAGGGAATGCACAGTAACTGTTGGCAGAAGGGGAGGAACCAGAATTCCCCCAAGGAATACCTCCTCAGACTTTCCAATGGGCCGGGAATTGAGTCACCATTTAAATGAGTATTCCTAAAAGGTGAAAAGAGTAGAGACGAGAAAGCCCATGAGAAGATGACAGAGAAGTGCCCTCTGCACACTGTGGTGCTGTCCCTGCCTGAGCACGTGGAGCCCAGCAGACTGCTGAGCGACTGTACTGAGGAGGTGAAGTACTTAGGGCAGTTAATGTCTGTAGCACGATAGCTGAATCCCTCCGGTAGGACCGAAATCCTGCGTTTCATAGACAGTGCAGAGAGAGCCCACTAGCTCCAGACACTTGACCCAGGAGCATGATGCTGTGATTAGCCTGTCTGCCTACAATGTCAGGCTGGCCTGGAGGGATGGGGAGGACACCATCCTCAGGGTCCCCATCCATGACATCACTGCCATGTCCTGTGTGCAGGATGTCTCACACCTGGTGATCCTGAAGACAGCCCAGGACCCCGGCAGAGTGTGTGTGCAGAAAGTTCCAGAGGCCTTGCCACAGACTCCGTCGGAGAGCAGAGTGGGGCCCATGGAGGCGTGCTGCCTGGTGTCCTGGCCGCAGAGAGCAAGGTCGCCGTGGAAGAACTGTGCTCCCTGCTTTACAAATCTTCCAGACTGTGTACCCAGAGTCCACCATCGACTCCCTGGACAGAGCCGTATTTGATGGGGCCTCGACCCCCACCCACCACCTGTCTCTTCACAGTGATGACTCTCTCACAAAGGTGGACATGAAGGAGCCCTATGACACAGAAGCCAGCACTTTCTCCTTCCAAGTGTGTGCACATGGAGGGCGTCTCACCCTTGTCCTTCTGCATACAGATGGCACTGCATGCCAGGATGGTCTGCGGGAGCGAGCTGAGCACCACGGCCACTGAGCTGCTGCAGGACTACACGCTCACGCTGCGTGCCAAGCTGTCATCGCAGGAGACCAAGCAGTTTGCCTCCCTGCTGCACGAGCACCGCACCAGGGCCTCGGTGCACGAGTTCTCCGTCAACCCGCAGCAGCTCCACGGGGACGGCCACCAGTTCCTGCTGCTCAGTCTGCGGCCCTTCATCCCTGAGGACAGCCAGCACTTCGAGAACTTCCCGGAGACCACTATCAGTTCCTCGCTTATCTTCTCAGGATTTCTGCTGCCATTCATAGAATTGGTAAATTCTTTTTTTCTAGGGAAAAAAAGGCAGCAAATGTTAGGCTCCTGGATTATAGCTAAAAATGTCCTTCTTTATTAGTTCTCTGATGCTTTACAACAGACTGAAAGTTTTTGCATCATTTTTATAGTAGTTCTCAGTGTGTTTATTGTTTAAAATTACCTGCTTCACCATTCCTAGAAGTTGAACTCATGGCTTCCGTGTTCACTTTTGAAAATGATATCTTTGGATGAATAACTGCATTAAAATTTTGTTACAAACCCAAGTCTTCAGTCTTTTCCTTTTTTCATGGTCTGTGGTTTGTAGTGAAGGCCTGGAAATTATTTGACCAATTCCCCAAGTTGAGTGAAATGCACAGCCAGTGTTTAAAACCCCTAGCATAACAATTCTTTTGCTAAATTATCTTCAGTGTCACCTTGGTCATACAAATTTCCACACGATTGTAATTTTGTTACTTATCTTTTATTCTCTTCTGTTACCCCACCCCTCTCTCTGCTACATTATTACCTCTCTCCCCTATCGTAGGATAAATACTTAAGTTTCTCTGTAGTTGTCAGTGTCATTGCTGGAGAGAGTCATTTAAATAAAATATAAATTATTTAATTAAATGTTGAAGACAAGTAGCTCTGTGAATAGGCAGCCAGAATCCATTCCACTTTGTTCTGCTTTTTTCTGGTCTACTCATGAATTCCTTCCTCTGCCCAAGGAAATAGAGAAATTCCCATGAAAGTGTCCCTGACATAACAGAAGAAAAACTGGAAAATTCACATATACGTCGACAGTAACAACACAACCAACCAATGGACTGAAAAAAAAATCAAGAGAAATTGGAAAATACCTTAAAACAAATGAAAACAAAAAACATAAACATGCTGTACCCAAACTTATGTGATGCAATGAAGTATATGCTCAGAGAAATGTATAGTTTTAAATGCCCATATTAAAAATAAATATCTCAAATCAATTAATCAAGAAGAATAAACTAAACACAAAATGTGTAGAAGGAAGGAAATAGTCAAGGTTATAGTGGAGATAGAGAATAGAAAAATAAGAGAGAAAATAAATGGACCAAAATCATTTAAAAGGGCGACAAAATTGACAAAACCTTAGCTAGAGTGATCAGAAAAAAAAAAAAAAAGCCTTAAATTACTAAAATCAGAAATGAAAGTAAGGAAATTACTACAGACCTTAGTTCCAAAGATAGCACAGAATTGTACTCTTAAAAATAGTTAAAATGTTGAATTTTATGTTATGTAATTTTACCTCAATAGAAAAGCCTGTATTTGTGTGGATTCATGAACTGTCTGGTTCCATTGATCTGTATGTCTTTCCTTTCATCAGTACCATATTATCTTGAGTGTCATAACTGTCACTTTATAGTAAGTCTTAAAATAGAATTTTCTTCTTTTCAAAAATATTTTTGCTATTCTAGTTATTATCACTTTCTGTATAGAGTTTAAAATTAATGTGTCAATATACACAATAGGTAATACTGGGGTTTTTATTGAAATTGGGTTAAATCTATAGATTTTTTTGTTTTAAAGAATTGACATTTTAACTCTGTTGAGTCTTTCAATCCATGAGCATGATCTATTTTTCTGTTTATTTAGACTTTCAGACATCCTTTGTTTTCTTTCATTAGCTTTTTTTATTTTTAAGTGTACAGCACCTGCATATATTTCTTAGATTTATATCAAAGTATTTCCTTTTTTAAAAAAAGAAGCTATTTAAATCGTATTTAAAAAAAGAGATGGCTTATTTCTCATTAATCTATACAATTTAATTTTTGTACGTTGACATTTTATTGTGCAACTTTGCTAAATTCACTTACTAATTCCAACTTTTTATAGATTCTGGAGGTTTCTACTTTCATGATCATGTCATCCTTTCCAATTTCTATGCTTTTTTCCCCCTTGCTTTATTGTACTGACTAGTCAATGTAAGATGTTGAATAGGAGTGGTAAAAGTTTTATATCCTTGCTTTGTTCTTGATTCTGAGATAAAACATTAAATCTTTTACTACTATGTATGATGTTAGCTGTAGATTTTTTCTGTAGATGCCCTTCATCAGATTAAGGAAGTCCCCTTGTATTCCTAATTGGCTAGAGTTTTTAATGATTGATATATTTTGAAAGTTTCAGGTTTCTTTTCTGCATCTGCTGATATAATCATATGGTTTTGATTTTTTCTTAGTCCAGGGATCAGCATACTGTGACCCACAGACCGAATCCTGCCCACTGGCTGTTTGTGTAGAGGCAGCAAGCTAAAACACGTTTTTTACACTTTTTAATGGATTGTAAAAAGAAGAATAATATTCTGTTAAAAGTGTATGTCACCCACAAAGCTTAAAATACTTGCTGTTTGGTCCTTTACTGAAAAAAATTGCTGCATCATCCTTTAGTCAGTTAATATAATGGGTTACATCAGTGATGTCTCTAGGTTTGCATCATGAGAAACCGCCCCCCCACCACTTCTTTGTGATGTAGTGTAATATTCCTTTTATAAATTTCTGGATTTAATTTGCTATAATTTTACTAGAAAATTGTATGTCTATTGTCATAAGTTATTGATTTGTAATTTTCTTACAAGGTCTTTTAAGGCTAATACTAGCCTCAAAAATGAGTAGGGGATTGTCCCTTTTTTCTATTTTTTATTTAAAAATATTTTCTTAAGAGGCTGTGTTTATTTTATGTTTATGTTCATAGCAAAATTGAGCAGAAAATACAGAAGTTACCCCTTGCTTCCAGACATACACGACCTCCCCCACTACCAGCGCTTGTACCAGAGTACATTTGTATTGGATATTCCATCTACTGGATAATCAATCTAAATTGATACATCATTGATACACTACACCAAAAGTCCATTAGGGTTCACTCTGTGGGTTTTGACAAATGTATAGTGACATGTATCACTATTATATTACCATATGGAATAGTTACACGGCCCTAAAAATCCTCTGTGCTCCACAGAGTTATTTCTTCCTCCCTCTTTCTGAACCCCTGGAAATCACTGATCTTTTTACTGTCTGCATAACTGTACCTGATCTAGAATTTCATATATTGGAATCATACAGTATGCAGCCATTTCAGATTGTCTTCTTCCATTTAGTAACAGGCATTTAAGTTTCTTCCATGTCTTTCCATGGCTTGAGAGCTCATTTCCTTTTAGTGCTGAATAATGTTACATTGCCTGGATGTACCATGGTTTACTTATTAATTCACCAAATGAAGGACAAGTTGGTTGCTTCCAAGTTTTTGAAATTGTGAATAAAGCTGTTATAAACTTCCATGTGCAGGTTTTTGTATCCATGTGCAGGTACACAGGCTTTTAATTCCTTTGGGTAAATACTGAGGGGTACAATTGCTGGATCGTGTGGTAGGAGTATGTTTAGTTTTGTAAGAAACTGTCCAGCTGTCTCCCAAAGTGACTGTTCCATGTCTGCATTCCCACCAGCAAAAGATGAAAGCTCTTGTTGCTCCACATCCTTGTCAGCATTTGGTGTTCTCAGTGTTACAGATGTTTGGTCATTCTGATAGGTATGTAGTGGTATCTTACTGTTGTTTTAGTTTACAACTTTCTAACGGTATATAATGTTAAGCATTTTTTCATATGCTAATTTCTCATGTTTATTCTCTTCAGTGAGGTATCTGTTCAGGTCTTTTGCCCATTTTTAAATCAGGTTGTTACTTAATTTTAAGAGTTCTTTGTATGTTGTGAATAACAGTCCTTTATTGAATAAATCTTTTGCAAATATTTTCTCCCAGTTTGTGGCTTGCTTTCTCATTCTCTTGCCAGTGTCTTTCACAGAGAAGAACTTTGTTGTTGTTGTTGTTATGAGTGCACCTTATCAATTCTTTCATGGACCGTGCCTTTGGTGTTATATCTAAAAAGTCATCACCATACCGAGCACCATCTAGAATTTTTTCTATGTTAACCTCCTAGGAATTTTATAATTTTGCATTTTGCATTAAGGTCTATCATCCATTTTAAGTTACTTTTTTTTTTTAAAGGTATAAGGTCTGTCTCTAGACTCTTAGGTTTTTTTATATGTGGATGTCTGGTTGTTCCACTGCCAATTTTTGAAGAGATTATCTTTTCTCCATTTTCATACGTTTGTGATTCATCAAGATCAGTTCACTGTAGCTATTCTTTATCAAGTTGAGGGAGTTCCCCTCTATTCCTAACTTGCTGAGAGTTTTTTTTATCAAGAATGAATGTTGAACTTTGTCAAAGATTTTTTTCTGTATGCATTGATATAATCATGTGGTTTTTTCTTCTTTAGCTGCTGATGTAATGGATTGCATTAATGGATATCCAAATGTTAACCAACCTTGCATAACTGGGATTAATCTCATAGTCTTGGTGTATAATTCTTTTCATATATTGTTGGTTTTGCTAGTATTTTGTTGATGATTGTTACATTTGTGTTCATGAGAGATAGTGGTCCGTAGTTTTCTTGTAAAGACTATCTGGTTTTGGTAATGCTGGCCTTGTAGAATGAATTAGGTTTCCCTTCAGTATATTCTGTGTTTTCATACAAATTTCAGAATGATTTGTTGCAATTTTGTGAAAAGTGCCATTGGTATTTTGATAGGTGTTGCATTGAGTCTGCAGATTTCCTTTGATTGTACGGTCATTTCAACAATATTAATTCTTCCAATATATGAACACAGTATACTTTCCCACACAAAAGACCTAAATAGCCAAACAGTCTTGATAAAGAAGAACAAAGCTGGAGGTATCATGCTCCCTGACTTAAAGCTATGGTACAAAGCTACACTCATCAAAACAGTATGGTAAAGGCTAACCTTTTCAACAAACGGTGCTGGGTCAGTTGAATATCTATATGAAAGAAATAATGTGACTAGACCCTTAACTTATACCATACGTGAAAACCGACTCCATATGGATTGCATACCTAAATGTGAAGAAAAAACAATTTGACTTCTAGGCTAAAACATGAGAACCACTTCATGATACACACCTGATAGTTGAAATCTAAAAGATGGAAAAAGCAAGTGTTGGCATGAATGTGGAGCAGTAGCAAATCTCATACACTCTTGATGGGAGCATAAATTGGTCCAACCACTTTGGAACGTTGTTTGGCGGAGTGTACTTAAGCCAAACCCGTGCATAACCTATGACCCAGCAATTCTACTCCTAGGTCTATATCTATCACCAATATGCGCATATGTTTATTGAAAGACATGTACTAGAATATTCATAGCATTAATTATAATAGTCCCAAGCTGGAAACTGTAAATATCTGTCAACAGTGGTGTGGGTAAACAAATTGAGACACACTAAACTACTATGCAGTAATGAGAATCAGATACCTATAACTGCATGTGATATAGATGAATCTGACAAAGGCAACATGAAGGAAAATGAAACTACAGTTGATCCTTAAACAACACAGGGGTTAACCTGTGTGTAACTTACAGTCGGCCCTCTGTATCCATGGTTACTCTGCTTGTGTAGATTCAACCAGCCACAGACTATGTAGTCCTGTACTGTTTACTGTTGAAATATATCCACATATTAGTGGACCCACAGTCCAAGCCAGTGCGTTCTAGGGTCAGCTGTGTGTAGTATACCACATAACACACTATCTGATTTCATGCGTGTGAAGTACAAAACAAAGCAACACTAATCTGTGCTCTCAGATGTCAGGACGGTGGCTACCCTGAGAGGTTCAGGCTAGAGGGAAGTTCAGAGGGCTTTGGGGGTCCCAGTATTGTTCTCTTTCTTGATTAGAATGCTGACTTCGTGAGTCTGACCAAATTGTGATATTTTGGGGGGCTTTAGACATGCAATATTGCATTTTTCTGTATGTACAGTATTTTTCAGTAGAATGTTTAAAAATGTTTCCACTGCACAGATGTGTCATAATTTATTCAAACTTTTCTGTATTTATTAGTCGTTCAATTGGTTTCAGCTTTTTACTTCTACAAATATTGTGAAGTAAAGATCTCCATACATATTTGATTCATGGTGGTCCCCTTTAAGAATAAATCATTCATATGTTAAGGGGCTGAAGTCTTCATGCTAAAATACATTGTGATATTTCTTCCCCCCAAAACGGGAAACTCAGATTTTCATTTTCACTAGCAATGTTTGTATTTTTCCTCTTACAGTCTCATGAGAATGTCTTATCTTTTTCATTGTGTTTCATTTCCTCATTTATAATAGACTAATCATTTTGCTTTCATAGATGTTGCAGGTACTTTCCCTAATATAGCTGCTCTACACTGAATTTGTTTACAGTAGACTTTCCATAAAACTTATGGTGATTTTAAGTACACAGATACTTTCATTCCATTCCTTTGAAGAGATGGAGGTAAATTCCTCTTTCTTTGAGCATGGACTGGGCTTTAATGACTTCCTTTTAATGAATAATATGTGATAAAGTGACAGCCCTATGAAGAGGCTTACATGGAGAGGACCTGAGGCCTCCAGCCAACAGACGTGTGTACATTTTCATAGAAGTGGATCTTTCAGACCTAGTCAAGCCTTCTATGACCACAGCCCTGGCCGATGACTTGACACCAAAGCAAAGCCACCCACTTAAGACACTCCCTAAAGTCTTGCCTTCAGAAATGTGTGAGATAATAAGTATTTGCTCATTTAAACTGTTAAATTTTGTGATCAGTTTCTATACAACAGATAAGTAATACACAATTTTTAAACTTACAGTGTATGTGCAAAGAAGTAAGTGAAACATAGATATACAATTTAGCAAAGTATTATAACGCAAACACGAATGCAATGGTATGAAATAGAAAATTGCAGGTCCCCAGAAAGAATATGCATGTTCTTTCAAGTTCAAAACATCTTACTCCAGTTTGTATGCAATCATACTCTTGAATTTCATGGTAATCATTTATTTGCTTTGCCTTATGGTCATATCTCCCATGTTTACACCTCTGAACAATACAATTTAGTTTTGCTTATTTTTGAATTGCATATTAATAGGACCTATGGAATCATAGATTCACTTTGTTATACCTTACTTCTTCTGTTCCACCTTCTGTAAGAGTCATCAGTGTTGCCTGTAGCTCTAGCTTGTTTGTCTGCATTACTGTCGAGTATTTCTGTTGTTTGATTCTACCGCAGCATATTTTTCCGTTTTACCTGTTAAATACTTTCTAATTTGGGATGACTCTGCTTGCTTTTACAGTCCTGTTCATATTGTAATGGTTCACATGTGCAAGAGCTTCTCAGTGATATATATTCCTAGGAATGGTGATATCTTTTTAAGATCTTGATTTCATTTTCCTCAAATCTATATCCGCAAGTGGGATTGCTGCATCATCTAGTAATTGTATCTTTAATTTTTTTAAGGAAACTCCATACTGTTTTCCATAGTGAACCTGGACTCCTGTGGCTTTTTGGTAACCATCATGGGGATGGAATCACATCTTTCACTGGAAACACTGGGGTGACACAGAGGTTTGGTAAACTTTTAAAATGAATGTTAATGCTCTTTTTCTTTTCTTTTTTTTTTTTTCTGTTGGGGGTGGGGGGTAATTAGGTTTTATTTATTTTTTAGTGGAGGTACTGGGGATTGAACCCAGGACCTCGTGCGCACACTAAGCATACACTGTAGCCCTGAGCTATACCCTCCCCCCAAAGATCTAAATTGCTTTTAATATCCTTACTGGAGTGGTCTGTCTCTGGTCTTGGAGAAAGGTGTTCATTACCTTCTAGGATGACACAAATGAACAAACTATGCTCTGAGGCCAAGATACCTTGTGGAGGGATGAGACATGTACCTGATGATCACATTTTTTCGTTTATTCACTACTTCAACAGGTATTTGTGGGGTGCCTACTAAAGGGATACTGTGTTCTAGAGTTCCCGGGACCCATCAGTAAACCTGGGCTTCGTGTGTGCTCGGTTGTTAGGGTCACGTGTGGTGTGCTTTCTGTGCATTTCAGAACCTTTGAATACTGTGAGGAACCTCGGTGTATGAGCCTTCCACCAGCACTTTGAATGTTCGCTGGGAGCACACAGAGCAAAATCCTCATCAGTACAAGCTCTTCTATGTACCCACAGCAGGTGGTCTGGAGGAACTGGTCACTATTTCCCGTAGGGAAAAGTGTGTTAGTTTCAGCTGTAGATTGCAAAGTGGAGATCAAGAGTTAACTAGTGTACCGTATCGCTGAAGGAGTTCATGTTCCTTCTGTAGAACTTGACGGAGGGTAGTCGGTTGGGGCCTCAGTGCCTGGGTGATTGGGGCTTTGGGGGGACGGGCTGGGGGATCAAATCATTCCAGGGGCTTTTCAAAAAGGAGCTGGGCGTGTGCAGAGAGGCCTTCATCAACTCTTAGAACAGTTTGTATGGGGGCACATCCTTAGGTCCCAATAGTACAAAACCTGCTTCTTGATTTGGTCTTCAGTTAGTATTTTGAGTGTTTGGTTGTTCAAAGTATTATTTCTTATACAAGGTTTTCAAATGAAGTACTTTACATTTTATTAAAATCTTTAGGTGCCAATCCCTGGGAATACCAATGATGCCATTCTTAGGAATCTGCAGCCGGATGCCCCAGACACCGTTACAGTGGTTCCCCTTTATCCTGAGGGCGATGGAGGGCATACACCAGACACTGGAAGGACATGGAAGTAAGAAGGCAGACAAATTGAGCGTTTTCATGATACATTTTGCTTTTTAGTATAGCATAAACTTAAAGTGGAAAGAAAACTTGGGAAATACATAATGATGGAATAAAAATGTAACAATTACACATAGTTTACCTTCCAACCCCCACCAATTGTTAATATTTTAGTGTATGAAATAAAAGTGACATTCTTCTGAAGTGGTAACTTCAGGATTTCTGAATGTGTTTACAGTTATCAGTATTCTCTGTCACTGACAAAAGTTCATGAGCTTTACTTTGTGCTCAATAAATTTGTACGAAGCAGTGTCTTGTCACTGGCTTTCAGTGTCAGTTGTTGAAATCTGCTGGTCGTGTTACTTTATAGCACATTTCTCTGCTGATGAAGTGCTTTTTGGCATTGAAAATCTCTGTGCTTTCATTTGCTATTAACATGTTGAGAAACCAGTTTATAGTGGTTTTACAATTCTTTGTAGTATTGTTTAAAGGCTTTGGTGCATACCTCTGAATTTTTTTTTTTTTTTGGCTTAAAAATATACGTGCTGATGGCTCAAAGAAAGCAAGTGTGGATGACTTCTTTTGGCAAAAGATTAGTGGTCTAGAAAAATGATGTTATTCCTAAAGTGGAGTTTGGAGATAATACCTGTATTTAATTTGCATGTTTTTCTAAGTCCCTATTGGGGCAGTTAATTGAGAACTGAGTGTATCTTTGATTTCTCCCTATGTTTGCCTTTTTTTGAATCACAGAAGATATTTAGTGTCTGTTGAATGAGAAGAAATGAATGATTGAAACCAGCTAATCTAGCTGCCCGGATTAGATGAGCGTCCTCCATGTTGTCAGTTCTCATTTAGAGGCAGAGATGATAGAATCCTCTTGTCTCTCTTTCCATGACCTGTGATGGAAAACTGAAGCTGCTTTTCCAGTTTCTCACTCTTGCCTTGTCCCTTGTCCTTTTGTGGCCAACCCAGTATTACTACTTTTACTCCCTTGTTTTTATTGACAACAACTTAGCTTCCGTAGAGACCAAGGCCCTAGTTGGCTGAGTTTGGCTAAATGTGGATTTGGAGAGTTTTCATGTGCTTTTGTTTGTAGATAATTCAAAGTTTAAGGAAGTCAGTATTTCTCCTACTACAGAGCAGAAGTTCAGGGTAAGTGATAGCTTGCCATGTGTAAACAGGTGTAAGAAATATGTGTTGCCTTTTCTTTTCTCAGTGGTGAGAGGACTGGCCAGAAATGTCCAAGTGTACAGTCCACCGAACAGCGGGAACGTTGGCTGGACCCTGCCCCTGGCTGGTGCAGCAGCGCCACGTGTGTGCGCTGCCCTGGCTGGCACGAGGCCCCCGGAACCTGTAAGTACTGTTGTCAGCTCAGAGCTGGCAGAAGAATTTCGTAGATTTTATGGCGCCTCCTGCTGTGGTTGCTGGCGCAGGGCAGTAGATGAGTTGGTGTGGCCCTGGGTCACATGAACACTCATTTCCTGATGAACTTAATTAGTCTCATGTTTGTGTTGTGCTTGGCAGCCTGTGAGAACACAGGCCACAAACATGCCCACGTACAATGCTTAAGTGATTGCTTTTGATGAATTAAATCGTAAGGGTATCAACTGTAGGGTTAGTAAGCAAAAATGAATTTGGGGAAAATGCAAATTAGCTATATATGAGTTAAAAAACCCCAGTAGTAAATGCAAATCATTCATAGACCTTGTCAATATGGGCTTTCATTGTAACAGACACATCTTTGTCAGGAACCTACCTGAAAGTTTGCCTTCATTGGCTCTTAACAGATTGCCAATCTATCTTAGTACTATTCCATTTTCTAAGTAGATTAATAATACAGAGAGCAGAAATTACTAATTTGAGTAGGAAGAGTATCAGAACAACGGAGTGCAAGTAAACTTACAAGACTTTACAAAAAGAAGCAGGGACCATGAACAAAGATAAACAAAACTTGAGCCTGTCCGAATGTTGACTTGCATCCTGTGTGTGGCAGGACATGTTCAGACAACACTGCTCTTATCCACTGCCTGGAGTAGCTGTTTTAATAGAGAAATCTCTCCCCAAGAAGTGTATCTTAGGTGTACATGTCTCTAACATTTGGGATGCTTTGGGGTCACTATCATAAGCCCTGGATGTTGTATGTGAGAACCTTCCCCAGGAACCTAAATGGGAGGTTGTTGAAGTTGCTAAGGGTCAAGTGTCAGCTCACATTTAATGGAGAGGGAATTTATGAGAGTAAATTACATCCAGTGCTGTGGCCTGGGCAGATCTCACAAGGTAGCGCAGAGGTTGACTTCTGCTGTGTCTGGGCTCAGCCCTTTACTATAAACGTTATAATGCTGACAAATAAAAGACTTGGTAAGCATTTAGATTGTCATCAGACAGAATTTGTCAGGTCCTCCCCTCTAGATTGTGGTGCCAGGAAACACCCACACGGGGCACTTGGAGCAGCTGATTCCAGACACACCCTATTCTGAGACATCATTGCCCTCCACTCAGATGGAAGGGGAATCCCAGCCCCGCCCAGGGCCAAACACATGAGGCTGAAATCCTTTCCACCCAGTTCCCTTGTGACTCAGTGAGGAAGGCTGGTCAGGTGTGTGGTGAGGAGGGTGCTGAAAGCTGCCTCCACCTTGCGCAGGTGAGGGAAGGGCTCACGCCTACTTCTGCCCAGGTTCCCCACGTTCACATTCAGGCTGAAGGCCCTCTGGGCTGAGTTGAGTGTCACTGGGCCATTTTCTCATCTGGGACCTTTGTTAAGGAGGTTCCTTCCTTTCTCCTGCCCTGCAGTGGGTCTTCTCACCAACTGGGCACTTTTGAAATGGGAGGGCTTGGCCTCTCTGTTTCATTCAACAGGAATTGGTCAGAATAGTTGAAATCCCTTTCTCTCCCAGTCTGTACATTTAGGTTCCAACCTAGTCTCTGTCCCTAAAAGATCAGCATGTAACCATAGCTCTGAATGGAGCACTTTTTTTTAACATTTTTTTTAATTGACTTATAGTCAGTTTACAGTGTTGTGTCAATTACCAGTGTAGAGCACAATTTTTCACTTTTATGTGAACACACATATATTCATTGTCACATTCTTTTTCCTTGTGAGCTACCATAAGACCTTGTATGTATTTCCCTGTGCTATACAGTATAATCTCATTTATCTATCCTACATATGCCTGTCAGTATCTACGAATTTTGAACTCCCAGTCTGTCTTTTCCCACGCCCCACTCCCTTGGCAACCACAAGTTTGTATTCTATGTCTATGAGTCTGTTACTGTTTTGTATTTATATATATATTTTTTTAGATTCCACATATGAGTGATCTCGTATGGTGTTTTTCTCTTTCTGGCTTACTTCCCCAGGAGAGAGAGGGCAAGACCAGGAGAAGGCAGGCCCAGGTGAGTGCAGGCCCAGGAGATAGTGGGCAGGACCAGGTGAGGGCAGACCCCTGTGAGTGCAGGCCCAGGAGGGCTGGCCCAGGTGAGGGCAGGCCCAGGAAAGAGCAGGCTGAAGAGAGGGCAGGCCCAGGAGATAGTGGGCAGGTCCAGGCAAGGGCAGGCCCAGGAGAAGGCAGGACCAGGATAGGGCAGGAGAAGGAGAGGGCAGGCCCAGGAGAGGGCAGGCCCAGGTGAGGGCAGGCCCAAGAGAGTGCAGGCCCAGGTGTGGGCAGGCCAGGAGAAGGCAGGTCCAGTAGAGGTCAGGCCCAGGTGAGGGTAGGTCCAGGAGAGGGCAGGCCAGGTGAGTGGAGGCCAAGGAGATAGTGGGCAGGACCAGGTGAGGGCAGAAACATGTGAGTGCAGGCCCAGGAGGGCAGGCCCAGGAAAGAGCAGGCTGAAGAGAGGGCAGGCCCATGAGAGGGCAGGCTCAGGAGATAGTGGGCAGGTCCAGGCAAGGGCAGGCCCAGGACTGTGCAGGCCCAGGAGAGGGCAGGACCAGGATAGGGCAGGAGAAGGAGAGGGCAGGCCCAGGAGAGTGCAGGACAAGGTTAGGGCAGGCCCAGGTTAGGGCAGGACTCAGAGAAAGCAGGCCCTGGAGAGTGCAGGACCAGAAGAGGGCAGTACCAGGTGTGGGCAGGAACAGGAGATGGCAGGACCAGATGAGGGCAGGCCCAGGAGAGAGCAGGACCAGGTGAGGGCAGCCCCAGGAGAGGGCAGACCCTAGTGAGGGCAGGCCCAGAAGAAGGCAGGCCCAGTAGCGGGCAGGACCAGGAGAGAGCAGGCCCAGGGGAGGGTAGGGAAAGGACAGGGCAGGCCCAGGATAGGGAAGGCAAAGGACAGGGAGGCCCTGGTGAGGGTACGCCTAGGATAGTGCAGCCCCGGGAGAGGGCAGGCGCAGGAGAGTACAGGCCTAGAAGAGGGCAGGCCCAGCTTAGGGCAGGAACAGGAGAGGCTAGCTAAGCACAGGTGGGGGCAGGCCCAGGAGAAGGCTGGTCCAAGTGAGGGTAGGTCCAGGAGAGGGCAGGACCAGGTGAGGGCAGGCCCAGGAGAGGGCAGTAACTAGGAGAAGGTAGGCCCAGGAGATGCTAGGCCCAGGTGAGGGCAGGCCAAGGAGAGGGCAGGCCCAAGAGAAGGCAGGCAGAGGAGAGGGCAAGACATGTGAGGGCAGGCCCAGGAGAGGGCAGGAACAGGAGAGGTCAGGCCCAGGTGAGAGCATGTCCAGGTAAGGTCAGACCCACGTCATGGCAGGCCTAGGAGAGGGCTGGACCAAGAGAGGACAGGTCCAGGAGAGGGTACGATCAGGAAAGGACTGGCCCAGGAGAAGTCCTATTAAACTTCCAAGAGATAACGTTGAGAGGCAATGGGTATTTGAGTCTGGAATACAGGAGGGAGGTCTGGATTGGAAATAGCAGTTTGGAAGTTACCAACTTGTAGATAATACATAAAGCCCTAAGGCTGTTGTGGGCAGCAGCAGACAGTAGTAGAGGCCTGAAGACTGAGCCTCAGGGGTGCTGTGTGCCAGCACTCAGGGGCTGGGACTGAGAAGACCGGCCAGGGCCGTGGGAGGAAACCAGAGCAGCCTGAGACCTGGGAAGCCCCTTGAAGAAAGGGCTTCAGGAAGTCGGGGAGAGCAGCGGTGGGAGGTGTGGCTGCTGGGCCGTGCGAGGAGAGGACTGAGAGCTCCTCATGGAGTCAGCACCTGGTGGGTGGTGGGTGACCCTGTCCTGAGCAGTTGCAGTGAGTGGACACACTTGCTTGGATGGAAAATGAGAGGAATCAGAGGAAGCGAATGGGAACAGCTCCTTTGCAGGGTCAGGAGATGTTTGTACAGGAGAGCAGAGAAATGGGGCCATCTCTTTGTTTTTTAAGGTGAGGGAAATAACAGTATATGCTAATGGAAAAGATAGATTAACAGGAGAAATTAGTAACACCACATTCCCTTAGGTCAGGGGAGTTGCAGGTGAGGGCAGGCGGGGGCACAGAAATGCCCCTGAGAGAGTCAGCTTCAAAACACTTGCCAGGTCCAGTCCACTCAAGACCAGCTCTCAGGAGTGTCAGCCACTTAGGAACTCTACCGCCCCCTGCAGTTTTGATCCTGGCAGGGCCAGAAGCCATAATTAGTCAGCTGAGGAAGAATGGAATTAGGCAGGAAGAGGCCTGCCCTGCCTTCCCCCCCTCCTGCAGGTGGTCAGCCAGCAGCATGGCCTCGCTGAGAAACTGACGTAGTGTTTTCATAGTCACGTGGTTAAAAAGTTCTCAAATGTTATACCATGCTCCCAAATAAATCTCAGATTGATTCAAGATTTAATTGGTAGAAATAAAAGCAAAAAAAAAAATAAAGTGAAGGAAGCGTGTAAACATAAGGCTGAGCCACAGAGCAGGGTCAGCAGACATGCGGAAACACACTTTCATTTCATCTGGAGAGCGTGTGTTGGTTTCTCAAGTTTCCACTTAATGATGCATATTGCCACAGTCTCTGAAACCATGAAAACAACTTTCTGCTGTTTGCATCTGCTAAATTCCCTGGAGACTGGCTGGGGCCCAGAGGGATGGGGAAAGGAATACACTGAGGGATAAGGAGATGTAGAGATTTTTGGTGGGGAGCTCTCTGGGGGATTAGGCCTTCAGCATCCTGTGGTTCCACCCTACTCTAACCACAGTTGCATACAAACATGGCTTTCTCAGGGACAAGCCTAACTTCTGGAAATGTCCCAAAACGTTTAGCCACCTAGCACCAACATTTGAAAAGAATCCAAAATGGCCCACAAGCAATTGCAGAGATTTGAAATGCCTTAGGCTCCCACATGTGCACCAGGCACACTGGGCCTCCAGGCCTCTGTGCGCACTCACAGGGACACTGGCTCTGGAGGGACAGTTGAGGGTCAGTGCTGTTGCTAGGCTACGGCTGTTCTGGACCAAACATTCCGAGCCGTTGAGCTTTGCAGCCAAGGTGTGGCAGCGAGACCTCTGTGGCTCTTCTGTAGCGCCAGCGCTGAGATCGGGAGGTGGCAAGAGGCCAGGAGGGAAGTGAGCGGTGTCGGAAGGCGATAAGCCAGATGAAGAAGAGACTTGCTAAGTTCGCGAGCTGGGTGGACTTCAGCATCCATCAGAGAGAGCGCGGGAATCATAAGAAGCCCGTGCCTGGGTATCATGTCTATAGGAGTGAGCTAAAGGAGTTCCACAAAGCCGCATATTTAGGTGACACACATACAGTGCAGGAGTTGCTGTCACGTAAGAAAAATGTAGACAGCAGAGACAGGAAGAACAGGTAACAGCGGCGGGGCGGGGGCGGGCCTGGGAGGAGCTGCCAACTATGGTTGTAAGACATGGATTTTAAATTGCCTTCCCATGTCAGAGATGTTGAAGAGTGAGAAAATGAGCATGTTTGAATCACTGAAGTACAGTATTCTCTCTGATCCTTGCAGCAGCAAAGTAGATATACTATCATTTTACTTAATTGAAATGTTGTCTTTGTAAAATAGTAACGGTAACAATTATAATACTATCTAACAATTATTGAGCTGTTCAACTGCCACTTTGCATAGCTTTTCATTTAAGCATCACAGCGGTGTCCTGTAAGATCACTACTACTTCATGCCCATTTTGTTGATGAGGAAATTGAGGCACAGACAGGCTAAGTGAGAGCTAATAAGGGACAATGTTTAAGTAGAAGTCAGACCCAAGGTGAGCTGAATCTCAACGGCATGCCCTTTCTATTCAAACGGGTGGTTCTTCCATTAATGTGGTGAGTAATAAGAGCTAATAAATACTGTTCTTTCCCCATAGAAAGAACTAAGATAAGAAGACTAAATGTTAGTTTTAAAGGGATAGGAATAGCATGCTGTTGAATGTTTACAATTACACGAGTAACTGTACCTTTGAACTAGTACGCTCTAATTTCCTAAAAAGTCCTCTCATGTTCGCAGGACTGCACTACACTTAGCCTGCGCCAGCGGCCAGTCATCAGTGGTGGCTCTCCTTACCCAGTGGAAGTGTGACCTGGATGCTCGTGACGAGGAAAGCAGGACAGCTCTCATCAAGGTGTGTGTAGCAGCCAACCGTGTCCACGTGAGATGGATTCGATTTAATTACTTAGAATAAAAATGAATTTATCTGTTTTAAATATAATGAACTTCTGGAACCGAGGAATGTTAACTTGGAATGCCTAGCACTTACAGTCTGTTTCTTGGCATGATACCAACAGGCTGTACAATGCCGGAAGGAAGAGTGTGTCACTATCCTGCTGAAACAGGGTGCTGACCCAAATCTTGAGGACAACTTTCAAAACACTGCTCTGCATTACGCCGTCTTGGCTGAAAATACATCAATTGCAGCAGAGCTGCTCCACTATAATGCAAATATCGAGGCGATAAACAAGGTATAGCTTAACTGACTTTATTTACAAGATATTTGAAATACAGGGTCTTTTCTAGCCACAGGTGTTTTATTTATAGTAGTATGTATACTGAATACATCAGGCCCTGTTATCATGGAAACAACTCCAAAGCCAAGGCCAGGGGCTTGTGCCCACAGAAAGGGCAGAGCTCTGTCTCCCAGCCGCACTTGTACCCCAGAAGGAACAACTTCCCATTAGGAAGTGCCTGGGAGTGGGTGGTAGGCTCAGAGCCTACAGAAGATGAAGGCTTGCGGGGAGTAAAGTGATAGCAAGGGCTGGGTGCCTGCCTGGGGATGGGTGGGAGGAGGAAGGAACCCAGTACCCAGCAGGGGGAGCTGGGTGACTGCACCTGGGAAGGGGAGGCAGCAAACCACAGGCCCTGAGCACCCCAGGATCCCAAGTTCTAGAATCTGGGCAAGTGAGGTCAGGTCATGTTTGACAGCCAGCAGGGGCATTCACTTGTGCTGGTGGCCACATGGCTCTCCATGTACACCTTGGGGTCTTCCATGCTCAGCCTGGTGTAGCTCCCCTGTGGGGCTGTGGCTGTAGGTGAGGAGCAAGTGATGGCAAAGCTGGTTCTCCTGCTTTTCCTCCTGGCTCTCCCCTGAAGATTTTGACTGAATAAATCTACTCAGGTCTGGATACAGGTATTTAGAAATACTTCTCTGAGATTCTGATACAACCCTTGATTAAGGACTATTGAATGGATACGTGTAATACATGTAAATTCACAGATCTCAAAAATAAGACGTCTCTGAAAGAGCGGGGGTTTGATAGATGCTGCCTCTTTCAGTGCTCTCGTTTCCAGCCGTGTTAGCCTGACTTTTATCTGTCCCTTCCTGGCAATATTACTGGCAATATCTATTGCCTTGAAGAATAGCTCCTTTCCCCTTCTAACCACTTATCATTCAGTGGCACTCAGACAATCCTATAAACTTGGTTGTGGTGAGTGATTCAGTAAGTAGAGTCAGACCCTTTAAAGATTTTGCACCTTTTGTTCCCATCCAGGTCATTAGGTCAACAGGGTTTTTCTGATTGCAATAATAGGAAATCATGAGCCTTCTTTTGGTTAAAGCTGTGTGACAGACTCTTGCCATATATCTATTAGATTCACTGAGCCCTAGCATAATCAAGATGACAGCTTTTTAAAATTAAAGTCTAGTTGACTTACAGTGTTGTGATAGTTTCTGGTGTACGGCAAAGTGATTCTATTATATATATATATATATATTATTCAGTTATATGTATGTATATTCTTATTCAGCTTATATATATTCTTATTCAGTTATATATAAGATTCTTATTCAGTTATATATATTCTTATTGTTATATATATATTCTTATTCAGTTATATATATGTTCTTATTCAGTTACATATATTCTTATTCAGTTATATATATTCTTACTCAGTTATATGTATATACATATATATATTCATATTCTTTTCCGTTATGGTTCATTACAGGATATTGAGTATAGTTCCCTGTAGTATATACAGTAGGACCTTGTTCATCTATTTTATATATAGTAGTTTCTATCTGCTAATCCAAAACTGTTAATTTATTCTTCTCCCACCCCCTTTCCCCTTTGGTAACCATGTTTGTTTTCTATGTCTGTGAGTCTGTTTCTGCTTTGTAAATAAGTTCACTTGTATCATATTTTAGAGTCCACATATTAAGTGGTATCCTATGGGATTTGTCTTTCACTTTCTGACTTACCTCACTCAGTATGAGACTCTCTAGGTCCTTCCATGTTGCTGCAAATGGCATTATTTCATTCTTTTTTATGGCTGAGTCGTATTCCATTATATATAAGTATACCATGCAAGATGGCAGTTTTAAACATCAAGACCCATGATATTAGTAACAAATTGGAATTGTTTTAATAACTTAGTTTCAGCTGTCTTATGAACTGATTATCCATTTGATTAACAATCAGGGGGAATTAGATACAGGTAGACTGTAGTTTTAGCAGGCTTTGGAAAAATTCTTGAAGTGGGTATTATGAGTCTTAATCACAATTTTTATTACATGTTGGGGCCCAGTGTTTTTGTATGTAAGACATATGATTCTACAGAAAGGCAAGGTTTTACATACAAATACTTGATTTATACCCAACTGTTTGGAAACACAGCAAACATAAAAACACAAGTGGGCTATAGACTAAACATGGCCCTG
Source organism: Camelus dromedarius (assembly GCF_036321535.1). Lineage (NCBI taxonomy): Eukaryota > Metazoa > Chordata > Mammalia > Artiodactyla > Camelidae > Camelus > Camelus dromedarius. The sequence goes on from NC_087471.1 coordinate 13,930,085, forward strand.
GGTATGTTTAGTTTGTCTCCATACATTGAATCAACATTTAAAATTTAGGAGACTTGTGCAGAAATCTGCACTTCAGAACTTCTCCTAAAGAATCAAATCTGGTCCCCCTTGAGCCCAGGCTCCTATGTGGTCTGCCCTGCAGAGGTGGCCCCTTCTCGGTGGGGCATGTGTTCTCTGGTTTGCTGTCCTCACCTGGGACCTTCACTTACTTGGGCCACATATGTTGCCTCTGTAAGCATTTGAATTTACAATTCCTGTTGTGTACTTTGATAAATATTTCAATATTTTAAAGACAGTCTATATTAATTTATATTCTACTTCATATTTTATAATAATTCCTTAAGAGTGGGATGGAATTTTTCAAATTAGAATTTATAAGTTGTTTAAGAAAAACTTTCTTTACATGCAAATAGTCATAGTCCCATTGGAATGTCTGCAAGCTTTATGAGATTAGTCATAGTTGTAACTGGATAGGTTATGCATGTTGCAGACAGTATGGTATCTTTCTCCTCAGCGTGGCTCCTTAAAAATGTAGTTGATTCAGTAGCTAAATGGTTCTCTCTGGAGCAGTGTTTAGAGTGTCAGGAGTAGTAGTTGAGCAGTAAGGTAACTAGAGAATGCCTGATACACACTGCGATAGAAACAAAGTTTCTTGGAACCAGCAAATGTCTGAAGTGAGTTTCAGAGAATGACTTCACAGGGAAACTAGAAGAGGTCAAGGAGGAACCTTTTCAAGAGAAGGAGCACAGAGGGGCGAGGAAGAAGGGGCTACTTTTTATTTACTGTTTTATAGTATATGTTTTAAGTCCAGAGACTTAAGTTTTTAAATTCAGTTTTGAAATGTATATGTAATTTCGTACATTATCAACTGTTTTTACTATTTTACAGTATAACTTCACACCATTTTTAGTCGCCGTCAGGGAGAACAAAGAAGAGATGGTCAAATTTTTGATAGAGAATGGGGCAAATGTACATGCAGTCGACATGCTGCAAAGGTAAAATAGTTTGTTCTCTCTCCCTCTCTTTTTTTGTTTAATCTTAATAGTGTTCTAGAGTAGTAACAGCCAGTCAGAAAGATTAACTTAATAAGAAGAGGATTAACTTAGAATCAACACATCATCAGTTAGGTAGAAAAGCAATTATTCTGCCTGGTGTCACGAAGAACGGTATGCAGCAGGATTCATCTTCCTTTATGATAGTGACTGCTGTCATTTGCAACCTGATTTTTTTGGTCATATGATCTTACAATAGTTCAGGGATTTCATTTTAGTTTTATTAGTATGGACTCTAATTTTAATTTACCTTATGAGACAGTGTTGAATTTCTTCATTCTTTTATAATTTTTTTAACCTCTACTTGGTGTAAATTTTTTTCTTAAAAGATGCATATTAAACAGAGGAGTTTGTTTTGCCTTTTGGATGACTCTGCTTTAAATTACTTTCTTTGAAGGATATTGATGTTATTAGGTTATCACTAAGTGAGTATCACTAAGAGAGTAACTATGACCAGATACTGTGGGCTCATCAGTTTTTATCCTTTTTCATTTCTAGTACAGTTTGATGTTTTTATTTTCAATTGATAATGGTAGAAGGAAGAAAAATAGCTTTAATTATTGAATAAACATTCTCTTTAAAGAAGACAAGTCCTTGGTGGATGATAAACAGGAAAGAGCTGGGCTTTAGAGTCAGACGAGGTTGAATTCCCAGCTCTCCTGCTGGTCAGGTGTGTTACCTGGGGGACATGACTTACTATCAACAAATATGTCTCCTGACATGTAAAGGAGGGTCGTAGTACATCCTTCAAGGGGGGTTGTGCCTAAGAAAGACCATACGTAGACTATTCAGGTTAGTGCCGGGCACATGCTTCTTAGCGTGATTAACTACAGCCGTGACTATTTTTGTTGCCATTTTTATTCATATTACTGTTTTCAGCCTGCAAACAGCTTCTCCTTACCTGATCTCTAGCTGATTTTAAAGTATTATATTTCAGAGTAGGGAAGAAATGGGGAATCCTTTATTTAAATCTTTACCTACTTCAGATAAGTGACCTCAGTATCCTTTCTTGTCCATCAGAGGACTTTAAATTAGCAACTTCTACTATGTGCTACCCAAGTAGGACAGGAGGCTTCTTTTTTGTCCCTCCATTTTGGCCTTGGAGGTAATTTGCAAAGATGAGCCCTCGAGCATGTAAGTGGTCAGTTCTCCAGCGGTGGGCAGGATATTAACTTGGTAAACTAGACCAAATTAACTGTTTAAGTTACGCTAAGTTCCTAAGGGTGAAGTTGTCTCTTTTATTTTAGATCAGCGCTCATGCTTGCTGTATTTCATGACTCACCAGACATAGTCAAGCTGCTTCTTCAGAAGCATGTTAATGCCTGTTCTCTAGATTTTCAAGGATGGTCTGCTGAAAGATATGCTTGTCGTAATGGTTTTAAACAGTAAGTGTTTACATTAAAATGCCAGTTGTCTCTAAACTGAGGTTGAAAATGACCTGTTACTTGTTACATGACAGGTGAGAGTTCCTAGTTGGGAGCAGGCACTTTGGGGATGGCAGTGAGACACTCCACATCATCAGCTGGAAACCAGCAAAAGGCCAGACTAGTGAGATGGAGCAGTGGGCACAGGGTTCTTTATCTCAGAGTTTGTAAGACCTTTATCCTTAGGGTCTTACTGGTCTCCATTTCATTCCAGTGTAACCCCTATGCATGGGGTCCAAATAATGTCACAGATTTGATTTTTCTAACTAGTTATTTGGGTCTTGAAATGTTTAGTAGAGCAGAAAATCCTGTATTTTCCTTTGGGGGCTTTCTTCTATAATCTTCCTCTTGAATTTTTCAAGAACCTAAGGGATTCCCTAAGGCCACAGTGACAATCCTCTCCCACAAGGCATTGGGGCAGGGTGAGGGCATTCTAATCGTTCTCTTGTTTCCCTTGATTCTGTTGCTGCAGCATTGGTACTAAAACTAGTTTTAACAGGATCTCCTTGGCAGCTGAGTCTGGGGTCTGGATGTTGCTCTCTAAAGACCTTTAATAAAGTTTTAAAAGAAGAAAAAGAAACTGGTCCTGCAGTCGGGTCATGATTGACCTCTGCTCCCGGGATGCCTGTGCTGATCCAGTTTGCGCGGTCTTCGTGGTGATCGACACGTAAACTTCAGCGTGACAGCTTGTTTAGTTCTCATACGTATGCTTGTATGAGGTCATATATTTATAAATGAGTTTAGCTACAAGTTATATAGTAGCTGAGGTACCCTGAATTATAAACCTCAAAGAACAGCTAATCACCATAATTTGTAACATTTTCTGAAAACTGCCACATTTAAGTGTTACACTTATGAAAAAAACACACATTGGGTTTTATTTGGGATTCTCAAATAGTTCCAGCATTAAAGTTCAAGAACAGATTATTCCATTCTTCCACTATTTCTCTGAGCATCTGGGGGATACATTATCTCATTAAATCTTTGTAATACTCTTATGAGTATTAATAACTAACTGCCTAACAAGACAGTAAGATCCCAGTTTTATAAAGGAAGACTTTGAGCTGAAGAGAAGCACCTTGTCCAGGAACAAATAGCTGTTATAGAGCTGGGACTTCTGAGTTTGAGATAATTTCCATATGTCAGGCTCGCTCTAGTTAACTTACTGAGCTGTATTGCCCTCAGTTCATGACTACTTCACCTTACTTTTTTTTCTTTTTTAATCATACATCCTAAATTTAAAAGTGTAGATTGTACAAATTTGAAGTATATGGGACAGTTGAAGTTTTGATATTATCTCTGATATTGTCTGAAATAATCCAAGAACTTAATATACTTGGTAATAGTTTTTCATATTAGTATTCAAGTAGTAATATTTATTTATCCCATTTTTTATACATAGCCTTTACCAGCAGATTGTCGACTACAGAGAAGAAAAGATACCAAATACTCCCCCTCAAAATAGCGACCTAGGACAGAGTTCTGGTAATAAGTTACTCTTGTTGGGCCCACCATAGATAAGGAAGTAAGATTGAGGAAATTTTGATAATGAAAGAGCAGTGAAAAATGCCAGTGTATAAATTTCATGTGTGTTTTTATTTTTTTCATTAATTTTTTCTTAATGGTCTAGTATTCAGAATTACTTAAGAAGTTAATTGTAGGTAATTTAAAATCTGAGACAATATTGTCTGGAAAGAAATTCATTTATTTAATCATGGTCCCTGAAATCCGATATTATATATTTGTGTAAATAAGAAAAACAGGGTTTTAACTTTGTTGTACATTTCCTCTAACGTTATAACAAGTTGGCCTTGTTACAGAACTGGGTCTTTTAATTTTTACAGCAAATAGATTACATCGGGTAAATGAATGCTAGTTATTGCATAATGAGTAGTCTCACTAAAAAGTTATTGTCTTTAAAACTGGAAGCTCAGCAATACCTTCCTGGTGCTGTAAACAAATGGCCAACAATTAGAACTGCACAGCTGAACCAGTGTGTAGCATACTAATAAGAGATTGTTTTTTAAAGATACCTAGTGATAGTGCAGAAGTCAGGAAAGCAATGCCTTGTTGAGAAGCACTGGTTACTTTTCACATCATTACACCAACAAGGTCTCTCTCTCTTACTGATTGCATGCCTCAGAAGTGCAAAAAGAATGAGATATGTTGCCTTCATGAGAGTCAGATGTTTTCTTCTTTTTTTGGGGATACTTGTCATGAAACTATATTTTGTTGGAACAAGATTTTCTTTTGCTGTTAGTTAAAGGATTGTCATAATACTCAAATAGCACAACTCAGGACTCAACAAATTGTAATAAAAGCACAGAAGTACTTCACATAAAAAAGAAAAAGACTGTGTTGCCTAGACGTGACCCCTAGCGTGCTGTTCAGTCTGAACTGTATGAGGGCACCTTTAACTTGGTAGACCTGTATCAAGAAAGAACTTCTGTTGTAGGAAATACTAAGATGGAATAGACAGAATTTTGGTCTTCAAGGTGCTCATAACACAACAGAGTTGTCCCTGGTTAATGTCTGTATCTTTTTTAAACAGGATTTTCAAAGAAAACATTCTTATCTGTTAATTCATCCACTTAACAGATGACTCTCAAGTGTCGTTTAGGTACTAAGCAGCACTCTGACGTTACAGAATGCAAACAGGTCAAAAGCACAGTTCCTGGCCTCCAGGAGCTTGTTACTGTCATCACCATTTTTATGATTTGCTTTAGTTTATTCTGTGCTTACTGTGTCCCAGAGCCCTCGAGGACTTTGTAACTGTCTTTATATATATTTTTATTGGTATTTAATATGTGCCAAATACTTTAAGTCCATGGTGAGGAAAGAAGTTTTTTCAAAGTGGGTAGGATGTCAGGTAAGCCATGCAGAGCGAGTAGAAATTTGCCAGGGAAGGAGGCAGAAGGGCAGTGTTTGGTGAGCAGAACATCTTTGAAGATTACATTTGGCAGAAAGGACAGCGGTGCAGAGGCTAAGATGTGCCAGTGAACTTTGCAGGATCTATGAGTTTCGTTTTGGTGCAGGAAGGATGCTGTAGGAATGGTTGGGAATGAGGTGACTACCTAGCTCAGGCACGCTTCTGAAAGCCTTTCTAGTACTATAGAAAGGAGGAGGTCTGCTGTAGACCTTGGGAAATCTGTCAGGATGCTTTTAGCTGCAAATAATAATAGGAGCTCTAAGTAACAGTGGCTACAGCAACAGGAGTCAGGATTGGTTAGACGGCTCGGTGATGTCATCAGGATCCCAGATGCTGTCCCTCCTTCAGCTGTGAGGCTGCTGGTGTTTGATGTCGCCTTTCCTGGTCTGCTGATTGGCAGCAGCTCCAAGCATCATATTCTCACGTGACAGTATCCGCAGGCGAGGAGGGCTGCTTCTCTCTGCATGTTTCCTGTTAATGAGGAAGAAAACAGAGACGCTTCCGGTAGACTTCCCCTAGCATCTTATTGGCTGGACTACATTGCATGCTCATTCCTAAAGCAGCCATGGGGGAAGGAGATGTAGTTACTGTGATGACTGCAGAATAATCATTTCTCTTTTTGCAGCTAAGGAGAGTTTACCTTCTTCGCATACTGGGGCAGAAAACATCCAAGAAAAGTTGCAGTTGTCCGGCAAGGACGACGAAGAAATGGTTGAGTTGGGAACCAGCAATGGCAGCCGCATGGATTCACTGAAGAATGTTGAGCAGAAGAGTAAGAAGATTCGATTTGAGTCTTAGAGTTTCCTGGTTATGACATAAAACAGAGATGCACAAGCTTTTTCTATAAAGGGCCAGAGAGTCAATATTTTAGGCCATGTGGTGTCTGTCACATCTACTCATGTCTGCCATTGCAGTGTGAAGGCAGCCCTAGACCATATGTGAGCGAATAGGGATGACCATGCCCAGATAACATGAGGCTGACAAAGCCAAATGGCAGGGTGGGTTAGTCCCATGGGTATCGTCCAGAAACACCACGCTGTGTGAGCTTGACATTGTCAGTTTATGGTACTGATTCTACTAATGAGTATCATTCTTTTGTGAGTCTTGTAAAGTTTGGTTGGGATTTTGGTCCTTGTAAACAGCAGTTCACTTCAAGATACCAAATTTGGATAAACACCCCCTTTTTTTTTTGATATAAAGGAGGGGAAGTGGTTTTTATGCATTAATTATCTACCAGGAATATACTCAGTATTCACTCAAGTGTGTAGTCTCCAGGTGTGGTCCCAAGGGAATGCTTGTTAACAGAACATTGGCCTTATACTTTCAATATTCTGTATTTTTCTATTGCTGATATGAAGTCTATTTTACTTTTTTTCTTTAATAGTGGATTTAGTGGTTGAGGTTTCACCGAGTAATGAAGATATCTCTGTCATCAGGTAGGATTTTATGGATTTTTAAAAATTACATGTTGACTAAGGGAACACAGAGAAAAGAAACAAGGCTTGTTGAGTGTCCTACTCTGGGTTAGACACCGTGTTATGTACTTGACATTAGTTACCTCGTACAGTCACCACAACAGCTTTGCAGAGTAGCTGTGCTATTATAGCTTACTGTTAGTTAATTAGGCAACTGTAGCTTAAGGAGGTTGACTAGTTGACCCATGATTCCATGGTTAGCAAGTAGTTGACCTGTGACTTGATCATCAGGCAGCCTGGCTCCCAAATCTGCTTTCTTATACCTCAGCATAGACTTTTGTGACCTGTTTGTTTAAAGAAATGAACTCACTCATTTTTGATGTGTGTTTTTGCTCCAAAGAGTTTCACCCAAACATGATATTGATGATTCAAGGCCTCCATCAGATGAGGACTTAGATCTTGCTCCCAAGGTAAAGTGTTCTCTTGTGAAATTAATTTTTCTGCTCTGAATTTAGTTTTGTGTAGTATTTACTCTTAAAATTTAGCAGTGGTCTGCCTATCATTGTTTTATGTTTGTGTTAGAAAGTTAGTCAGAGTAAACCATTTTATAAAAATATGACAGGTTGTTTTGGTTTTTTTTGTTTGTTTTTTTGTTTTTTTACTTTGGTAAATACTGAGGATGAGGCTGAAGCAAAATGGACTAGAAGATATATAGTGACAGGAAATTGTACTGTGAAAAGATTTCCCACAACAGAGGAAGTGTGAAACTTGGCCAAGGATAAGTGTTCTTTGACTTTTAAACCACACTGACGGCACTTGTATAATACTCGTGCCTCAGTGACATCTTCAGTGCACACAGTTACTTACTGTGATAATCATGGACTCTTCCTGGGGCCCTTCAGTTCCAAAACTGCGTAGCATGTGTCTTTTTTTTTTCCCTTGGATGCTTTTTATTTTGGTATCAGAGAGTTGTGAGGAAAGAGGTTTTTGGTTTTTTTGTTTGTTTTACTTTATTTCTATCTCTGGTTCTGCCTTCAGACTAAAATAATAGTTGAAATTATAGAAATTTAGAAATTAAAACTCTGTTTCTCAAAATCCATATTATAGATTCCTCTGTGTTTTCTAAATTATCCCATTAAGAGTATATTCAAAACTCTTCATCTAATTGAAGAATACATGTTTTCCCTGAAATAACAACCAGCTCTCAAAGTAGACTCTTAATAACAATCATATGATAAAACCTACTTCAGAATTCTTTTGTATTATAGTTTAAAAAAGTATGTCTAGTCCTCGTGTCCCATTTTAAAATTTCAAGTTTCAGATACTTTGTAGTATAGTTATTTACATACTCATTTTATTACCCCTGCATCAGTATACACCGCTAGAGATTAGGGAACATAATTGTGCATTTCCTGGAGCACCTAGAATAAGGTCTTAAATGTAAGAAGCATTTTAGTATTTTTTGAATGTGAATGCATGAGGAGACATGGAATTCTGCACCATGCTGCAGGTTATATAACATGCACACTCTATCATAATGAAATCCATTTGATGGTACAGGTAATATAATATGCATACTATGTCATAATGAAATCTATTTGAATTCTAAAAATATGACTTAAATTTCTATTCCCTTTGTTTAGGTTGTAAAAGTTCAGTTGTTATGAGAGGGAATATATCATAAATGCCAAGGAAATAGATAAGAAGTGTATGATGAATAGGAATAAGTTAGTTTGTTTTTCAGTATCTACCAATTGTGAGCTTAGAATTTGAGATGAAAACTTTTTAACCTTCTTTTTAGCCCCCTCTCATGTTCCATTCAATATATCTTTTCAAGCTATATATTATCCTTAGAATCCTGATTCCCTGTTCTTTCTCTAGCTGGAAAGTTGATGTGTTAGGAACTTTCTAAAATCTATTTTTCTCTCTCTCTAGTAATAATTTACAACGTTCAGGTAGTGAGACGACCATGTTCAATTGAGTGACTTCTAGTGACAAAATGTAACTCTTACTTATAGTGGTATTTACAAACAAATGTTGTAGAGTAATACAGGTCAGTATTGGGATATACAATGAACAAAGGCCTTTGTTTTATGTATCATATATTTTGATGTTTTTATAAAACTTGCTGAAGAATAATGTATATGCTTGCATATATAATTTATATATTTTTATATATATAATAAAAAGGTAAAACAGAGGCTTTCATTCATAGTATATCCCTGACAATACTGATACATCACCGATCTATTATATATAAATGCTGAAATATATGTATTTCTCCACATGCCTTGTTATACTTACATTTTCCTTTTTTTCTTGCCTTAAGTTTGTACTTGACTAGTCATGTTAAAACATAAATGGAGGGATGTTTTGACTTCACTTTCTCACTTTTACATTTGCCCAGCAAAATTTTTTCCTCATTTTAACCCACACTTAGTAAAGTCATTCCGTGCTACATGTCATACCACTGCAGAGTGCACTTCTGTTAATTTTTCAGACTCACCTAATGAAACTGGTGTATGTAGTGCAAAAACCAAGGCTTAGAAGTCATAGGGAATCGGTTTGGGTTCTGAAGTTACATTTTCTAAAAACTAAAAATAATTCTTGGTCAGCCTGTGACCAGATGTTTCTTTGTTATAAATGAATATGTAAAACTCTTAGTGAGATTCAGAGAGAAACAGGTTGTACTAAAAAAAGAAAAAACCCACACACACAAAAACCACTTTTACCTTGAAAAGACAGTGCTTGTGATTTGAAAGTATTATTATATTTGGATTGTCAATTAGATCTGCAAAGAACATTTCAGGAGAAGCAAAAGCATGGGGAATAGTAATAAGTATGTGGGTTTAAAATACCAGCAGTTTGGTTTAGTGATGTTTTAATGAGGACAGCCCATTTTGGGTAGGGAAAATAGCGTGCACTGAGTACCTTTATGGCGACCAAACTTGAAGGAAGCTAAATACAGGGTAGTGATGACCTATTCCAAGGTGATAGCCGTGGAAAGAGGTACGAAGAGCCTGAGCCCTTGGATCCCAGCAGCTCCTGCCTGGTGGCACAGCACTGTACTTGAAGTCAGCAGACATAGCATCCTGGTTCTGACCCACTGTGGGATCTTGGAAACACTTGTCTGACTTGTTTGAATGTCAGTGACCTTGTTCAAAAACATGGTACTGATACCTAGCTCTCAGGTCATGTGTCATAAAGAAAACTGTGGCAACAAATGTGAAGCACATTGTCAACTGTAAAGGGTGCTATAGAAATGTAAGACAGAATGATCACAGAGGCCACTAGTGGCCTACTGAAGTGTTAAGGACACTTTTTTAAAATCTGAAGGACAATAAAATGGGAAAGAGCGGGCATGGGGAGTTCTCATTTGGGGTATGTTAAGTGTCAGTAAACTATTACTGGACATCTCCGATAGGTATGTAGTGCTTTGGTACTTGACGCCTTCTGGGGACTTCAGATGTTTTGACCTTAAATAAATTCCTGTTGCTGAACACCAACTAGCACCAAGGCAGTTAGACACTGAATGTAGTAGTTGAGGGGTTAGGCTGTAGTGGCAGGAACAGAAGAACAAGTAAGCAGCAACCCTTTATCAGGGACAGTAAGTCCTTCACATAAGGAACGTGGAGAACATTAGATTAGACAACAGTGGGGGAGTTTGTAGTTAGGACAGGGGTGGAGTAAGGGTGGAATTTAGGTAGAAAAGAGCTGAGTGTGACCGAAGCTGCCAGGTGACCGACAGGAAGGAGGCAGTCACACGAAGGTCCAGGGGAGGGTTGTTCCAGACAGAGAGAACAGCGGGTCCCATCTGCTCATCACGGTGCTCCAGCATCTTGGAGTGGCCAGGAAGCAGCAAGTGTGTAACCGTCCTTAGAATCACTTTTATTATTGTGTGTAGAGAAGAGAATGTGCATCATAAGGGCCTGGCACATGCGGGTGGTCACTAAACAGTGTTCTTATTCTTCCCTAAGTAAGGTAAAGCTTGTACTTTTTTGAAGAGCTGCATAGCTACATTTAAAATTTCTCTGCTGTAAATTTAAACATAAATGTTTTTCTTTCTACTTTGGTACTTTATTCAAGTATTTTTCCTATCAATAAAAGTTTTATCAAATAATAGTTAGATTCCACTAAGCCTTTGTTTACTGAAATGTAGCAGTTTCCACAGTGTTCTGTTGATACTCAACATGACAGACTCCAAGGCTTCTTTTCATGCCAAGAATGTTATTTTAGTATTAAAAACAGTATCTGTCCTAAGAAACATTTTAAATTTATAGCACGTATACTTATTAAAGAATATATTTAAATATGTACATTTTCAATTTTATTTTTTATTGAAGTGTAGTCAGTTTATAATGTTAGTTTCAAATGTACTGCAAGGCAATTTAGTTATACATATAAAAATATGCATTTTTTTAAATGTCCTCTTCTTTTGTCGATGAATGCAAAATGGAATTAGGTGTTTTGAAGTTAATTCTTTGTTGAAATCTGCACGTAGGTCAGTATTTTGTCTATGAAAATATTTGCTCTGGCTTTCCATGCTCAGTTTACAGAGTCAAAAGCCAACTGGAGATAAAAGATAGACTTGATCTAGAGAGTGTATATGAAATTTTCTATTTAAATGTTTGGGTTTCCAGGATATGCTTATTTTGTTTTTAAATCTAATTGCTTTTAAAGTTCTAATTGCTTTTAAAGTAGGAAATTAAAAAATGATAGGAAACACATATTTTCTTAGAAAGGGATCAGGAAATCTTTATGCAACTCATTATTAATATTAATTTTAACAGAGTACGTCTGAGATTCAACTACCGAACCATGTTGATCATTTATCTGGAGCTGCAGGTCTAGGAGAAAAAAATACATTAAATGGACAAATAGAAAGTAAGCACTGTATTTTATAAAAAAAAGTCATTTGACAGAATGTTGATTTAAAACATGGATTTGACTCTATTCTCTCAGCCAAAGAAAATCACCTGTTGAACGTATAGTGAGAGAAAAAGGAAGAAAGGAAGTAAGTTGTATATCTTACCAGGTGTCAGCAACAGATTAAACTAGAATGCTGTTTAAGGAGCTCAGTTGTTAGCTTTCTTTCAAGATGCTGTGACCTGAGGACAGTGAGGAAATCAGGAGGAGGGAAGGAGGGAGCGAAGAATGAGAGAGGTAGAGAGGAGGGGAGTAAATGAAGAAAAAGGAGGGGGGGGGTCCCTGGCAGGAGGTGGTAATGAATGTAGAATAGTTCTTTAGAAGAAGGAAGAGGAGTGTTTGAAATGAGATGGGTATGAAGTAAGCTGCTTCCAGCACCAAAGCTTGTCCGGGAAACACAGCAGAATGTTCCACTCTCCTGTCCCCTGACCGTTAGGAAGGCAGCGAGGACTGCGGTACCTGATCACGCAGAGCTTCGTGTGCCTGCCATGGGTGAGCACAGGTGTGTGTGGTCAGCTGCCAATGTCTGGATCTTCATATCATGCAGCGTGTTGCTGCCTTATAGGATGGTGTCTCATAGGCCAACAGAAGAGAGTGGGAAAGAGGAAGAGGGCAGGGGAGCTGGAGCCTGGTAAAGAGTCCAGTAAAAAGTCTGCAATTCCTGATGCAGCTTTTGGGGAAGTGTTACAGTGAGACGCATGCGGCTGGATTTCAGAAGGATCAGTTAAGTCCGAGTGCTGTAGAAGCAGACTCGGTATAGACCAGACTCTCACATTTTACTCAGTCACCTGGGGACCCAGTGAAAAGTGCACATTCTGAGCAGTGGGTCTGCATTTCTAACAAGCTCTCAGGTGAAGCCCTTGTTGCTGGTCTTCAGATCACGCTCAGAAGGTAGACTTGTGTTTAGGGGAATCTGGAAGAAGAGCCACTGGGGAATTAGACACAACAGCATCAAGGAAAAGCATGATTTTGTTTTTCTTTCTGAGCACGTTTGTAGCCAGAGCGAGGCAAAGAGTTGAAGTAGAAATTAGAGATGTAAGATATTGCTGCTGAGCAGAGAGGGAAAAGAAGTGGTGGGCATCATCCGTCCAAAGAATAGAGAAGGGGGAGAATTAAGACCACAGATCTAGAGGTACCTTTGAAGAGGAAAGTGAAAGGAAGGAAGGAGGGGAAAAAGGCCGCAGGTAGGTGATTTTGGAATTGAGGGGGAAACTTGAGAGAACTCCTTTTCGATGGCGTCAGTATATTTGCACTGAAGCCAGGTTAGATCGCTGCCACTCCAGAGAATACTGGAATCAGGAGGGGGCCTAGAATTGGGGTAAACCACAGCCACTCCTCCTATCAGGCTTCAAAGATACATGTTGTATTGGTATTGGTTATTCAAGTGAGGTTAATTTTGAATATGAAGCATTGGCTCTGTTGTTTTTTATTTTAATGATACCTGATTTTTTGATAAGATATTTGTTTCACAAAAATCCTTTTAAACATTAGCCTGATTTACCAAACCAATTTTGGAAATAAAAGAAGTTAATAGGATTCATTCCATAAATGCTAAAGTTGTTATTTTTAGCGAATACTACACAGGTTTTGAAATAAAAAAGACAACGTCTAATAATTCTGTGGCAATGAAATTTTTTTTTGATCACCAGATTTCAATATTGAAAACTCAGTATACATTCTTTCTTGCATGAGTGGATCAAGAAACTTTGATGGCTAGAGGATCCAAGAAATGTAGGCATACCAATAGCCCACATGGGTATGGGAAAAAATGAATATTTTTATGAACGATTATTCTACAAGTGTGTATCCAAGCTGATCAATTCATAACACTTTCTCTGACGAGAAGTGAATTGCACATTCAAATGAACTGCCATCACAACTGGACTTCCTAAATTACAGGACAAATTGAAGAGCATGATAAATACTTGTAGTCTAATGGTGTCAGTTGCATGAAAGATGTGCTCTTGCATTTTACCATCAGCTTTCACATTTGTCTTCTTGGAGCCGTGACTTGTTCCTCTGATTAAAGATCGCTTTTCTCCTCAGGCAGCATGTTCACATTTGTATATGTGCACGTTTCTATTTTATAAAGTCATTTGAAACATAATTGTATTTTTGAAATCTTAACTGCATGTTTTGTTAAACCTATATTCCTGCTCTTTATTCAGTATCTATAATGGATTCATATTTCTGTCTTGTTGCTGTCCTAACTGCCCCTGAAAAACAAAACACTGAAACCTAATAACCTAATGTGAACCTAATTTCCAAAGCAAGCATGAGGATTGCACTCAGTACTAACTGCATGACTGGATAGTTGGCTTTCATATTTACATATAATTGATTATGTGTCCCTTTTGGCTTTTAGATTCTACTGAAAAATATCCTCACCTGAAGGTAAAAACTTTTATACTTTTATCTTGAATTTTTTTTTTTAATGAGGGTACTGGGAATTTAGCTTAGGACCTCATGCACTGCTAAGCAGTCACTCTACCACTGAGCTAGACCCTCCCCCCTTGAATTATTACTACAGATTGTATCAAATGTACATTACTAATTGGTTTGTTTCAAAAACCGTTCAGCCTGCAGTTGGAGTGAAAGATTCTGTTCCTAAAAAAACAGGAGAAATGAAGAATTTACACAGATTCAAATCAGGTAAACTTTGCAATACAAATTTAACTCTGAAATGAAGTACAGTCTTCTTATTCCTAATTCCTTTTATTTTTTCAAATTTAATTGAAAGATGACATAATTAAGGCAGATGTTATTATTGGTATCCATGTTTGAAAAATATATGTAAGCATAAGAAAGAGTTTAAAAATGTCAGCTTTGACTCGGATGTTTCTATTGATGTTGGGAGACACTAAAGTGCTCAGTTTGGAGTCCCTATACTTCTCGGGGATTCTGAGAGATTGATTATTAGGTTATAAGATTTTTCCAGTTTTAAAATGCTTAATTGAATTCTGACCTTTATGTAGGGTAAAGCTTCACTTGCTAACATGTCAGTCATATTTCACTTTTAATTATTTCATCTAGTGCTATCACATTGATGATATTTATTTCTATATTTATTTATTAATGGAGGTCCTAGGGATTGAACCCAGAACCTTGTGCATGCTAAGCATGTGCTCTACCACTGAGCTATTTCCCTAGCTCAAAGATCTTAAGCCAACTGGATGTTTTGATTAGAGAAAGAGAGAGTGTGTGTGTGTGTGTGTGTGTGTGGTGTCTTTGATTATTAAAAATGATGGAAGTTATTAGTCCTACCTTAGTATTTGGTAGACATGATCTTTTAAAACAATAATCCTAAAAGTCTTGGGGTTTAGGATATTTTTTATACTATTAAAAATTATTGAGAATTCTGAAGAACTTTTAAGTGGGTTGTATCTATTGATGTTTAGTATATTAGAAAATAAAACTGAAAGATTTAAAAAACAAGCACACACAAACATTCCATTAGCCATTAGAGCTATGATGCTATCACATGTCATGTATCTGGAAACCTCCACTGCACACTTAACAGAGAATGAGAATGAAAATAGCATTATTATTGTGAAATTAGTTTTGACCTCCTGGACTCCTTAGATGGAGGGAACTTGGGGCTTCAGGGCTTCTCAGATGGCACTTGAGAACTGCTGTTTTAAACAGGGTTCATGGATGTGAAATGATAAAGGGCCCTTGTGATGAAGTGGGCTTTAAAGTTCACTTCTACATTTCTTGCCTTTTTTTCTTTAACTTGTCTCTAAAAGTTTAAATCTGACAACTTAATTCTTTTAAAAAAAGGAAAACACTTTTGTTATATATTTCCTGTCTCGTGGCACTCTGTACTCTTTGGATCTAGTTTGAACCTAGACTTACCCTATTTTTATATGGAAAAAATTAGTCACTCAAGGCTATCCTTTCTTATATAAATTTATGATGTTTATCCAAGGCTTAAGATAGGAATTCTGAAGATATTGGTACATTGAGGAAAGACTCTCATTGTAAAGTAAGTAGTACCATTCAGTAAAAGTTTTCTTAAAGCCAGCCCATGTCTCTAGGACACAATACTGTCATGCATATTTAAACGTCTGGTAAATGGCTGGTTTAGACATACATTTTGTTAATGAAAAAATTCATATGTTGAAGAATCATAATTATTCATAAAGCTCTTATGGAATATAGACTGTTTTATAGAGAGTGATGAGTGAATCCAAATAAGTAATACTAGGAAACTAAAAGTAGAAAAAAGAGAGACAGTGGTTCCCTATGTGAACAGCAATGATATGT
The DNA here is from genome assembly GCF_036321535.1 of Camelus dromedarius. Classification (NCBI taxonomy): domain Eukaryota; kingdom Metazoa; phylum Chordata; class Mammalia; order Artiodactyla; family Camelidae; genus Camelus; species Camelus dromedarius. Next base: position 13,946,097 of record NC_087471.1, read on the forward strand.
AAAGTACAACCAGCTGGGAAGGAGCAGTGCATTTGGGGGGAGAGGAGGACGTGGGGCTGCTGCTCTGGGAAGAGAATTCATACAAGTTAGTCAAGTTTGTATTGTTACTCACATTTTAATAAGTGGAAACTTTGTTTTCAGATCCTTCAGACGGGGATTCTACTAGTTTTAGCCTCAATAATGAGGCTGGTCAAAGAGCCGAGCATTTGAAAGTTGATAAATGTCCGTTGGTATCGCAATCAGTGACCACAAACCAGTCAGCACCCACAGAACTGAGGCAGATGGCCCTAGTAGATAAAGACGGGATGAGTATTGGAGCTGTGTCTCTGTCAGAAAATGCAGCGCTCCGTGGCCTGTGTGAATCACAGCTGCCAGAGAAAAGCAGCAGCAAAGAAGGTAATAAAGCAGCATAGAGAGCTAGCCATAGTCTACCTGTGCGTGGCTTCACCACACTCTCTTTGCAGAATCATTTTGTGGCAGGATCTCCTTTGTGTTTACTCCTTTTATGCAACCTACAACCAGACAATACCTTTTGGCATGACATTTACATTCATCATCTGACCAAAGCAGCATATTAAATAGCAAAGAGAATTAGGAGAAAGTAAGTTCGTTCAGACTAGTATTTAGCACAGTCCTGAGAGCGGGTAGGAGGGTGATGGCTAGAGCTTTGTGACTAGTTGGGAAACCTAGGTGGACATCCAATGACTCCCTTCTGAAAATACGGTTTCTTAGCTTTGTTTTTATCTAGCTCTGAATTTATAAATGTTTGTTATAGCTTACATTCAGTGTAACTGAAAAAGCACCTCTGCAACTAAATTATCAAAATATTTCTAGTATATTCTCTGCCTTTCTGTATTTTAGAAGTGGCTTTCCCAGCAGTAGTGGCAGACATTGGGAATTTGCTACACAGGACCTCCTTCTTAACTGTGTCCACATGGTATATCAGCTTGTTTTATTATTTTTAATGGATTGATAGGTCAAAAAGGATACTGGTTTTTAAGGAGTGCTTTGTCACTTAAAAATAATATATGGAATATCAATTCTAATTCTTCTAGGATACCCAGTCTGTTGATTAACCACATCTAATATGTGTTCTACTTTACATACCAATTAATTTAGTGCCTTAATCAGTGATATAATCAGAGCTGTAGTAATAAGTCATACAATATTTTTTTGCTCCTATAGTTTTATCTTTTCTTTCTTTAGAATTAATGTCATATTTACAAAAGATTCTCAGTTACCTCCTATAGTAGTGACTACAAGCAAAAGTTTTTCTAATAAATACTGTCTATACAAAGATACTTTTAAGAGTTTGTCCTCTGCAGCAGAGGAGCAAAGAGGATAGACATGTAAAGAAATAATTAACAGTTCAGCTGGTGAAGACACACTAGAAAAACCTGTGAAGTACCAAGGTAACTCCAAGGAAAGAGATCCCTGTGTCTCTGCAGAAAGACAGCTGTAATCAAGGAGGACTTCACAGAGCAGGCTGAGTCTTCAAAGAGGAAAAGGAACTTGTCAGAACAATAGAGGGAAACGTTTCAGATTAAGGAAAGATAAAAGCATAAAAAGTAACAGTAATCTTGGAAACCATGAATAACATTGCTCTTGAAGCTTGGTATGTTGTTAAAAAGGTACTGTTAGGAGGTAGAGAATAGAGTCTACCGTGACTTTGTATATTTCTACTGTATTTTTAAATTTTGTTTTATTTTTCTTTGTTTTGTTCATGTCTGGTGAATCAGTTTGTGAGTGAAACTTTGAGATGTTTGTATGCCTTTAATCTGGTAACATCTAGTATTTCCCAAATATTTGTTGAAGTTTTAAATAATTAGAAATATTTCTTAAAGAAGTAAATATCCAGCTAAAGATTAAGCTTAATTTAAACTGTCAATTGATGAAATGTGTTTTATGTTTTTATAAAGATGATGCCTTTTATGTAGCTGTTCTAAGTAGTGAATTTTAACTAAGCATATTCATTTTTCAGCAGACCTAGACTTAGAAAGGACATCTGAGGAAGAGCAAGAAAGACTTGATGGAAGTGAAAATAACCACTCACAGGTATGTAAAAACATAAATTTAAATTTTATGTTTAATACTGTTTTCTGTGCTTTAATAACACAGTTCAAAAGAAATTGCCTTTCAAACTAGACTTTTAGAGTCAATAAATAATTACTTAATATTTAGTTTTTAATAGCATTTTACCTAATTACAAAACTTAAAGTATTGTTAGGATCTATAATAATTTATAGTTAAACTTTATCCTTGAAATTGAGGCAAAAAACCTTCCTGAATATTGTTTACATCTTCCATTTTTATAACATCGTCACATGATAAAGAAGGTGATATCAAATATTAAATCATGTGATTAAGCAGTTGAAATTGTAAATAATATAGCAGTGATGGCCACCGAGTTAGTTTCATGTAAGGAACAGTCATTCTTAGTGGTCCAAAATTCGCAGTTTCAAATTGCAAGTCATTAATGCCAAGATGAAAGAGTTCTTCTGTCTTGTGATCTCTATGTAATCGATTTCAGAATCTACAGTCAGGGAGAGAATAGGGGTCATAGAGTCAACCCAACTGCCTAGTAAGAGAATCAGACCTTCCAGGATTGGACCTTTGCTGTTAGGGAACAAACAAAAACTTTCTAACTTATTTCATTTCAGGGTAGGAAATCGGCAAGTATTATTAAAAATTCTTTTATTCACTCTCACTAGTGAATGTTAGAGTACAATATAGCTCGGTGGATGCAGAGAATACATATTGAGATAGATCACTATCATATCGTTTGCATTAAAATTCAGGAATTTGTTCCTCTTTCTGATTGATGTTAATTGATTTTGGCTCCTAATAATTTGCAGTTTGCTTATTCTCCAGTTATTAGTCCTTTAAAAAAAAATCTTTACGTGCACTGGAGGGGCTCACTATTTAAGGTATGAGAGGTGAGATATTTTTTAGTGAGGAAATCTTTGAAATGTTAAAAATCTAATCTCTAATTCTTGCTAGATTTAACATGTGTGAATTGTTTAGTTCAAACAAACAGTGACAAAGTTAGGTTTCTGTGTTCTTGTTTTTCTCCTATTTCAAGGCTAAGGCAAGCTTTGTTTCACTTCTTAGTTTGTGAGTAGCCAAACATAGATTGGTTTTTTAAATTTTATTTATTTTCTAATTTTTCTTTATCCATACTTGACTACTTAAGGATAAATGTGTTTTACAGGCGTGTACTGTGAAAGAAAAGAAATCTGAAGATCAAATCAAGCAGATTAATCTTTCACTTGTGCATCTGCAAAAAATGCCTAGAGAACCAGAAATGAATATGGAACATGACAGAAAGGACGTACCTGTATCTTCAAAACATTCTTGTATGGAGAAACATGAGGACATGTGGGTCAAACAAGGCAGATTGGACTGGAAAAATAATTCAGAATTTATCACAAAGAAGTCAAATCAGAAAATCAGTAAAATCGATGAAAAATGTAAAATCACTTTTCATCGTAAGGTAGAGTCACTATGTGACGACTCTGAACTACATGGTGATTTAAAGGAACTGCTTTCCACTGTGACAGATAATATATTTGATTGTGAGGAAAAAGATGCACCTGGAGCCTCTGTCTCTGTAGGATTCCAGGCATTCTCTGAACACAAAGAGCCCAGTCTTGAAAATGTTCTTCCATCTTATTCTAAGTCTGAGTCAACAGAGTATGGTTGCCAGTCATCTTCAAAACTTTATTTAAATGAAAATAAGTTAGATGGAAGTGATAAACCAGACACTGAACATGTTTTTAACAAAAATGAGGGGAGTTTTTATAATGATAGAGAAAATGAAGTAAGGAACCGAGTTCCATTTAAAGTGAAAGAAGACCAAGAATTTGCTACAAAAAGAATACAGAAAAGGAACGAAAATACTCACTGGAAATCAGACATTGGACATGCACCTCAGGTAAGTGATACTGAAAGCCTTTTTGGTTTGTGGCTTGCCCGCTCCAGTGAGATGAAACACATAATTCAAATAAAAAATCACAATATGTTTGCTGTTTCAAATACTTATAAGAAAACCAAACCAATTCAAGACCAGCTGCAGAAGCCATTGCTTGCAGATAACTGCGGTTCTAATAACTCTAAAATCATGGACCCTGAATTAGGAAATGTGAGTTCTTCTCCATCAAATGGTAACAGAACATCCAAAGTATATCTAAAAGATTTAGGCCAAGATATGCAAAGGTTTAAGAATGAGGTAGGCATGTTACAAGTAGAATTCCTGGCTTTGGAAAAAGAAAATTCAGCTTCAGAAAGAGGTAGAGGTTCCTTTGCTACTACTCTGTTTTTTCTTTATCAATAATCTCTTCCATTCTGATCCATATTTGATCTGATTTTCCACTTATGAAAATAGCCTATGTATAAAACGGTGTCATCTAAATATGTAATCGTGTAGAAACAGACTATTTCTGCCATCTAAATAACAGGAATTCAGGGAAGTATTTTCCTGGGTTTTGTTCTTTAGTCAACCTAAGTCTCTGTGCCAGTCTTTCGTATGAAGTGGGAAAGTAATTCAGCTGTGTGCCACGTGACCTGAGCCAGAATAAACGCGAGAGAAATGGCTTAGGAAATATAATCTCAAGGGTTTTGTTTGTTTTTTTGTTTTAATCTATTGGCTTAAATTTAAGTTGCACTTCATTGAATGGGAAGAAAGCAGTGACTGAGAAGAGATACAAGCACACACTCCCACTAAAGTGATCCGTGTATTGTGCTTTAGTGAGTGCGGGCTTATCTGTCTTACTGATCACTGAAACTCAGAATTCCATCATGGCCACTTTGAGATATTCTTAAGAACAAATACATGTGCTCCCACATATTCTTGAATCACCACTTTCGGGTGTTTCTGTTGAGTCAGACACTTACATTGTATTATTTAATAAAATGTAGTAAGTTTTGACGTGTATGATTTTGTCATATAGGTAGTACGAACTCTCAGCAAAAAAAATTCAGTATTTATCTCCAAAGGAGAAAACTTCAGTTTTGAGATGCACTGAATGATTTTTTTTTTACTTCTAGTAATAGATTTTTAAAATGTGTGTGTTCTTTTGTGTGAGGTGCAAAGAGTGTTAAAGATAGAAATCTGAAGGTATTCTCCTTTAATAGAAAAAGGAGATGACTCTGCCCCCAACTTTGCCAAAGTCACACTTTTAACTTATCTGATCAGTTTGATTAATTTATTTGGTAGCTTATTAGGTTCAGTGTTACAGAACCGTATGATCTCTTTTGACACCGTAAAATACTGGGGAATACTGCTTTAGGGAATTTGGACAAATCACTTAACCTTTCTTGGTTGTGTTCCCATTATCAGTAAACAGTGGGGCTAAAGTAGATCATTTGTTACTCCTATGCCGTCGAGCTATAAAATGATCATGGTTATTGAATGTGAAATTGGGAAGCATTATTCCTTTTGCAGAATTCCACACTTACTGGCAATTCATCAGTTTCACTCTGCTCCTTTCAGTAAACTTGGGTTTATATATTTTATTAAACACCACTTTTTTGATACCCCAGGACCCAAATGAAACAAGAATTATAAAAAGTAGTGGGGAAAGGATAGCTTTAGCACAGAAAGAAGAATGTTTCCTTTCTCTTACTGAAGCACCAAGGTGTGACATCTTCTAAATCTGGCTGTTTAAAGCAAAATCTAGGTGGTAAAGACAGAAGAGGACAAATTTTATGCCTTTGTCTTTTTATTTCTTTCTCTTTGCCATTCACATGGGGAAGAGTGGATGTAAGAGCACAACACACAGAAAGTCCTTTTTGAAATTTTGGAAATTGTTTCTTTTCCTCAAAGAGAAAGAAGCAGAATTTACAAACATTTCAGTGACTTGAAATGATAAAATTAAAATAAGCACAAAAATATTTTAATCAATTGAAATCAGGGCAAACTCTAAGTCAAATGATAAAATGAATGAAAAAAAGCCTTTATAATGAATAAAGTGATAATTACCCTTTGTATCAAACTTTCACTAATTTCACTAAAGGTTGAAGTAGAAGAGAACAAGAACAAAAGTAGTGAACTGAAAGGATCAGAAACCATGTGTGATGGCAGTTATTACAAAGGATTAACTCAGCAGAGGAAGAGGGGAAATTCTGATAGGTAAGCCTAGATCAGTATTCAACAGTAGGTGAGTATTATTTTCCTGGATATTGTTCAGAATTTCTTCCCAGACTCATCTCTCTACTTGCTTCCATGTATTTTGTACTCTTCCTTCCAGGTTCCCAGGACACACCTAAATGCCATGTGCCTGATCTTTGTGCTCACATTCTAATCTCTTAAGTAGAATAATTTCCTCCTGTCTCTTTTGCTCATGACCTCCTGTTTATTTCCCCTCTTCTGTAAAGCCTTCCTTCTGCTCACTTTACTTTCCACATGTCAGCTCTTGTGTATCACATTGTATCATAATTGTGTATCTGTCTTTGAAGCAAGAATTTGTTTCCTTGCATATGGTTGGCACTTGATAACAATTTTGTGAATTAATAAATGATTGAAGATGGGTAAGAGTTGAAATTTTACAAAAAATTGTTTTTTAATTTATCAGTAGAATTATTTTTTAAAAATTGGCTTTTTTATGGATTGTTTTACAGTAGCTGTTCTGGCTCGTATATGACGGAAGTAAAGAAGAATGAAAGTGGAAAACGGACATTAAAAGCATCTGTGACTTCATGTGTATTTGCGAAGACTGCCTCACTGGCTGGTGGTGTCCTACACATGAATGACAACAGCAGTTTAAGTGAAGGAGATCAAGGTTGTGGCAGGTAAAATCTACAAATTCTTTATTTCTAGGTGAAGACGTATTAGCAGTGACTACCTTCTCTGGAAATAGAACAGCAGCATATGGTGCAAAGGCCAAGGCAAGAGAATTCTCAACTGTGTCAGAGGAACACTGCCGAAAGGCTAAGATGAGGACAAGTGCCTTTGACCAGAAGTAGTTTCAATAATATGTCCCCATGGAAGCCGGGCTGCAGTGAGTCAGTGTGAACAGCCCCTCAGAGGACATTCCCTGGGAAGGCAGGAGAGGACTGGGCGATAACTGAAGGGGAATGTGGGGCTCGTGGGGGTTCCCTTTCTTTTTTTAATGATGACATGGTAGTTTGTAGAGCATGTCTGTGTGGTGTTGGATGTGATTCCATAGAAGACGTGTTTTTCAACTTCATCTTGTTTGCATTTCTGATATTAGAAAGTGTATTGATTGTACTGTTATCTTTAAAACATTGTAGTAAACTATTCATGTATAGTTTTATCGTAAGGGCTTATTAGTTATGAAGCGTAATATTCTTACACAATTGAATATGCAGATAATGACTTTAAAGTTACACCATTGTCAATAGATTTTTAAAAATTGTATACTCATAATAACTATACAAACACTTAGGCCATACTGAATAGGGTTTAATCATTCGTTGATGAATCTAGATTTTATAGTGTCCTTGACAGTATCATCATGAGTGGCTGTGGTTTTGTATGCTATTGTAAAATATCAGATTATAGTAACTTAATATTTGTTTAGATTCTAGGAAGAAGGAGAAAATTTTGTTTATATACAATAGAATAATAAACTATTAACAGTCTATCACAGATGATTACTTTTGGATTACTAAGTTCTAAATTAAAAAAGCCATCATGCTCCATAAGGACATGTCAAATGCATGAACAAACAGCTGAATGGATAATGAATGCCCGCTGATTAATCTTTAGCAAAAGCAGATCTTTATTAAAAGTAGATTTCCAGTATTGCCTAGGTCTAAAGTCTTTTTATTTTTAAAAAATGGGTGTTAAGATTCAGAAATTATTGTTATTTTAACATTTTTTACTGAGCCATAGTCATTTTGCAATGTGTCAAATTCCAGTGTAGAGCACAATTTTTCAATTACACATGAACATACATATATTCATTGTCACTTATTTTTTTTTGCTGTGAGCTAACATAAGATCTTATATTTCCCTGTGCTATACAGTATAATCTTGTTTATCTATTCTACATTTTGAAATCCCAGTCTGTCCCTTCCCATCCTCTGCCCCTTTGGCAACCACAAGTTTGTATTCTATGTCTATAAGTCTGTTTCTGTTTTGTATTTGTTTTGTTTTTGTTTTTAGATTCCACATATGAGTGATCTCATATGGTTTTTTTCTTTCTCTTTCTGGCTTACTTCACTTAGAATGACATTCTCTAGGAGCATCCATTTGCTACAAATGGCGTTATGTTGTCGGTTTTAATGGCTGAATAGTATTCTATTGCATAAATATACCACATCTTCTTTATCCAGTCCTCTGTTGATGAACATTTAGGCTGTCTCCATGTCTTGGCTATTGTAAATAGTGCTGCTATGAACATTGGGGTGCAGGTGTCATTTTGAAGTAGGGTTCCTTCTGGACATATGTCCCAGAAATTACTATTTATAATTATACCTAGACATAGAATAATAATAGAGATTCATTTACTACATTAGTTAAAAATACTTAAAAGTAAATATTACTTTCTTAGCATATTGTGAAATGCACGTATTGAAGCCAGATTGCCTGGGTTGGAATTCTGGGCAGACATAGGGGCTTCGACTAGTGACTTAGCCTTTCTGTGCCTCATTTTCTTCCTGGGTAAAGTACCTAATGTATTACCTACCTCCCAGGATTGTTGTGAGGATTAAAATGTCTTTAAGACATGTAAAGTTCTGATAATAATGCATAGCAGTTGCATACTAAGTCCTCAAAAAAGCTAGTATCATGGTTATTAGAAAAGGGTTTCTTTCATATAAGGAGTTAAGTAATACTTTCCAAAAAGGTCTTATTGCCATAAAAGCCAGTTTTTATTGAAAAAGACAACAAGAAAATCCTGGTATATTTTTTTCCTATCAAATAATACAAGTAATGTTATGTTCTTTCTTTTCCTTTGCTTGTCTGCTTGATCTAAATTTAGTACTTTGTTAATAATATAATATACTTTTTTTCCTTTAATGTTACTGTTTCATTTAATCCCTTTTATTGAAAATTATCAATGCAAAGATTTTATATAAAAAATAATAGATGTACATATTTCTTGTATTTTCAATATTTAGTATTTGGCTTAAATGAATTGCTTTTTTCTTTTTTCAGGTTTTCAAAGAAAACGTCTACTGAAAAGGACCAGGTATAGTAAAATATTAATTATAAAAGTACTTTTCTGTAGTAAAAAAAATTTATAAAAGACAGAGTGGAAAAACAGAAAATCCTCCTTTGTTGTAGAGACATTTACTTAAAAGTCACTTAGAAACCCTATAAAGTTAGCCTTTTGACAAAAATCAGTTCTTTTGAGAAGTGTGTGTTTTTGCTCTCATAAAAAGATGGATATCTATCACCTCTGTACACTGAGCATATTTTGTAACTATGTTGGAGACACTGTGAAATAGCATTATTTATTTGTAGGTCAAAGAGCAGATGAATTCTGTGGATGGCCTCGATGACTTAACTCTGGCACCGGAGACAGCTTCTGAGGATTGCGAGTCGCTTTCCCCTGATTATAAGAACACCCTGAGGCTAATCGAACAACTTGGCCCGGAGAGTAAAGGTAGGACCCCCGTATGACTACACAGCCTTTTTAAGTATCTCATGGTAACGTGTGCACACCTAGTACTGTCCAGGGAGCACGGATACATTACAGTCCGCTGCATCTCAGAAACCTGCTTTGTGTTAAAGCAGAATCAGACATGTTGTGCGCTGCCAGCCAGGGTCTGTGACCGTTCCCACTCCATGTGCTTTCTGTTGACTCTGCTGCTCCTATGCCTTCACCCAAGGTCAGGTTATCACTACTTCCCTCCAAGAACACTGAAATCACCTCAGAACTTTTCTTCTGTGCTGTCCGCCTCCTGGAACCTTGGTCTACACCACATCCATGATTTCTAGATAGTTTCTAAAATTCAGGTCTTTGTTACCCCCTTAAAATCCAGCTACTGCTTCTCATAGTTCCATGGTTAAAGGCCACAGTCCTCTAGCTTTATCTTGTTTCCTTTTATTACCCTTCTTTCCACGAGTTTTAGAATCAGCTTGTCGGTGTAAAAAAAAAGTCCGCTAGTGTCCTGGAAAATAGATGTAGATTATGTTGAAGCTGTAGATTAATTTGGGAAGAATTGACTTCTTAGCAATATGGAATTTTTAACCCCTAACAAAGTTTATTTCTCCATTTATATAGGTCTTCCTTGATTTTCTCAGTAACATTTTAGTTTTTAGTGTCTGGGTCTTTCCTTCTTTTGTGAGTTTACCTGTATTATTTTTCAGTGAGGTTTTAAGTAGTGTATTTTTATTTATTTGTTTTAAAATAATATATTTTAAATTTTAGTTTCTGATGATAGAAATACAGTTTATTTCTGTATACTGACTCTGTGCCCTCCAACCTGGCTGAACCCATTTATTAGTTCTAGTAGCCTTTTTATGGATTCTCTCAGATTTTCTACATAACCAAAGGTGGTCAAGCTTTTTCTTCTTTAAACTACTGTCTTACTAAAGATAGTTCACATTTAAGACTTGCAGCCAATAAACACATTCTCTGTCACAGCTAATCAGCTCTGTCACCATTGCAACAAGAGTAGCCATAGACAGTACACAAGTTAATGGACATGGCTGTATTTCAGTAAAACTTTATTTACCAAAGCAAGCAACCCGGCCCACAGATTGGCGTTAGCTGACTCGCATCATGTAATCATATTCCCCGCTGATTAGTGGACAGTTTTACCTCTTCATTTCCCATCTAGATGCCTTTTGGTTCTTCATTTTGCCTGATGCACTGGCTCCAGTATAGTGCTGAATAGAAGGAGTAAGAGAAGCCACTCCTGTCCAGTTCCTCGCCTTCTGGGAAAAGCATTCCGTTTTTCACCATTGCATATGGTGTCAATTGTAGGCTTAGGACAGATCTTTGTCATAGTGAAGACGTTCCCTTGGTTCCTAGTTTGCTGGAAGTTTTTATCAGGAATAGATGTTGAGGTTTGGCAAGTGCCTCTTTTTATCCACTGACATGATCATATGGTCTCTTTTTTAGTTTGTTAATATGATGAATAACATTGATTTTTACGTGTTAAAATAGCTCTGCATTCTTGGGATACACCCTACTTGGTCACGATGAATTATCCTGTATTGTTGGATTTAATTCGCTAATGTTTTGTTTAGAATTTTTACCTCCATTTTCATGACATTAGTTTTCTTTCTTGTAATATCTTTGTCTGGTTTTGGATTCAAGGTAATGTCAGTTTTATAGAATGAGGACATATTTCTTCCTCTTCGTTTTTTGAGGAGAATTTGTGTAGAATTAGTATTAAATTTTCCTAAAATATTTAGTAGAATTCACCAGTGTAACCATTGGGACTGGAATTTTCTTTGTCGTAAGGTCTTTAAATAGGACTTTTGTTTTGGTTTTTAAGATAGAGGGCTTTTTAGCTTATTTGTTCTTTCTTAATTGAGCTTTTGTAATTTCTCTCTTTCAAGGCATTTTACCCACTTCATCTGAATTGTCAAATTTATTTGCATAATGTTCATAATATTACTTTGTCATTCTTTTAATATCTGCAGAGCTTAGAAGAATGTCTTCCACGTTACAGATGCTCAATATCCATTTGTTCAATGTATGGATGAATGAATGTGAAAATGCACAGTCCTTTATACACAAAAATTATTCACATATTTTGTTTCTATTTTTGTTTTCTTCCTAATGCAGATTCTGATAGGTTATTGAAAATTCAGGATCCAGTTGATTCATTCAGACCAACAGAACTTAAAGAATCTGACTGTGCACTACTTAGAGGAAAAATTAAAGAAATGGAAAATAAGATGAACTGGCTACACACAGAGCTGCTGAAAACAAGAGAAGCAAAATCACAGTTAAAACTTAAAAATGTGGAGTGGGAACAAGAGCTCTGCCACATGAGGTACTGAATTTCTTGGTTTTAAAGAAATATTTGAACTCTATATTTAATACTGTAGGTATGTAGGAGAAGTCTTATAATTGCTAACTTACCTTTTGGGATTTTACAGGGGAGAAAATTTCATTAATATTGTGGAATATGAGACTCTTGGAAATAACACAGCAATATATGTATATATATAGATATAGATATAGATACATAGATAGATATCCTCATTCTATATTTCTTTAAAAAAAAATCTTTGATCCTTATCTCTCAATTGTCCTCCAGAAAGTTTATATTACTTTACATTCCCACTTGCAGAATTATGAAATGACCATTTTTCTCAAGGCAGAAACTTTAAAAAAAAATTTATGCAGTTTGATTCTTAACATATGAATGGATGGCCTAAAAAGTAAAGTGGAAAGTGATTACTGGTTAGTTTATTCAGCATCTCTCTCATACAGAGATAAGATTAGTTCAAAGGTCTATGCTGAAAGCATGGATTACTCTTTATTTTTTAATTACTTACTATGGATTCTGCCTTGTACCAGAAGGGATTTAAAAATAATTTACTAAATAAATAATGTTCAACAAGTTAAGTTCAAAGTGTTGCAAAAGAAGAAACAAAAGTGTAGGGCATCAGAGAGTAGACTCCCCAGCCTCTCCTTGGATTATGCTAATTAGCGGATCTCTGTTCTGGAAAAGACGCCTGCGGATGTTATCTTCCGCTGGAGATCATGTAGGAGTCCCTGTAATACTTCATGAAGTTGAAATTTTATCTCTCATGAACTTATTTCTAAATAGCAGCTTCTCTTTTAACTAGTAACTAAATTCTGTGTCCCAATGAAGGAGTAATTTATGACTTTGTGGGGAAAAAAGGGTAATTTTCAATTCAAACCTTACTGAATAATTGCAAAATTTCTTTCCTACACTATTGACCAGAGTTACTCTTGACTGAAACTCAGCATTATGTCTTTTCATTGCTATTTTTCAAATGTGTGTGTGTGTATGTGTATATATATATATATGTATATCTTTATGAAGAGATTGAAGTGAGGAATTTAAAATGAGAGTTAGAAATGAAAAGAAAATTGAGAACATAGAAATTCCATTAGGGTAATAAATCAGCATGTGAAGAACCAGATCATAAAATGCACTTTTTATTTTCTAACAAAATAAATTTTAAGGTAAGCATATTTCACTGCAGATTCACATTAGAACAAGAAACAAAGAAGAAGGAAAATGCTTATACATTATATGAAAAATCTAAGGATGATTTAAAAAGAAAAGAGAAACAATACAATGAGCAGTTTTACCTGAAACAACAACTTGAAATCACTGCCCGAGCACTAGAATGCAAACTGAAGAGCATAAGGAATAAACCAAATCAGGTAAATTAGTCTTAATGTGAAACTTTCAAATCTCTAACACTGTTTCATCAATATTATTTATAATATTCTTTTGAATTAATCTATATTTTCATTTAAAACAAAAGTTATCTCATCCTAAAAATGAACTATGACATTTAGAGCTTAATTTACTAATTTCTTGGTGTTCTTGGCATCTAATAGATGCTCTGTGTCTTTTCTGAATGAAGGAATGGAAGTTAAATTGAGCTTAATCATTAACATAAGGATTGACAGTTTTGGTCCATTCAACAAAGTAACCAAGTCTAATTCAAATCCATGTGTTAATTTTGGCTTTTTGAAGTTAAAATCCAGGCTAAATTGCCTTGAGACTATGATGGAACTGGTTAAATGCCTTAAAGAAATTTTCTTTCACTGGGATTTCAAAATTTGTAGATACTGACAGGCATATGCAGAATAGATAAACAAGATTATACTGTATAGCACATGGAAATATGTACAAGATCTTGTGGTAGCTCACAACAAAAAAAAGTCATAATGAATATATATGTGTTCATGTACAACTGAAAAGTTGTGCTCTACACTGGAATTTGACACAACATTGTAAAATGACTATAACTCAATTTAAAGTGTTAAAGAAGTTTTTCTTTCATGATACTACATCCCTTGTGTTTTTGCTCTGTGATAAATTTAGCTATCATGTATATTAGAATTTGAGTTATTTATGTGCATTAAAGGTCCCTGTGCTTAAAAAGGCTACTTCTTTTTAACAGATTTAAAAAAATTTTTTTAAAGATTCCCCTCCTAAGCTTTTTTTGACTTTTTTTCATGGTATAAAACCCAAAACCTAATGAAATATGTCTCCAGGTTTTAGAAGAGCAAAATGACGCTCAGAGACAACTTTCTCAAGAGCAGAATGCCAGAGTAATACAAGATGAAATCCTGGCCCATCGTCTTTCCCAACAAAAGGAGGCAGAAAAGGCTAATAAGAAAATGAATGCTGAGGTATTTTCTTTAGTCGTCTTCAAACATGTGTGTATGAATTTGTATACTTACATAGTTTAAAAACCAGTACTGTAGGTACAGAAAGTATAGAGGGTTTTAAAAGCCTATGTATGTAAATATACTTTCTGGAGTTTTCATTCCTGGTCTATTGGATAAAGCAATATTTTGAATTCAAATCCACTTGCCTGCAACAGTGACATAGTGACATTCACAATGGCCTCATCCAAGGAGACGCTGTTAATATTGTCTATAGGAATTGATGAACTTTTCATTATCTCAAAACTGTTGCTATTAACGGGAGGCATTCTAGTTTCTGGCAGTTATCTCACTCCTTTAATAGACGAATGGAGAGGTTACTTTATCATTTCCAGTGATGGTAAGGAGGAAAAAGTATAGCCAGTTCAGAAACCGCAGTTTGGGTGTCATTCTATGTGTGATAAAAAGTAATGCTCTGCTCCATGTGGTTTCCAATTTCAGTACAAGGAGCTTTTGAATATAGTGATACATATGCCGTAATCTATACTTAGTGATAATTTATTAATCAGTATTTTATTTTTAATAAAATAGTTCACTGTATTTCCCTGCTGTTTCACATCCATTACTGTTATAAACACCATGAAGAAGAAATAAAAATATTGCAGAAGCAAATAGTCTCCTGATTTTCTAAGAAGAGCTCTGTAAATTTGACCTTCTTTACCTTTAGTGTATTCACCACTACTGAAATAGAAGGCTTCTCTTGTGTTTATGTATTTATCCTAGAAAAGTAGCTTTGGTTTGGTGTAAGAGTCAGAGAGTCAGAAGCCCTGGGGAAAACCCTGCAGCTTGCTTGTGTTTTTAACCCTTTATTCCAGAATTGTCACAGCTAAATGAGTTAACTGATGTTTGTAGACATGCTTAGTACAGTGCTTAGGTTTATCATTCATCCGTAGATGTAATTCTTATAACTCACTCTAAAAGTGTTAGGAAGGGAGAATATTTATGGAATATTCTCAGGAAAAAATTTTTTAGGAAATTTAACCTGTCCAAATATATACAGAGCTAAAGCTCTTACTTTGGGGGTAGCTGTAAAGGTTAGATGTCAGATATAATTTTTAAGTGTAGTCAGATTTATTCATTTTCTATTTTAAGCCTTTTGGGTTTGTTGTATTTCAGAGAAAGGCCTTTGTGATTCTGAGCTTCTTAAACATCCTTTTGTGGTTTCTTTTTTACTTTCATGGATTCTCTGTCTTTAATTAAACGTTTGAACTTTTGGGGATTTCTGCTTGTTCAAAGTTTGAGATTTGTATCCACCTTAAGTTTTTCCAGTTGGATACCCAGTTACTGCAAACTTTTTGTTGTATAAACTTAGAGATTAGTCTTTCACTTCAAAGGAAATTATGTCAGTTTATTGCATACAGTTCAAAGAGTAAGAGATGAGGGGTTTCACTTACAGGACACAATGGATTTTGAGCTGTCTGACCCAAAAGATAGCAGCGAGGTGCTTCCTCAGCAACTTCTTGAAGCTGAAAGTCAATTCCGTGGCCCAGAAATTGAGCTCCATCCCAGGAGAGATGCTCTTAGACCAACGACTTTGGTATTAGAATGTGTGCATAGAGACCGAGGCCAAGCCCAGTGTTCAAACAAGGAAACTGAAGCCTTCTCTCAAAGCAAACAAGGGGAAGTCAACAAATATATTGGAAAGCAGGCATTCTTGAAGGAGAAAGTATGTAAACTACAAAGTGAAAACATGTTGCTTCGACAGCAACTGGAAGTTGCTCAAAATGAAGCCAGGAGTGAAAAGACAATACTTAATATCCCAGAGCTGTTTCTGGATCACATGGGAAAACTTGAAGCCATGAGCAGACGAGTTCTGATGCTGGAGGAAGAAAACAAGGAGTTAATCAATGAATGCAGATATTTAAAGGACAGACTGTATCAGTGTGAAATGGACAGAGCAGAAATGGAAGTAAGTACCCAGAAAGGGAACTAGTTTTCAGACTTCCTCAAAGAAAGTTCAAAGTGGTATCTGATGGAAGCTGAACGTTGAAACTAGTTGAATATAAAAAATGTGCAGGCTATAAATATATACACTGTAAAGCAGCAGTACAGAGGAACTGGAGTGCTCTGTGATGTTCGAGTTTGGCACTGGGGTCCCATTTTCAGACTGAGGAGGAGCAGCCAGAGTCCTGAGTGGCAGTGAGTGGGAGGGGTGGGGGAGCTGTAGGAGCTGCAGTCCAGGAGGCAGGGGAGGCCAGGTTGTCTCGGGTCCCCAAAGGCCATTGGAATAACCTCACTTTTATTGTGAGATGGGAGTCTATTGGAAGGATTTAAACACCAGATTGAATATGTGAAGAACTCTGAACTTAAGCCTCTAATGAGAAAGAGGGAGAATGTTCCACAGTGTGGAATTTACCACAACTCATCCCACCCACACACCCCTTTCTGTTTGAGACTTCAGTGGGGGTAAAGCTTGGCCACTTCCTGGGAGGGGCAGGGAATGGCTGGTGGGGCTGCATCCATTGTCTAAGTTAACTTACTGTCAATAAGGCAGGAGGGTCATGCCTTCTGTGTCTTTCACGAAATTCAGTCAACAGGAATGTGTGCCTATGAGGAAAAGAAGGTGAATTGATGTCTGTGGGGATAGTTCTCAAAGTCCATTTGTTGGAGTTACATATTATTAATGTAACTTAGTGATAAGGTGACTTGAAATTCAGTAACAGAGTTATCTTTTTAGGCCCATATGAGACAGCTTCAACAAGAACTGACTGACACCCAGAAGAAAGTGTCTATGTTGGAAGCGTCCCTGGAGGTGACAGCACATCATCAGACTAATTCAGAAAATAAGAGACGGGATGGAGAGAGGAAGTCACATCAAACTGCGAACCCAGTATGTATGAAATTCAGCACATCGGCCGTGAATGTGCAGCGCAGTGTTGCAGGACACAAGCTTTTCAGGGACAGCTTTCTTTTGCATCTTCATTATAATTACACTTTCATTATCTTTATAATGCACTTGTTTCTTAAACTTTGACTTTCATTCTGCCATTTCTTTATTTTTTTCTTATAATATTTACCCTTAGAGAAGTTGAGAATTATACCTCTTTCTTCACAGAAGTTAACTTTTGTTTCCTATTAAACAGTATTTTTTAGTGATCTCTCACCACAATGAGGCAAGCTAGATAAAATCAGAGGTATGATAATGTTTCGTGGAATGTTCCAGAAAATTGTCATGTCTCATCTTCACTTTTGTGAATGGATATAGAATCTGTGTGTATTTATTTCATGGATTTCAGAATACCTTGTGCAGAAAGGTCATTATACAGACCAGTTGAAGTTAGGCATTGCCTTCACTTTCTCTTCATTTTAGACATGTTGTCAAAGCATGGAGAAGTTCAGATCACGTCTGTACACCCAAAATAGAGAAGAAAATTGTCTAGATCCTGCCTTTGGATTTTGTTTTTTAACTTTGAGATATAATTCACATATTATAGGGAGATTGCATAACTCAAGCGGTAGAGTACATGCTTAGCATACACAAGGTCCTGGGTTCGATCCCCTGTACCTCCTCTAAAAATAAATAAGTAAAACCTAATTACTTCCTTCCACCAAAAAAGAAAAAAATTCACGTATCATATAATTCGCCCATTTAGGATGCATAGTTAGTATCTCCTAGTATATTCAGAGATGTGCAGCCGTCACCACAGTCAATTTTAGAACATTCCCATCACCCCGAAAAGAAAGCCTGCATCCCTTGGCCATCACCCCCAGCACCGCAGCCCCCCCATCCCCCGGCAACCACCAGTCTGATTTCTGTCTCTATAGATGTGCCTGTTCTGGGTGTTTCCCAGGAATGGAATCACATGCTGTGTGGTCCTTCATGATTAGCTTTTTTCATTTGACAAAACATCTTCAAGTTTCATCCATGTTACAGCGCTTGTCAGTATTTCCATTTCTGTTTATTGTCAGACATTACTCGGTTGGGCTAAACTGTTTATCCATCCGTCAGTTGATGGACCTTTGGGTTGCCTGTGCTTTTTGGCTATTGCTAATAATGCTGCTGTGAACATTTCTGTCCAAGTTTTGGTGTAAACATGTTTCCATTTCTTTGGGGAACAGACTTAAGAATGGAAATGCTGTCGTATGGGTCATATGGTAACTCTTTAACCTTTTGAGGACCTGCCATACTGTTTTCCAGAGTGGCTGCACCATTTAACATTTTTATCCAAAGTGTGTAATTCTCCCAATTTCTATGCATTCCTGTCAACACTGGTCATTAGCCCTCCTGGTAGGTGTGAATTGGCATCTCATAGTGGCTTTGATTTGCGTTTTTCTGATGACTAAGAATGTTATGGATTTTTCATGCGCTTATCCATTTGTGTATCTTTGAAGACCTGTCTGTTTAGGTTTTTGTCCATTTTAAAATTGGTTTGTCTTTTTATGATTGAATTGTAAGAGTTCTTTTTGTATCCTGGGTGCAAGTCTTTGATCAGATGTGGGATTTTCAAGTATTTCCTCCTGTTCAGGTGCTTGCCTTCTTACCTTCTTGATGGTGTATTTTGAAGAGTAGAAGTTTTTAATATTGATGAAGTTCAGTTAATACATTTCTGTCTTTTACTGTCCTAACAAGTGCCAGATCCAGTCATGAAGACACACACCTGTGTTTTCTTCTAAGAATTTTGTAGTTTTAGCTTTTTCATTTTGAGTTAATTTCATATATATTGTATGAGGTAGAGGTCGAATTTTGTTCTTTTGCATGTGGATATCCAGTTGTCCCAGTACCATTTGTTAAAAAGACTATTATTGTCTCATTCAGTTATTTGACACTCGTATTGAAAATCAATTGACCATAATTGTGAGGGTTTCTTTAAGATTCTCAGTGGTGATGCATTGATCTATGTCTGTTCTATGCCAGTAGCAATTCAGATGTTATGAGAACTCTTTCTGAGTCTTCTTGCCTATTAGCAGTTGTTTTACATAATAAAAAGTCAGTGTCGTCGAGTATCTGTAACTCTACTTCTGTGGAGATGTGCTGCTTCCTGAAGGAGCCTGTGGCCAGCTTACGCCTTGCTGACTCTGTGACATGACAGAAAGTAGGCTTGCAAAGATAAAGTCCATTCCTTCCCCCCCATTCAGGCCTTTAGTTTCTCACCCAGTGCCTCCCACTTCACTCCAGTTTCCATCAAATCATGGTCACGGGATCTGCTGACTTAGTCTGCAATATACTTCATTATGTTGCACTCATTATAATTCATAGACTCATCCATAGATTTCACTATCGAGGCAAAAGATTATGCCTGGAAGATTAATTCAACCTTCCTCTTTGGAAGCCTCTCTAATCTATCATCTTGCATTTCACGATGAAGTCCTCTTTTGGCTTGGTTCTTGTGTGTAACACTGGTGCCGATCTTGTTCTTGGTGTAGATCCTGCATTCTCAGCTCCCTGTGTCTACTTCCTTTTACTTAAAAGGAGAGGTGCCTAGCTGTATTCTATAGCTGAATGCATAATTAATGAAATAAATATTTCATCCCATCCAAGGAAAATTTTCCAAGAGTACAGCTGTTAAACTGCTTTTTATCAGAAACAGATAACAGATTAGTAATTTGAATTTCAAAAGTTCAAAGCTGATCTGTGATATGGAGAATCATTGTGCTACAACATAAAGCTGAGACAGTCTTATCTTCCCTTACCAACAAGCTTTTAAGTAAGGTAAAGGAAAAATGGTATTTAATTTAAATACTGCCAAAGGACACTACATTTATGGTTCCATAATATTTTATTTTCTCTCTGAGGAAAGAAAAATGAAGAGTGAGTGCTAGATTAATAAGTTCTCAAAGCTGCCTGTCTCTTAGAATTTCAGTTAATTGGAATGAGGTAAAAAGGTTGATTTTGGTAAACTGACTATTTCTAGTTTTTCAGTTATTAGACTTCAAATCCTGTGTCTCCTTGCTTACCAGTCTTCCTTATCCTCAAAGTTGAGGGGAAACTGTAAAATACATGCTGGTTTGTAAGAAACTGTAATTGGAGGGAACTCTGAAGTACCTTTCTTCTCACTAGTTCTTAGGTCTTTCTTTATCTGCTTCTTCTCATCAGCACTTTGTCATTAATAAGTTAATCTCAACATTTGTTAACATTCCAGTTTATAGGAGACCAATTTCTACTATATTCAAGTTACATTTCTTACTGTCTTTTTTCACCCACTCTTCTGTTTATATGTTTTTGCCTAACAAACTCCCCAAAGTTCAGTGGCTTAAATAAGCACTTATTTTGTTCACAACCTACACTTAGGAGAAGTGTGGCCAAGACAGCTGGCCTCTATTCCTCTCAGCTTCAGGTGGGGCAGCTCGAAGGCAGGGGGCTGGAATCACTTGAAGGTTCATCCATTGATGTCTGATGGTTGATGTTGGCAGTGGGCTGTGGCTTAGGTGGGACAGGCAGGTGGACCACCTCCCCTGGAACACATAAGCTGTCTTTGTGGCCTGAGTGTGCCCACCTGAGACTGGGTTCCAGGGTTAAGAGAGGCAGAAGGTGAAGTGCCTTTTCAAACCTGCCCTGCAGTTCACTTGGTGCCCCTTTCACTGTTTTCTGTTCTTTACGAGCAGGGCACTTAAGGTTGGTCCATATTCTACCTTTTTTATGGAATTAATTTTGAAAATTTATGGAGACACTCAAAAACCAGCATAATCTACTCACTAGCCACGTTTTCTTACTGCTTCCATACAAGAAATCCACTTATCCCCACTCAATCCCCAAGCAGGTCTGGGTCGCTGTGGTGTTAGGCTCAGGCTCCAGTCCAGGGCCTTCCCATCTTCACCAGGTCCAGGTGGGGCTGAGGTTCCTGGGCGTGGTTTCTGGAGTACAGCCCTTGGGTACACTCCTCTCAGTGCTGAGGCTTGAGGATAAGGAGACACGGATTATTTGCCACCACACACCCAACATTCTGCTAAATCCTAAGGACTCCCTCACTCACAGATGGAAGATGGGAGGCACAGTGGCCCGTAGCAGTTCTGAAATGCAGCCTGATGCTGCCGGCTTTTTGACTAGGATTTAGTCCTAATCCTGGGAGGGGTTCTCCTTCGCTGCCTTCTCTGAGCTCTTTGTTCTGTCCCTTTCATGAGCAATGACCAGTATTTGCAGCTGAGTAGTTCTCTCAAGCCAGCTTCCTCCTTGTAGACCTTCTAAGAAAAACCCAAAGGCCTCTTCCCATTTTGCACTATCTTTGTCTCTTTCAGTCCAAGCTAGCAAGCAGTAGCTTTGCTACCACAGTTCTCTTTAAAACTGAGTTTCCTGTGAATTTTATTGGGGTTCCTGCCATTGGAAAAGCTATTCTCATGTCTCTTTGAGATAAACTCTTCACCTTGGGCTTCCTGTGAAGCTGTTGTGGGACCATGCCTTTGAAATTCTTACGCTTTTAAGATCTTTAAAGGAATTTGAGGCAGCACGTTAAATCTTTCCAAGGTCCTAACAAAGTCTTGGCTTCATCTTTAGACTGTTTCCCTCGTAACACCCTAGATTTGATCTTAGCCCAGAAGCCATTTCTCTGCTTACACATTGTGTGACAATTGGGCATGTGGAGATGCTTTAAATGGGATACAGATACTTGAACCCAGTGAGTCCTAGTTTCTTTACATTTAATAATCTTTTTGTTTTAGCTTATCTCTCTTGTCAATTTTACTTTCAGCTGTTTGGTAGCAAGAGTCCCGTTTCCTCCGGTGTCCTTTTCTTCCCTGGCCTAGAAGCCGTCACTCTCAGCCCTTCAAGGGCCCTCAGGCTTCCACTCACAGTCTCGGGGACACTTTGGGTTTTCACTCTTACTCTTCTCTACATCTGTTCAGGTTTCACCTACCTCCAGGTGCAAAGGCATCCCCACATTTTGGGTTCTTTTTTAATGGCTGTGCCCCATTTTTAACATCAATATCTGTGCCAGTTATGTATTGCTAATAATTTATATAATAAACTGCCTCAAAACCTGGTGACTCAAAACAGCATTTGCTTGGTTCCAAAATCTGTGTTTAGACATGGCTCAGTGGAACCAGCTCATTTCTTCTCCACTTGGCATCAAGCAGGCACTACAATAATCTAAAGGCTTGTTCATGCACATGTCTGGAAGTTGGAGCTGGCTTGGGTTAAGGACATTCCCTTGGGTCATCAGCTGGGACAGCTGCGTGTACACTCAGTAGGTGGCCTGGGCTTCACAACGTGGTGGCTGGGTTCTAAGGGTGAGCATCCCTATGGAGTGAAAGTCAGACGCCATTTAGCCTTAGAAATCACACAGCAGTGCCCCCACATTCTGTCCCCTAGAAAGCAGTTGACTGAGGCCAGTACATACTTCAGGGGAGGGAATTTTGCAGGGGAAGTGTCAAGGAATTTGTAGATGTTTTACAACCACTACCTCCAGCTGCCTTGTCTCACCAAATAATGCGTCTATCTGAAGGAAGGCAGTTCTTCCCAAGTCAGTGTCACTGAAATTCCAGCAATTTTTTTTGTTTTTGTTGAGTATGTTCTCTTGTTTTGTGGAGAGCCACAAAGGATTACAAGAATTAAGGCTTTTTTGTTTGTTTGTTTAGAAAAATGCATGGGTCATCTTACTAAACCACTACACCAGGAGATGGATTTCTCCTTAACTCTGTGAATCATTCATTGCTCCTTGGAATGCAATTCAAACTAGCATAAAATATTTGTAGTTCAGAGAAAGGCTTATGGCATTAGAATCCATATTTGTAAGATGTATTAATTGCAGTCTTTTTTTCAAAGTCTTGTTTTGGGAGGCATTTATTAACTCAGCCCTAAGTAGCTCAATGTGATCGCCCTAAAACTTTAAAAATCATGAAGAGTTAAGACTTGGGGAAGGAAGGGGTAAGAGACTTTCTACTAAGAGGTGCCTTATAGTCATTTTATGTAGGAAAGACATGAAACAATTATAGAAAAAATAAAGTGTAAAATCAAGTACAAATGTATAACAAAGATGATGACAGTAAACTATATTTTTGTGACTCTTGGTGGTTTGAACTTTTTTTCTTGATTTTCTGAGTAATTTGAGTTTCTCCCTTCTACAAGGCAGATACCATTTTATTGTAACTGAGTTTATTTCAACCTTTGATGCTGGGTTAGAGTTAGGCTGTTCTCAGTCTGCTAACCTCATTACCAAACAATTTTATCTTCTTCATGCAGAATGCTGATCTGCCAGCAAAAGAGGAATCTACATCTTCAGTACTTCTCCATCTGAGTGCAGAAACTCAGCTTCTTCTAAAAGAACTAGTATCTATGAAAGAGATGCAAAAGAAGTGTGAAACACTAGAGAAGGAGAAGAAGAAGTTGGAGGAAGAAGTACTAAACCTCAGAGGTCACCTCTAAATGAACATAGTGGAACGCAGTCAAGTGAAGCAGTACAAACGGGAGACTGAAGAGCAAGCAAGATGGGATGTAGTAGAAAAACTGAAAGAACTCAGGCGAGCTGTGCAGTACAGACGGGAAACTGAAGAGCAAGCAACACATGATGTAGTAGAAAAATTGAAAGAAATCAGCCAGTTTTTACAGGTGAAACATTGATCTGTAACGTGCTCTAACTCACTTCGCTAAGAATTAGTTTGGATGTGTACATTTTATGTGTTTCCTCTACTTCCCATATAGCAGTTTGTTTTGTAGATTTCTGGAAGGAAGGCTGCATTTGTTACTCCCTTTAAATAATTTAGTTTCCATCATCACTATCACTAAATTGATCTTTCAGAACAATTCTCACTAGAGAATTATTTTTAAGATCATTTGGTGTAAATCAAGACTACTAGGAGGAAAAGAATATATTGTGATGTAAATACTGTGCCACACTCTGGGATTACTGTTAGGTTGTATTGTTCAATTTTTAAAATTTTAAATTGATCCTATTATTCTTTGAACTATCACGTTACATGAGTACTAATATAAGAGTGGTTCAACTTTAATTTTGTAATTCAGATTTAATTCACTTGACATTGATGATAAGTAGTTTAATAGTCAGCTTTTTTCTCACACTTAAAATTGCTTTCTGAGTCACTGACTCAAAACTAAAGGGAACAAATAGACTGTAATTACTCAGGTTATAATTATTTATAAAATTGTATCCTTTTAATTTGCTTTAGGCACAAGCAGCATTTCAAGAAAATGTGTTAAGAGAGTATAAATGTGCTTCAGTAAGTCAAATGGAACACAGAGTTAAAGACCTGGAACCTGAACTGAAAAATGATTCTAATGAAAACAAATTGGAAAAATACAAACAACTGTACCTGGAAGAGCTAGAAAATAGAAAGTCTTTGGCAAGTCAGCTAACCTTGTAAGTCAGAACATAGAATTATAGAAAATAATTTATGTCATTAATTTGCCTCTAAGGCATAATATTGAGCCAGGTTCATGAGGTGAGTAGCAAGTGAAAGCTAACTAGATAGTGTAATTTTGGGAAATGATGTTAGCAAATGAACTCTTCTTTAAAATATCAGTCTAGGGCAGTTTGCATCTCCCTGCCTTTTGTTGCTTTTACATGACTTTATTTTTTATATTTGCATATATTTAACCTGATCTAGTCTTTAAGCTAGGGGTTTTGCAAACTTTGTAATTTAGACAGCCATATTATCACAAAATTTCTAGCTGGAACTCCCATAAATAGAAATGTTAATGAGTTTAAAATTAACTGTGTTTTGGAAGAGCACAACGTAAACCCAAGGGGCCCCATGCTGGTGTCTGGTGAATTTATTTTCTTCATTGTGATATTTGGTGTCACCGCTAGTGGGCACCGTGAGACGAAGTACTGTACCCTTTTAAGTTTGTCTCTGCTACATAAAGGCATGCTTGGGGAATAGGGGGAAATTCACATAGGGGTGAAGGGCAGTATAGTGGTTCACAAAGTGGCTAAGAAGAATATGGTGGCCTGCCCGAGGGGGTGTGTGGAAGACAGAAAGGGCGGGTCCCACCTCCGGTGCCTGAGTAGCAGTGTTATAAGCTACAGGTCTCCCTGCTATCCAAAAGTAGAGCATTCCTATGAAAGTTGTCGGTGTAAAGCAAAGAGGCAGTTACCTTAGGACACATCTTGCTGGTGGGTGCATAAAATAATTGTGCATAAAGCACAGGCGCTCACACACACAGTCCAAAGCCGTGGCGGCGTGATGCCAGGATACTGAGTGTGGTTCTGGGGAAGGAGCTCAGTGGAGCCCCTCTCGCTGCTCGGGGTGCTCGTTGCCCCTCTGATGGCTCGGGCTAAAACAAACACCCAGCGCTATTCTGGCTTTTTGCTTTTTTTTCCATAAAAGTGAAAATCCGCTTGAGATTTTGTTTGGTTATGGAAAACAAGTGCTGATGTAGGCCTCTGGTAAAAGCAAAGTAACAAAGTGAGCTTTGGGAAATTGGGGGACACTTGAAATTGCCCCTGGCACTGTCGTAGTTTTTTCCCACCATCCACTCTGCCGCCTGGTGCCCCCCAGAGGTGGTGGCTCTAAACTGTTGCTCAGTGCCACATGCTTAATTTCTCCCGGGTAATGAGTGAGATGTGTATATAAGGGGGGGTGAAAGCAAATGCTTGAAAATGGCTTTGAGGGATGGTTTATTTTTTATTTCTAAACTGGTTTACTGAGGGTGAGTTTGTCTAGATGCAGCCTGTGCAGAAGGCAGTGGGGGTCCTCTGTGGGGGCGTCTCCATCTCTGACTCTCCCCACTTTGAAGTACTTGTTAGTTAAGGGCCCCCCCCAGGCACATACATCCTTCTTTAGGACAGTTTTAAACTGTAATTGTTTACAGTAGGTCTTCGCTGACATATTTTTGGTGTTAAAACGCAGTTTAATGGGACAATTTGTTTACTATTATAGCAACTTTAAAAATACACATCACTTAGGAAGAAAATGAATGAAATCTGTGTTTTGCGATCCTCGCAGGGTTAATGAGAGGCTGGCCAAGGTGAGCACTAAGCTTCAGCTGGAGAAGCAGCACAAGAGCTCTTTCCCTGGCTTTGTTCCTGCAAGGCCTGTTGACGGACTGCCTTCTGCTGCTAGTACTAGCATGGAGGCCAAAAGGAGTCTTACTCGAAGAAGGAACTTCAAGACTTTTTTCTGATCCTTAAACTAGCTTGAGCGATCACTTGTTCTGGGTTAGTCATATTATCTTTTTTCCTTGGGTTTCAGATTTCTGATATAATTCTTGTTTTTAATTTGATGAAATTCTGAGTTGTTTATTTGACTTATGCACACTAAGTAAAAGCCATAATTGTGCTAATAAAGAAAGGAGACAAATTTTATAATTTTTTAAAGTCTCTGGACTTGTAATTATCAAGAGATACCTGTCATTAACTTTATTCAATAAGTGCAACTAAACTGACAAATTTTAAATTTCTTAAAAAGCTCCATTTTAAATTCTATTTTAGAAATTAAGTATTAGTACCAAATAACTAGAGATCCACTTTCCAATGTTTGGCTTAGTTTCTGATTGATTTCAGTTTGGCATTGGTTGATAGTAATTTTCAAGTTTTGCTGCACCCCAGTTTTTCTACCCCTAAGCATAAGTAAATGATTGGCATTGAGCTACTTAACCACACGCTGATGTTTTTTATTTAAAGGAATCCAAGATAAGTTCTTTTTATGAATTCAATAAACTTGTAACACTAAAAACATTAAGTTCCATTTTTAAGTTTAAAATTTTTATCATTTTCTTCTGTAAGAGTACATCCTTAATTGCTATTTTACTTATAGCATTGTTATTTTAATTGTTGTCTTCCTGAGCAGTTGTAGGACATTTCTAAATATGTAGTCAAGTAAAGCAAATACTTAAATTTTTAAAATGAAGTTCACTTACGTCTCTGTCTTGCCCTCACCTGCAGGAATACTGAGGTGGCAACGATAGGGAGTCTTTAAATTACAACCAGTTTTCATTGTGTATCGTTGTTAAAATAGCCATTTAAAGCGGTGCGCGTTGGTTTATGGTTTGATGGTGTTTTCATGATCTTCTTGATGCAGAGGAGGGCAGCACGGGCCCTTGTTAAGTGAGATCTCAACCTGTTTCTTCTCACTTGCCTTCATGTCATAATAAAATGGAAGAAGAAAAAAGCTCAGGTTTCATAGTGTTGTGGGTAAATTGAGTCTAAGTGCTTCAGAGTCATGAAACCGGACTGCATGGTGTTAAAAAAAAAAAATGCATGGCTAACACTTCCGTCAGTGGCTAAGCATGATGCAAACTCGAAATGTTTTCATTAGTTGTCACCAAAAAATCGACAGTGTGTCACTTTGTGGGATGATGTTGGAAGAGTGTGAGTGCAAAAGCAATGCAAGAGAAAGCTCCTGAGGACAGTTTTCTCCTTTAATGTTTTTGGGGGAAAGAGGTGTCTATGTTTTAGTACTTCTAGATACACTGGAAAATGACTTATTTTAAACTCAGTGTTGTAGTTACAAGGTACATGTAGTTCTGTGGGGCCATGGGGCTGAATCATGCTAGGTTTAGCAGGGAGGTTAACAAGCCCCACTCTGTCCAGGTGCAGAGACACGTCTCCCTCAGCACTGCCGGGCGCCTCACAGGAGTTACTGTACAGTTACTGCTTACAGATTTCTTAGACTTAGAGAAAGAAGGTGCCTTGTGGAATTGCTAGGGATGTAATTATTTCTGCTGGGAAAACATAAAGTAATGCTATGAGAGGTGTGGACATACTGTTTAAAATGACAGGAAGGTATGGGTTTTTGCATGGGGCTTAACAAAACAGACTTCCACAGCTTTTCAGCTATGGCTCTAGAAAGCAGAATGTTAAAAATGACATTGGGATTGGATTTAACATTCTCCTTTATGTGCAAATTTTAACATTTTGGACTGTTCCTACTGTGAAGTTCCAGCTTACTCAGCATTTTTTTCTAACTTGACAGAAGTATTGCTCTAAGTCTGTGATTTCAGTCGTGCTGGTTGTTGAAGCAAGGTTTTTCCAGCTCATAACACTTGGGTTTATTGCCTCTCTTACTGCTGCATGAAGTATAGCCTTGTCACGTGACATCGTTGTAGCAGTAACAGATGGACCTCGTATCTGTTTTGTTAATTTTTACCCTCAGATTTCACATTCTAGTTTATTTCTGGGATGTTTTGTCCTATATGTCAGAAGCAATTTTACAGTTTTGCTCAATTGTGTTATTTAATTATATTATTATAAAATACAAAAAGTTAAAATTAGCCTGAGCAGATACATCACTGTTACATTTTCTTGCACATAGAATTTTTTTCTGAGAACTGAGAACTTTAAAATGGATTCCAGACAATATTATAACAGACAAAATTTCTCTGTTTTAAAGATTTTTTTATGTTCAAGAGTTTTTAAGTATTGGTGTGCCTAACATGAAGCATGGCCACAATAGTTAATAAATGTCCTTCAAATCTATTTTAAATAGAAAGACTAAATTTTACACTCATTGATTTTGGACTTTTGGTGTATTACTGACACTTTCAAACATTTTCTGATGATTTATTTAAGTAACTTTTAAATTTCTCAAATGTCTGGTTTAGCAGCCCATTTTCTAAATGGGATTATACCAGTGCACCAGAGCTAAAACGATTAACATTCCTAAGACTTATAACTTTTTACATGACACAGCACTGCATCTCAGCAGGATCTGGTCACGTTTCTTTTAAAAGTAGGCTTCCAAGGCAGGTCACATCCACTTTGAATTTTAATTCTAATCAAACTATCACAGTAGTTAAGCTCACTTCTCATAAAGCAGAGGCAGAGTTCAGTAACCTTGTTTCTGGTATCAGCTCTCTGCCCTGTGGACTCCCTCCTGCCCTCATTTCATTTTGTCTGAATGGACAAATGAGGAAGCGTGTTATCTTTTGAAAGACAACCACTCAACTTCTTCCAGTTCTTTTTCTTTCATTCACTTTTTTCTCTGTACTTAATTTTTTAGCTCCTTGATCAACAAATTCTTTCTCATTTGTTTTCTCTGCAGAAAAATACATGCATTTAATAGTTACAAACTGACAAGTGCCATTTCCTTCATACATTAACCTATTTACAACAGGACAATGAATCAAAGCAGTTAAATGACTTGATTTTATTACATTTCTGGAATTGTATTTATTTTTATAACATTTAAAATAAGAATGGTACCAAATTTTAACTGGAAACTATCAATAATCTGAAAACATACTCACTTTGGAATTGAACGTGTGTGTATACATGTGTGGCAAGTGTGTTTTTATCAAATTGATCTCCGAAAGAGAGGGCAGCATTATCTTCCAGCCTGTGACCTCAGTTTTGACCTCAATCCTGCAGTGTACCCGGTGGGACCTTCCATTTCTATGGGACATAGTCTGCAAACTGCCAGTTACGAGAGAATCCTCCTAATTAAAAATCATTAGAATTAAAACTTGCTGATACATTGTCTTCCTGTGGATAATTTTCTCACCTTTCTGTGTTTTTGTTAAATGGAAAAGCTTAAGTAAAACTGTAGGTGCCTTTTCCTTATTAATGTTGGACTTCACACCACTTCCACCATCTGGACATGGGGGTCCTCACCTAGAAATAAACATAAAGGTCCCAGAAGTACCTATTTAGGAAAAAAGCTTTGCAGAGGAAAAGATAGTAATCTTAGATTCAGCTCATGTAAAAGTGTGATCTACATTTTGCATAGTGTTTATTAACGGTTACATGAATTTGTTTCAGTTAAGTCTTCTCCCTTCATCTGTTAGGCGTTTTTCACTTCACAGGACCCACTTGGCACTGTTGTCACGTTGTTGATGGCAGAAGGCCTCTGTAGAATGCTCTTGTCAGTGTTACAGAAAACAGTCTCTGAAAATACTGGAAAATGGTAGCCCCAAATTTTGTCTTTGCATCTAACATTTACAAAGGCCTCGGTTCTCGTGTTGCTGTTATCACCACAGTGTTTATTATGTCTGGTGTACTAGTTTAGACCCTGTTTAGTGAGCGGGTGACTTCTATAAGAAAGATTTTTAAAAGAACACTCTAGGTGGGGACGCTTGTAGTTTGAAATGTCCCCACACATTTCATAATTAAATATGTAACTAATTAAGTCAAGTTTCAAAAAGTTGGCCCTAATTTCTAGAACGGAAGCAAAGTTACATTTAAAGAATTATATTGTTTTCCTTATTTCTAAGTCTAGGAAGTTGTGAATCAGAAACCAACTTTTGAAACTGGTGCTAGCCTCTCCTTTCCTTTTCTTCAAGCAGATTTTCTGATATAAATATTTTAGTCATATACAGAGAGCAAAATACATTTGCTTAACCTGTTTGCCAGTAGAATTTTCACTTGACATTATAACAGAACACTGTTCTTCATTTTACGCATCTAGTATGCTGTGCTAAAAACATTAGCAAGAACAGACCTTAAAATTTTAGTTTTCTAAAAGTGCAGGAATGGAAAGCTCATTTTAAGGAAAAATCCATTAACGTTAAAAAAACTAAGCTTTTATAAAGGGCAGTTTTTCTGAGAACTGCAGAGTAATGCATTCAGTGTAGAACATGAATTGTTTAAACTTTGTGCTAACAAGATCGGGCATCGCCCTCTGAGATTATGTGTATCCGACAGGACAGTGTTTACTGTGCTTTCCATCAGGGGAATCTAAATAGCCTTACATATATATGTTCTCTATTATCTAAAATCAAAGTAAGTAGGAATTTATTTTATTTTATTCCTGTGTTTTTTTTCTATTTAAACAATCCCCAAGTTAGGTCAAGTCTCTAAAAGTATTTAAAGGCCACATTTCATAAGCTAGCTGTCATTTCTATGATAGTGTTTCTTGTTTAACTTAAACATTAAAAATAATATTTGACTTATTTCAGATGCAGAAGAAGTTGGAGAATAATATAGAGAATTAAAAGAAGGTATGTTGCCAACATTTCTGAATTAAATTTAGACATTGGCTTCCAAAATACACTGTAAACAGTAAATGGTACCTCTTTCTAGTGTTTGAATAACAGATACTATGTTAAATTTTTTTCTTACACATATCTAATGAAAAATGTGAAAGCATAATTTCATTCATATGATAAATGTACTTATTCTTCATTTATTCATCATGATCCATAGCTTTAAAAAAAATCTCAAGAAGTCTGTGTTCTCTATTTCTGGCTGTGCCCTTCCTCTTCTGCTGTCCCCGTGGCCCTGTCATCTGCACACGGACCTGTTCTCAGCATGGAGGTCATCAGCTTCTCGAGTTTGGTAGTGACTGAGGCCAAAAGCCCAGACTCAAGCAATCACAGTTCATGTAACTGTCCCCTGGTGGATGACAATTTCCTGTGATTCACTTTGTCAGGGGTTACCCTTTTGCCCTCAGGAAAAATTCCAAATTCCTTAGCTTGGAAGAAAAACACCCACATCGTTTTGGCTCTTGCCAAAGGCTTCAGCCGTATCTCTTTCCTCCCCTGCTCTGCCCCTGTGCTCCAGCGGCTGGTCAGACTGCGTCCAGCTCCGCGGGCGCCCTTCCTGCCTCTGCTCTTTGTGTTTGCTTCTTGCCTCTCCCTCCCACACTTTCTCCTCCTTCAGGTATCTGCTTACACATCATGGCCACCAAAGAGGGAACAGTATTGACACAAAGCTGGATGTCCCTTCTGAGTGTTCCAACTGTGCCCTCTTTTATACCTGTCATGGCATTTATGTCTTTGTACCGAAATTGCCTGTTCATCTATTTTTCCAGTTTATGGTACATGATTTTTCAGGGTGGACTCTGTCATCTTCATCTTGTGGTTCCAGTGCTTGTCACAGTGCCTTAGTACATGGTTGCTGAGTAAACGAATGAAAAATGAGAAAACCAGGGGCTCTGGTCCTTTGCCACAGGAGCAGTTAATTCAACGTGCAGCCCTGGGCAAAGCCTAGAGTAGTAATCTTGTATTTTGTTTTGTAATTGTATGTAGGTATTTTTCATTCTTAAAACTTAGAAGAGTCTCAGCTTTTCTTAAAAAATAAACTGACATTTAGTTACCTATGAAGTATTTTAAGTAAAGAATCTAATTCTTTCATTTTCTTTCTAGCTACTACTGAACTTGAATCTAAGTCCTACAGACTCTCTCATAGCCTTGATGGACGAGTCAAGTCTAAGTCCAGATCTGGTTTTGAAAGCATGTGAAGAATATGTGGAGATTTTGCAGAATATGTATATGATCTGCAAGATAAATAGTAAACATTTACCTGCTGGGCTGTTTGCCTAACATTTTAGTTACTTCCCATTATGTAAGATACTGACACTGTTTATTAAAGAAAAATACTCTTGCATTCTATATGGGCATGATTAAAATTGATGTATTTTAAATCACTTTTCTCTGTGTCTCATTGACTTCTAAGCAGATTTTGGGAATAAAACCCAGCACTTTGGAGTATTATATACTCAAACTGAGCCCGGATGCCAGCTGTTTAAACAGCACCCAGCCACCCACCAAACTTGTCATTGATATTGAGCCGTGTTGGTTGATAGCTTTTTTGAATTTTCCAGCGTTAATCACTGTCTGTAGACCTAAAGATTTAGACGGACAGCGTTTGGATCTGCTGTGGCTGTTTCAGTGTTCTGTTGGATCACAACAATCGTTACAGTGCCATCAAGCTTTCTATATGTTATCTTAAACACTGATTCACAGATGTTTCATCATGGAGAAACGAAATCTGCCTCAGGCTTTTCATTTTCTCTACTTACTTTTTGGAAACAGTCTTAAAATTAGAGACAAGTCCCGAGCACCAGACTCAAATGGACATTGTCACAAACCTGCCATCTCTCCCATACATTCTCCTAAGGCGTTCTCTATCTTTCCTAAATGTCACTTGTTCTACCATAAGTGCCCTTTCTCTCCCCTCTCACCAAGAAGTCATTTGTTTTTCAGGAAATGCCTTTCTCCTTTTCCTGTCACTTACTAAATTGTATATAAGCCCCCACTTCTAGCCACCCCTTCAAATCCCATTGCTTTGTGAACTCTTGCATGTATTCATATGTAATTTTTTTCTCACAGTAATCTGCTTTAGTCAATTTAATTTGCAGGTTCCCAATCACTGAATGTAAGACGGTAAAGGAAATACTCTCGAAATACTCTCAACAATTTCCAGGAGCTAAATTCGTAATAACTCCTACTTACATCCTTTATTCCCTTTTCTGTCATTTCAGTGTGCTTATTTGGCAAAACTCCCAACTGCACAACAGACTGATTATCACTTTTCCCCCTTACATTCCCCCAGGCATCTTAAGTGCTGCTGAAGAAAGTCACGCACTGCCCAGCGATCCTGCTACTTTTATTTAATTTGTACCTTCTTCCTTCTCAGTGATGATTTCAAATTTCCCTCTCTGTAAAGATCTCCCTCTGTTTCTTCCCTCTCACGTGAACCAGACAGTCTTACTTCTGACGACAAACTTCCTGAAGGATTTGCCTGCTTCCCCACCAGCAGTGTGTCCCCACCCACTCTGGTGTATCTCCCCTTCCTCCATTCCCACGCAGCCAGTCACTGATGACTCCCATGTCTAAACCAAAGTGACACCTTTCCAGCCCTTGTCTAACTGAACTTTTCATTCCTCCGGGCATTCCATGTAACTGACCTCTGTAACTGACCGCTGTCTACAGCATCCTTTTTAGTCTTTAGCTGAAGAGGATGTTGAAGGTGAGGGCTGCAGCCTTCTTGGTGAGTTCACTCAGTTTACCCTGGCTGTCTCCGATAGGTATACACAGGAAGTACACGTGTTCAATTTTTATTTTTCTCCTGTTAGACTGCCTCATGTCAGGTTAATTCTTAGACCAGCCAGATGAGCCTAGAAAGGTGGAGGACCGCTTCCCGCCCCCACCCCAGCACAAGCCTGAGCACAGGTAGCTGTGCTCATTCTCAGCTGGCGTGGGCGCTGCTGTGCCTGCAGGGAAGAGATCGATGGCAAATGCTCTTCCTCCAACACTAGCCAGAGAGCTGAAGCTCACCTGAATATCCTGCAGGCTGAGCTGGGGTCACTGCTTACGGCAGCAGAAGACTGCCTTTGTGAAAGAAAAACAAAAATGGAGTCTGCATTGCTCGAGAGGGATCACTAAGGAGGTGTGACTTACGCACATCTCAGCCCACACAGAATCCGGCCCTGTGAGCATTTATTGCCCTAATGAAGTCATCCGGAACACCTGCCAGAAACTTCAGCTACTTACTAAGCCCCCACCCTGAAATAAGCTGTGATTCCTTAACGACATGTTTCCTGACTGGCTCACGTCAGTGTCAGCCACATCAGGCAACTTTTGACAGCCTCTTGGCTTTTTGTCTTTATAAGCCCCTGACTCCCGTCCTTGAAACACTCCGTTTTACCCAAATCTGTGTTTCCCAAGTCACAATTTATTACTTCCAGTTTTACTGAGAGAGACTTGACATGCAGCACTGTATTATAAGTTGAAGGCATACAGCACCAATTTCACACCGCCCTTGGCCGAGACCCCCAGCTTACCAACACAGGTGAGGCAGAGCACCGCACAGGCCAGGGGCAGGGGCTCAGGGCTGGGATGGCAGAAAATCTGAACTTGTAGAGACGGGCCCAGGGTCAAGCTGGCTGAAGCCAGGAGCCCTGCCCCCGAACAGATCTTGAGGGATCTGGCAGGGAGGGGAGGGGGTCTTGGGAAGCTCTGTGCACCAAAGTTGGGTTTACCACCCTGACTTTTCCTTTAGCCTTCTCTGTGCCATTTATTTTTCCACGCCTCAATTGCCCCATCTGTAAAATGGAAACTACATGTGAGGGACTCCATGGAGACCTGCGTCCCGTTGCTGCCGACGACCACTGTGGGGCCTGGGTGAGCCTCCGTTCCCCTTTGGGGCTCCATTTCACCAGCCTTAAGATGAGGGGTTTGGATTGGGCAGGCTTTAGGGATTCTCTCTTCATGGTGGGATTCAGATAAGCCTCAACTTGAGCCCAGGAAATGTGGGTTCTGTGACCTTGGCCAAGGCCCTTCACCTTTCTGAGCTGCCTCAGTTTCCTCACCTGCAAAATGGGGGCCACACAGGTCCCCACCTCAGAGGATGGGCATGCAGCTCTGAAACAATCCATATAGAAAACTGATCCCACAGGAGCTGCCCAAGGACTCCAGTTCCTGTTAGTAGAGGGAATTAGTGCAGAGCTCAGGAGTCAGGCAGCCTGGGCTGGGATTCAGAACCCACCAGGTGAGGACATCCCTGAAAAAGCTGCTGTTCTCACTGGGCCTCAGTTTCCTCAGCTATAGAGTGGGGATGATAACGTTTCCAAAGGGTTGATTTCAGGCTATGAGGATGAAAGAACCATGTGACATGCCTGTCATGGTGCCTAGCCCACAGCAGGCACCCAGTACTTGCCAGAGGTGAGGTTGAAGATGCGGGTGATGAGAAAGCAATTCCAGGCAGATGCAGCAAAGCCCCTTTGTCCCCCGGCTCTCCACATGGACATTCCCTCCTGCTGTGTCTCCCTCAGCTCTCTGGCTCTGATGTCCTCCTCTCAGCCAGAAGGTTCAGGATCTTGTAGGGGCCACACGCCCCTCAGTCCTGGGAGCCCCTAAATCCTGTGGTTATTAGACCCCATGTGCCAAGCCCCAGCAATGATGTTCGCTGCAGGCAATTGCTTGGATCTTGGCCAAATGTGGGGGGAGGAACTGAGGACCCCTCTGACCACCCTCCTCAGTCCCTGTGATCCTTAGGGCCAAGGAACGTAGAGCACTCGGGGAGGAGGCCGGATTTGGTGCTGGAATAGGAAACCTTGGATCTGCTGCAGACTGGTGGAGTGCCTCCAGGGGCCTCAGCAGCCTCACCTCTGAAATGAGGAGATGCTGCCCTCTGGCTTGAATGGTCAGGGAGTTCTGGGAAAGGGCCCGGCTCACAGTAGGCGCTTCAGTCATGTCGGCATTCTCCACTCCCCTAGAGGGGGAGAAAGGGGAGTCAGCTCATGTCCAGAGCTCTGCCCTGGTGTGTGTGCCCGGTGGCACTGGGGATGTTGGGGAGGACCAGCTGCCAATCTGAGGGAGGTTTGAAGGAACATCACGGTGTATCAGGAGCTGAAACTCTGGCCCTGAGCTCTGCCTTCAGAGCCAGTCATGTGGGTCAGAATCCCTGCAGGGTAGCTGAACAGTGATGCTGAAAATCCAGGAACAAAAGCTGCCCCGTTGCCCCCTTCATCTTGCAGGCAGTGCGCGTGCTGCTCAGTTATCCTGGTCATCACAGTTCAGATTGTCCCTGTCACAGCTCACCAGCAGGATGGCTCCACACCCACCAAGCCCCCAGACCCACTTCTGCTGCCAATGGCAAAGCAGATCTGGTGGTGGGGTCCCAGACCAACCAGCACCCCTCCCCAGTGTCCCCCTGGCCATCCTCTGAACCCCATCTGTTCATCTTCACTCCACCCTCTGAGGATAGGTCAGCTCCTGCTTAAGAAATGGAAATGGCTCCCTAGTGCTCACACCGTCAAGTCTAACTACACGGCTGTCTTTCATGGATGTCCGTGTTATGTCTCCAGCCAGCATCCTCTTTCCCTAGGCAACTTCCTGACTGTAAGACACATTCCTCCCTCCAGGCCTTGTTCCTTGCTGTCCCCACACCTGGAATGTCATCCTTCTGGCATCAAGTGGACTTCAAGTGAGTCCTTGCTCACAAAACCCATCCTGACCTTCTTCTCTGAGCTCCCAGTGCATTAAGTGCCACCACAGTCCAGCCCAAAGCTCGTAGTTTCATCCTTGGTAAGTTTCCCTTTTCACCTACATCAGGGGCTTAACATACTACTGCCCAAGGGCCACATTTGGCTCAGCCACTGCCTGTTTTTCTGAGTGGAGTTTTACTGGGACACTGTCACAGCCCTTTGTTTCCATGTTGCCTGCGGCTCTGTCATCCCAAAGTGGCAGAACCAAGTAAGTGCAGCAGAGACAGTATGGCTCCAAAGCCTCAAATATTTACTAGCTTTCTATTGCAGAAAATGTTTGCTGACCCCCAGTCTAGACTGAAAATCCTGAAGGACTTTTCCCTTCAAAGGAAGGTTTGGGCACCTGTGCACTTGAAAGTTCTTGGTGATGGTTTTTCTCCCAGTGGAAGACCCCCCAGCCATGCCTGGTTACTCTTTGGCCCCCCCGACCTCGGCATCAGCTGGGAGGCAGGGGGACACCTGGGGGAACTCATCCCTCTTAACCCAGCCTAGAGCAGCTCCAAACTCCATCCCCCTTTCTGGGCCCAGCCACAGATCCCCTACCTTGTCCACAAAGCCCCTATCCTGCCTGACTTCACAGCTCAGGTCGCAGTCCAGGGCTGTGTCTGCAAGGCGAGTGCAGAGGGTAAGTCACAACAGGGTTCCCAGGAGCCCAGCACAGGCCCATGGCCTCCAATTTCTAACCTGTCTCAGGTCCCATCTGGGGCCAGGCAGACAAGTCATTTCGAAGAAGACACTGCCCAGAGGTGAGAGCATCTGGAGCCCCCCACCCTGGGCTAGGGGCGCAGGGGCCTTGGGGAGGAAGAAGGGTCAGAGCAAAGGTCAACTGCTGCCCTCTCCAGGAAGCCTTCCCTGAACTCACTCTCTTCTGCATCCCTACAGTCCTCACTGTCTGGGATGTGCCCTGTATGGAGCCCGGGTCACCCTGGACTCCCCTGGTCTGTGTGGAGCTGCTTCATCTCCTCGGGATGGGGCAGTGAGCCTGGACTCTGGTGTCAGACAGTCGTGGGTGTGAATCTGGTTTGGCACCTGCTGGCTGTGTGGCTTCTCTGAGCCTCAGCTTCTTCCCAATTCCCAGCCCCCTTCCCACCTTCTTAATCTTTCTCCCTAGAAATGTGGGGAGATTTTACAACACCAGTGAGACAATGAAGGGAGAGAGAAGACACCCAGCCCCCAGTATAGAGAGAATTTGAAATGATTTTTAATCGTGTGAAATGACACCTGATCACCATGCAACAGGGCATGAATCTCACAAACACAACACGGGGCAAAGGATGTGTGTGATATGGTTCCATCCACAGAGAATTCAAATATAGGCTAAAATAGACTGTATTATTTGGGTATGACCACAAGATAGTGGTTACCTCTGTGGGAGGGAGGGGCTTATGATCAGAGAGGAGCTTGGGGGCAGGGTGTGCTTTGGGGTGCTTGTCACATTCTGTGTTCTGTTTCTTGACCTGAGTGATGGTTGCCCAAGTGTTTGCTTGGTATCTATTCATTAATGTGTGTGTATGCATGCGCGCGCGCACACACACACACACATAAAATAAAGCTTTGTGCACGTTTCTGTATGTGTATTTTTTTTAATTACAAAAATTTTAATTGAAGTATAGTCAGTTATAATGTGTCAATTTCTGTTGCACAGCCTAATGTTTCAGTCATACATGTACATACATATATTCCTTTTCATATTCTTTTTCATTACAGGTTACTACCAGATATTGAATATAGTTCCCTGTGCTATACAGTAGAAATTTGCTTTTATGTATGTGTATTTTCCAATGAACAAGGATGTCTGTGTGTTCTGGGAGGGGGAGGCAGAGAGATACCCAGACTCAATCCTAACAAAAGGAAAGCAAATTAAAGCAACAGTGAGAATCTATCCTCTCAGATTGTCAAAAAAGAAAAATGGTTGATAATGTACAGAGTTGGCAAGGCACTCCCAAATGTTGTTGGTGGGTGTGTGAAGTTGTACGGTCTTTTTTGAAAAGCCATTTGGCAATATCTACAAGAATTTTAAATGTACATTGCCTATAACTCGCCGGAATCTGCTTCTAAAAATGCTTCCTGCACACAGAAAACAAACTATGGTTCCCAAAGGGCACAGGGTGGGGGAGGGATAAATTAAGAGTTTGGGGTTAACAGATACACATGACTCTATATAAAATAAACAACAAGGTCCTACTGTAGAGCACAAAGAATGATATTCAATTTTTTAATGACATATAATGGAGAAAAATCTGAAGACAAGAAATATGTAAGTATTTATATGCATAACTGAATCGCTTTGCTGTATGTGTGAAACTGTTACCGAGTCCAAACTGCTCACTGCACAACAGGCCAATAAATCAAAAGATGAGGTGTTGGGGCAAAGAATGGCAACTTTATTTGGAAAGCCAGCCGACTGAGTGGATGGCCGACTAATGCCTTGGAGAACCATCCTCCCCCAGTCAGAATACAGGCTCATTCTCTACCCAAAAAAAAAAGGGTGGGGTGCGTGTTAGTTCTTGTAAACTTCTTGCTGTAGGAGTTCTTTGTTCCTGCAGATGTCCACGTGCACCAGGTCATGGTGATCCTGCAAAACCTCCAACAAAACAAATGTTACTTTCTAGTCTGCAGCCTGTTGTTCCAGGAGTGCAGAAGCGCTGACAGCCTTAAAGGCCAGCGCCCCGAGAACAGGCTCTCCTATTTCAGGCTACAGGCAACATTGTTTCCCAAAAGGTGCAGAGACGGCAAGGCTAAGCCTGGAAAACAGGGCACAGGGTTAAAGGAAAAGGAACAGATCTAACATGGAGTCAGATTTGTTCTTTTCTATTACATCACCAGTATTTGTTATTGGCATTATTTTTCAAACTGCGCATGAAAAGATGCTTAACTTCGCTAATAATTAGAGAAATGCAAATCCAGCCAACAATGTATTGAAAAATCCAAAGTAATCAAAAGCAGAGCACAGGACAGTGAACCCTCTGTGCCCATCTGCTGCAAGGGTCACGAACTCCTGCCACTCTTGTTGAACAGATACTCAACATCCCTGCTCCTATGCGATTCTGGGGGGCTTTTTTTTTTGGCGAGGGGGAAATGAGGCTTATTTATTTTAATGGAGATTATGGGGACTGAAGCCAGGACCTTGTGTAGGCGAGGCATGCGCTCTACCACTGAGCTGTATCATCTCCCCCTCCCCAAGCTTTTCTGACACACATCCAGGACATCATTTCAGCCCTAAACACTTCAGTGATTCAATTTAACTGTATTAAATTACCCATTATCCCAATGAACAGGCACTAAACTCAAAACAAAACACCTTGAGCCCTCCGGCCACACAGATGTGCCTCCCCACCCTGGTCAGAGGACACTGGTTCACCTTTCATGTGGACTCTTGTTAAGCTGTTCTGGAAAGGGGCTGCGTGCATCAGGTCACAGACTTCTAAAGACCAGAACAAAGAGAGAAGGTCACATTAGGTAGTTTATCTCACAGCAAAGATGGACAAAGAAATCAGTGCCGAAAACAAGGCACATCTTTGTCACTTAGTGTAAAATAAATGGAGTCTCGGGGCTGGTGGAAATGTTCTCTGCTGTCCACTGAGGTAGCTGCCAGCCACCTGTGGTGATCAAGTCCTTGGAATGTGGCTGAGGAACTGAATTTTCAGTTTACTTACTTTTGACTAATTTCAATGTGGACACGTGCAAACCCAGCCTTGAACGTGGCCTTTGCTTTCCAGCACTGATGGCCTGACAGCCGTCCCTGCACAGGTAGAAACAAGGCATTTCCTGTGCAAACAGGGCAGAAGGCAGGAGGAAGGGATGGCACCAGTGTCCCCAGAGCCCCAAACTTCTGAGCAGTGGCCCTGAACGTGCTGCTGGGTCACCAGCTGCTTTAGAGAGGTGATGACACCCTACACCACATATGGCCCATCCACTCTCCAGGAGAACCCAATGTGGAGAAAAATTTACTTCCAGCATCACAGGGATGACAGAACTCCCAAAGCCCCACCGTGCATCCACAGATGATCAAGCACAGGGCGCCCTTCCCGAGTCTGGGGCCCACAAACAGGGGAGGGCTCCCCCGACTGGTGCCTTCACCTCAGGGCAGAAGATGAGCATGAGTTCCTGCACCTCCTACTCTCCACCTAACCTGAAACCATAAAGCAGGTTATTAAACAGAAATCAGAAAGTCAAAGCATATGACTGCCAAGAGTTTCCCTTGAGGAGCTCCCCCAAGGTGACAGCAAAGCTAAGACCAAGAGGAGGGAGAGAAGGCTTTCTGTCCCCAACAGGTGAGGGTCCTGTTGTCACCTGACACCTAATGCAGCAGTCAGCAGCCATCCCCAGCTCCACCAGAACCCCCCAGAGGGAGGCTGACCCCCCAAGCTCCTGGACATCTGTGCCTGAATCCTGTGCACAGAATACATGTGACAGGTGCACTCAGAGCACCCACACGAGCTTTTCCTGGGCCTCCTCTAGAAGTGTGTATGTGTGGTGGGGTTGGGGGGGACATGCTCAAGGAAGGAGAGCACCGGATGGTGAGGCACAGCTTGCAAACAGGAACGAGGGTGGTGTCTGTGGAAGCCTATGCATCTACAGAAAGGTAGAGGAATGTCACCACTCATGTGCTGTGGTCTCCAGGACATATTTACTGGCAAGCGAAAAATGCAAAGTGGAGACGTGTGATCGGCCAGCCTGTGCCAGCAGGGCAGGAGGACATTTGGAAGGCGACTGAGTGCAAAAAAGTGGCCCGGCCAATGGGTGGCATCACGGGGACAGTGCCACACAGACAGGGGTCTCTACTGGTGGTAAAGCGCCTGCCTACCAGCGGTGCGCCTCCAGACTGGCCATCCAGCCGTCTATGCTGCTTCCTGCTGCCACAGCCAATGAGCTCAAATTTTGCCCCCAAACCAAACCACAGAAAGACAGTGAGCAGCTATAAAAGTCAGCATTAGAAACAAGCAGGCAGCAATGTGGGTGGGTTTGGAGAGCGTCATTTTAAGTGAAATAAGCCAGGAAGAGAAAGAAAAACACCATATATCATTCATATGTGGAATCTAAGACACTAATGAACTCATCTACAAAACAGAAACAGACTCACAGAGTTAGTAAACAATCTTCTATTACTGGTGGTGGGGAAATAGGGGCTGAGAAGGGATAAATTCAGAAGTTTGAAATTTGCAAATATTAACTATATATAAAAATACTTAAAACTAATTTCTGTACAGCACAGGTAATTATACTTAATATCTTCTAATAACCTTTAATAAAAAGAATATAAAATGAATATATGTATGTAATGCATGACTGGGACACTGCTGTACACCAGACTTTGACACACTGTAAGTAACTATACATCAATTAAAAACAAAACAAAACAAAGCAGTGTAAAACTATTGTCAAACAAAAAGTTTAACAAGTATACACACATACAAGTTAAAAAGAATAAACCACATTACCAAAAATTTCAGGTTGGGTTTAGATGGCAGAATTTGAAAAACAAAATGAAACAACCTTTCTCCAGAAAGCAGAGACTTAGAGCCAGATCAACACCTTTTGTTACTGAACAACTTCCCGGTGCCAGCCAGGGCCACCACCACCCTGGGGCCTCACCACAGGCACGGTGTCCCCGGCAGGTGGGGGATGGCGAACCCATTTGTCTAATTTGTGGCAGTTTGAAGGCCACATCCACCCTTAACATCTCCATCTATATTAGTGGGAGCCCACCTGGATGCCAAATGTACTTTGCAACCACTTTTCTTGGAGACACGAACATAACCACCAAGGAGAGGTCAGTGTCTGGAGTCTGGATGTGATGGGATGGAGTGCGAGGAGCCAGGCACCTTCCACCTTCCAAAGTCCACCCGGTGGACCGACTGGAAGACATTACCCCTATTTCTAAAAGGACCAAAGCAACAGTGCAGAATTCCAGGCTGGAGCTG
Source organism: Camelus dromedarius (assembly GCF_036321535.1). NCBI lineage: Eukaryota > Metazoa > Chordata > Mammalia > Artiodactyla > Camelidae > Camelus > Camelus dromedarius. The sequence continues at coordinate 13,988,863 of NC_087471.1, forward strand.
AGAAGGCTGCAGTCGGCTTAGCTGCAGGCCATCTTTTTATCTATGTTTTGGAAGCAGCCATCCACTCATAAGTCAAAGCTTTAAGATCAACTGACAGCTATTCATAACATCTTTTCTAGATGCCCAGTGCTACGTTCCTCACTCAGGGGAGTCATTACACAGTGCAGACTTGAGACTCAGGCCCAGGTGTCACAAGGAAGGAGACACCAAGGATGTGTGTCCGTGGGGCAGCGGGGCCCAGCCCTCACCCACCTCCTGAGAGCTGGAAGGTCCGTCCACTGTGGGGGCTGGTCTCCCAGGGCTGGGGGGCCTTTGAGAGCCCCAGACACCTCGGAAAGGCTGTGCTTGTGTCCAGGGATAGACAACGAGAATTTAAGGGTCTAAGCAGGTAAGGATCTCATTGGTTCCAGATTTTTCTTTTCCAAAGTTTTAATTTTTTTAAGTATTTTTCATTACTGTTTTTATTGATTGATTGATTGATTGATTGATTGTGGGGAGGTAATTAGGTTTATTTATTTATTTTACTGGAGGTGCTGGGGACTGAACCCAGGACCTCGTGCGTGCTAAGCACCCACTCTACCACTGTGCTATACCCTCCTCCTCTTTTCTGAAGTGTCTAACACAGGGTCACACTCCTTCCAGAAGCCAACAAATGTCCAAGTGTTGCCCTGACAATTCCTTTCAGCTGATGAGAAATGAGCTCTGCTCCTCCAGCTTCAAACTCCTGTGGTTCCATGATTATATTTTTCTCATGTGGAACAGAATATAATTATTTTATTGTATTATATTATTGTCTGTAATGAGACGTACTAAGATTATTTTATCATCAAGTTTACCCATTTGTAGGTTAATCACCAGTGAACCCAAACCATCTTCAGTTATTTTAGACAGAACAATGAAAAGTCAGCAAGGAAACATTTGCTCAAGAAAATCAATCATCTGAAAACTAGAATTTTTAAAAAATTAAAGTGTAGTGATTTACAAATTGCGTTAGTTTCATGTGTCTAGAAGAGTGACTCAGTTATACATGTATGTCTCTGTTCTTTTTCAGATTCTTTTCCATTGTCGGTTATTACAAGAGACTGAATAGAATCCCCTGTGCTGTATGGTAGGCCCTTGTTGGTTATGTATTTTAGATGTAGCCGTGTGCATCTGTTAGTCCCAAACTCCTAATTTAGGAGTTTGTTTCGTAATTATTTTTTGTTCATACAAGGCATCCTTGACATTTTCTATTTTGTAAAGGAAAAGCTTTCAACAGTTAATCTTATTTCCTAAAAGGGCAGCTGGACCAGAAGAGACAGCAGCCTCTAAGGGGTCCCCGCCACCAGCCCGATCAATCCCACAGGGCGGCCCCTGCCTTGCCCTGGGGCCAGTGACCAAGGGGCACCTTCAGGCCTGGACACACATGGGCAAGGCTGTGCTTTATGTGTGTGTTCAGGAAAAACCACACGTGAGAGGAGCTTTCCTGTATTTAACATTTCAATTTCATGATAAGTGATTACTATTTAAAGGAATATTCCCTAACTTATTTGGTTGTAAAACATTCACATATATTTAGGGCGAAGATACAGCTCTCCCTCAGCTGTCCCTGGGGCAAGGCTGCCCTGGACACCAGCTCCTCAGGGAGCCACACACCACCTCCCCGCCTCTGGTGCTGCAGTTCAGGGTGGCCATGCGAGTCACAGGGGGGAGGGCAATGAGGGCCTGGGGGTCCCCTCTCTCTGGAAAGGGTCTCCTTGGAGCAGAGCAGCAGAAGGAAAGCTGGAAGATGTGGATCCTGACCAGAGGTTGTACCCAGCACACTTTGATTTTTGCAGACATAGGTGTGAGGTGGCCAGTCCCGTGGCACAGCCATCCCCTACAGGCCTGGCAGTATGACTGTCATGTCCAGCACAGAGTACAGGGCACCCTGGTCTCCATCATTGCAAAATGCAACCCTGCCCCTGCCAAGCTGCCAGGGCCCTGGAGACAAGAGACTGCTTTAAGAAGCAATAGAGCAGGAGGAGAGGGGACAGCTCAAGTTGTAGAGCGTGTGCTCAGCATGCACAGGGTCCTGGGTTCAATCCCCAGTACCGCCTCTAAAAATATATAAATAAACCTAATCACCTCCAGCCAAATAAGCACCAAAGCAGCAACAGAGCAAAGACCTCCCTATATGGGTCTAGAAAGGCAACGCAATTCCCACTGATATCCCAATATGGTTTTTTAATCTATTTGAGAAGCTGATTCTAATCCTTCCAAAGCAGAACCAGGATCCACAAAGAGGCAGAAGGTGCTTGAAGACATGAGGTCAGGACCACGTCCTGTCAGGCATCAGGAATGAAGTTAGAGCTACAATGCATAAGGCTATGAGCTGGAAGCCAGGGACAGATGTACAGACCGGTGGGACATGGAAGAAAGCCAGGAGACAGAGCAGCATGTCCACTTGGAGCTGCAGGGGGACAGAGTGATCCCGGGGACCAGCAAGGAGAGGCATTGTCCTTCAGCTGCTCGAGGAGGGACAACTGGTCACCCCCCCAGGGCGGGACAAAGAAACTTCCTCCAAGTCTGATATTGGACACCAAAACCAACCCCAGAAGGATTAGAACTGAAACGTAGAAAGCAAAACCTGCAACGTGTAGACGGAAATATGCAGGAATATCTCCACGGCTCCTAGGTAGCAAAGCACTTCTTTTAAGTGACACAATGTGTTAACCATGAAAAACAAGTGACTATATTCAAAGAGTATCAGTTTATCAAATACCACCACTACCAGAGTGAAAACTCAAGCCACAGACAGGGAGAGGTGTGTGCATCAAATGTAACCCAGAAGATACACAGATTATAGTAAAATGGACACATGACACCAAGGGAGCATTTAATAGCAGGGAAGACGCCTCGCTCCTCAGTCCTGAGGGAGACGCAGAGTGAGGCCCGTGAGAGCCCGTGTCACACTCACTAGGCCCTCAGTTCAGAGCTGTCAGTGGACATGACCTACAGGGGACAGAGGGATAGGCTAAATGACACCAGAGGCAATCAGTGGAGAAAGCGGGTGTCCCACATGTGATTTCTTAGTGATGAAGGGCTCCTAGTGTCTGCTTTATCAGGCTCTCCACACAGCAGGGATGGGGCACATGCAGCTATTTAAATGTAAAATAATTAAAATTCAATAAAATTAAAAATCATTTCTTCCGTCACATGGAGCCATACTTCGAGGGCTCAATAGCCTCAGCTCCGAGCTCTCCATCACAGACAGCGCTCCCAGGCAACGGTGCTCCTCACCTTACGTGTGTGTCACATACGTTCATTTAGATGCAGCAAATACTGTATAATAAAACATTCTGACGATGCTCACAGAGTAAACCATTCTTTAACGATGAACTCCATTGCATATCTGGTTTTCTTTTTTTAAAATGATTTTTCAAAATTTCCAATTTTATTTAATAGAATGGGTTTTGAACAGAATAGAGAAAATTCAATAGTAGGTTTTAGAAATTTATATATAGAGAAATATAACATCATACGCAGAGAAAAAATAGCATAGGAATAAAAAAAAATGATGCCATGATTTGTTAAAGCGTAAAAATCATATTTCCAAATAGGAAAAAAAGTTTACTTTTAATTTGAAATTTTTTTGTTTTTCAATTTTAGGAAACAAATTCAAATTAAATTCTAAACAGTCATGAAGAAAACCCTTGCTCCCCTTCCCTTATTAATGATCCCAATAAATCAAGCTTCTAAATCTTCCCTCTCCCACCACCCCGGGGTGGGGCCCGCCGGGACCCGGGCGGGGCTGGGAGCCCACCAGGCGCTGCTGGCGGGGCAGGCAGGAGAGGACGGCGTCGCCCACCTCCAGCAGGTTCTGGAAGCACGCTGTCGTCTGCTCCGCGTACTCAACGACATCCTTCATCTGGAGCTGGAAGATCTCCAGGATGCCTGTGGTGGTGGGGGGGTGAGTCTGGGGTTGTGGGAGGCTGGAGGGGCAGGAGATGCCCCAGGGTGCAGCCTGGGGTCCCTGGCCGGGAGCATTCTCTGACACGGCCACTGTCCCCACAAGGGCATGGCCACCCGTCTCCTGAGCCCAGCACCACCTGGGCCCTGGGCCTCAGCTCCAGAGCCTCTGTCTCTGTCAGCCCTGTGCAGACAGAGCTCGTGTTACTGTGCTTTGCAGACACTGTGTGTTTTGCACATTGAAGTTTGTGGTGACCCCGCATTGAGCAAGTCTACAGGCGTCATTTTCCCAACAGCATCTTCTCACTTCCTGCCTCTGTGTCACATCGTGGTCATCCTTACAATAGTTTAAACTTAAAAACTTTTTTAGATTTTTTTCCCCTTATATTATTTTTGTTTTTGCTTTGGGGGCTTGGATTTTCTTATCTACTTATTTGTTTATCTATCTATTTATTTTTAATAGCAGTACTGGGGATTGAACCCAGGACCTCGTGCATGCTAAGCACGCACTTTACCACTTGAACTATACCCTCCTCCCTTAATTTTTAAACCCTTTTCTATTTTTTAATTAAAAATTTATGTATTTATTTAGCCAAGGGGAGAGGTAATTATTTACTTAGTTTTTTTTAGATGGAGGTACTGGGGATTGAACCCAGGACCTTGTGCATGCTAAGCACACGCTCTACCACTGAGCTGTACCCTGCCCCCATTTTAAAGTTCATTATTATATTTGTTAGGGTGATCTGTGATCAGTGGTCTTGGATGTTACTATGCCAAAAGGTCACAACTTGCTGAAGGCTTAGATGTTGGTTGGCATGTTTCAGCAATGAACGGTTTTTTAATTACGGTGTGTACATTCTTTAAGACATAATGCTATTATGTATTTAACAGACTACAGTCTAGTGTAAACATAACTTTGCATGTCCTGGGAAACCAAACAAGTCAGGGGGCTCGCTTCTTTGCAGTGGTCTGGAGCCTAACCCGCCATGTCTCCCAGGTTTGCCTGTATCTGCTGAGAAGGCATCATGGCCAGTAGATATTGGAAAGGCAATTGATAAAACTCAGTTCACAGGCACAGAGGGGCGTGTACTTAATCCGATAAAGCACTAAACCAAAGCCCTGCAGCTAAACTCCTACTGGGTGGTGACACCCGCACAGCTTCCCCCAGGGCTCCTGAGCAAGACAGTGCATCTCCACTGCTCTCCTGGAGGCCCTGGATGTTGTGATATGGCAGGAAAAGACACAAAGCATGAAGCCTGGACAGAAAGTCAATGTCCCCTGACTCAATCCTACAGTCAGTGCTGACCCAGTCAGAACTCCCCAAGCTGACTCCGGAATGGGTAGTCACACAGAAGACGTGGAAAAGCCAAAACAACCCCGAGAGGGACAAAGTCAGAGACTTAAGAGGTTTCAAACCCCTCATCCCAACAGGTCGGCCCAGAGTGCTGACCCACAAGGACCCATGGCCCTGCCCGCCCAAGAGGTCATCACTTCCTCTCATGGTCCATCGCCCACCCCATCCACCCTCCAGGCCTCAGAATCACCCAGCGTGAGCTCAGACCCTCCCAGGGGGATGTTCCTCCACACATGTAGCCCCCCAACAGGCACTAAATAGCAGTGTTCCCCTAGCAACACAGTGTCATCTACACGAGGTGCACAAGGTGCCACGGGCCTGGCCACACAGTGGGGTGAGGACATGTAGGGAGCGGCCCTGAAGTCCACAGCTCTGCCCAAGACCAGCTCTGGATTTGGCCTAAATGGCTTCATCTCTGACATTAAAAATGTCCCCCTCTGGCCAGGATCTGAGCACCAGTTTTATGACCCCAGTGTTACCATCTGTTTCTGAGAACGGACTCAGGCTCCCAAGCTGGGCTCACTGATGGACCTTTCCCTCCCCAGCGGCAGAATGGGTCACCTCGCCGTCTCCCGAGACACAAGCAACAGCCCTGGGGGTTCAGCCTCACCAGCCAACTGCCCGTCAGAGCAGTCTCCCATGGGTGGTCCACATGTGGGCCCAAGTCACTTAGCAAGGCAGTTGTCTAGCTCTCAGGGGAGTATTAATGGATACAAGACAAAAGGCAGTTTTGTTCGAGACAAGGGTTCCTGCAGTCCAGTTTTATCGTGGACGATGCTTTCTGAGATCACGAAGGCTGTTTGTGTGGGGATTCCCAAACCAGTGCTGTTCAGGCCGTGCAGGTCTGGCACGCCGCAGGGCACCCCTGCCCCAGGGCCCTATAGCCGGCCAGCCAATGTGACAGACGGGCTGCATCCTGCGTGGAGCTGCCCCCAGGCCTGGGCCGGTCGAGCCCGGTGGGCAGCTGGACCTGGCAGTCGAGCTCCCCTCCCCTCCCTGGTCAGTGGTGTTCAAGATCTGGGTGTTGCAGGAGAGCTGAGGTGCACAGGGTTCAGAGCCCTGTCACCCCCGCCCCACAACTCCCACACACCCTCCTGCAGCCTGCTCCTGGCTGAAAGGCTGCAGTCAGGTTCTGGTTGGCCCCCACCTCCTCCCAGCGGGGAAAGCAGATGGCAACCTTGCCAGTGACTGCCCACTTGGTCTCCCTCCCTGTGGCCGGGCTGACACTGACCCCGCCCCCATGCACCCCAGGGAGGCACCGTGCTCACAGGGGGAGCCATAGTTGTGCCGAGGCAGTCGGCAGACCTCGGGCATCACCTCCATCAGCGTCTCCTCATACTGCAGGATCGTGCCTCGCAGCTGAGGGAGAAGGGCCGTGTCAGCCACCAGCCCCCACTGCCCCATGGACCGAGGTGTGACAGGGGTTTGGGAAAAGGAGTCTGTTCATAAAATGCCCTGTGATGACCCAGGACTGAGAATCACTGGCTGGAAAGGAAAGCCCCCCTACCCCCACCCCAGGAAGTGGGTGCAGAATCTCTCCCCAAGGAAGGCCGCACACCCGAGGGGCACACACCAGGCTCCTGGCCACCTTCAGCAGCTCCTCCCTGACCACCGCGATGCCCTGGTAGTCCGCAGCCAGCAGACGACCTGGAAGAGCGGGGACCCACGAAGCTGCGGCAGCTGCCGTAAATGCCCGAGCAGGCCAGGTTCCAAGGCTGGGGACAGAGAGCGTCAGTGCTTGACGGAGTCTTGGGGATTTCAACGCAGCCCCTACGCACTCGTGAAGAGGAGGAACTTCTTGGCAAAGTGCATGAGTACACAGGGCCCTCGGGTGGAGGGATCCGGAGAACCTGTTAGACTCCCCTTACTGGTATCTATGAGTTCAACCTGAAGATGTGAAAACAAACTTGCTAAAACAGAAGGAAAACAAAACCACTTGGTTTTCAACATTTATTAAACTGCTGGTCCTACAAAAGCATTTTGAGGTCCTGCAAGGAGAAATGAAATTACCTTACAGCCTCTTTTCTGCCCCCATGGAACTGCTCCCAGTCTCCTGGGGAGACATCCAGGATAGACTCTGATGGGGTAAGGGAGCTGCATTCTCAGGGATGCAGGGTGGGCTGGTAGGAAAGGTAATCAGGGTGGATTCCTGTAAGAGGGGACCTCCAAGCTTGACTAAGGACATGGGAACACACTCAGCATGGAGACTCCTAATGCAAGCATTCAGTGTTATGCATTTCCCTCACACACTTCTTTAGCTGCACCCCACACATTTTGATATATTTGCATTTCATTTACTTCAATGCCTTTTTTAAAAATTTCCCTTGAATTTTCCTCTTACCCAAGGTTCATTTAGAAATGTGTTCATCTGCGAGTGTTTGGAGATTTTCTTGTCATCTTTTTGTTACCGATTTCTAGTTTGAGTTCTCTGTGGTCAGATAACACACTCTAATATTTCAATTCTTTTAATTGTTTTGAGGTCTGTTTTAGAATATGGTTTATCTTGGAGAATTCTCATGGGCACTTAAAAAGAATCTGTGTGCTGCTGTTGTGGGGTGAAGTGTTCTGTACATGTCAATAATGTCCTGTTGGTTGAAGGTGTTCGGCTGACTTTCTGTGCACTCACTCTTTCAATTACTAAGTGAGAGGAAGGCTGAATTCTCCAGTTACAATTGTGCAGTTGTTCATTTCTCCTTCCACTTACATCAGTTTTTGCTTCAAGTGTTTTGAAAGTCTGCTGTTTGGTGCATCAACATTTAGGATTGCTGTATTTTCTTGCTTGAACTTTTTATCATTATGCAATGTCCCCCCATCCCTGGTAATAATCTTTGCTCTAAAATCTACTTTATCTTACATTTACACAGTTACTCCTGCTTCCTGCCTTCCTTCCATCCTTTCTTTCTTTCTTTATTAGTGGGGAGGTAATTAGATTTATTTATTTGTTTCTTTATTTAATGGAGGTACTAGGGATTGAACCCAGGGCCTCATGTATGCTAAGCACACACTCTACCACTAAGCTACACCCTCCCCAACTCCTGCTTTCTTTTCAAATCAGAAGGGTTTGTTTAAACATATAAAACTTTTGCAAGGAAGCATGATTTAAAAAAATATGAAAGGAACCCTCCTACACTGTTGGTGGGAATGTAGTTTGGTGCAGCCACTATGGAAAATATTATGGAGATTCCTTAAAAACCTAAAAATAAAGTTACTACATGATCCAGCAATCCCACTCCTGGACATATATCTGGAGAAAACTCTAACTTGAAAAGATACATGCACCCCAGTGTTCATAGCAGCACTATTTACAATAGACAAGACATGGAAGCAACTTAAATGTCCATTGATAGATGACTAGATAAAGAAGATGAGATAAATTTATAAAATGGAATACTAGTCAGCCATGAAAAAGAAAATAATGCCATTTGCAGCAACATGGATGGACATAGAGATCATCATTCTAAGTGAAGTCAGACAAAGACAAATATCAAATGATATCAATTATATGTGGAATCTTAAAAAAAAGGTACAAATGAACTTATATACAAAACAGAAATAAACTCACAGACAGAAAACAAAGCATGGTTACCCAAGGGGAAGTGGAGAGAAGGCTAAACTGGGAGTTTGGGATTAGCAGATACTAACTACTGTATGTAAAATAGATAACAAAAAGGCCCTACTTTATAATACAGGGAACTATATTCAATACCTTAGAATAACCTTTAGTAGAAAAGAATCTGAAAAATAACAGATAAATATGCACATATGACTGAGTCATTATGCTGTACACCTAAAACTAGCACATTGCAAAATAATTATACATTGATTACAAAAATATAGATTTGCTCATTACTAAATTCTCAGACCTTGATTAACACATATTGCACCTTAAGAAATTAACCAAGGATGTAACTGTCAAAGCAACACCAGCGCATGAAATGAACATGCGCATCTGAGAGGTGGGCAGCGGCCCGCAGCACTGAGCGCATTTGCACAGAAGCGGCATGTTGTTGAGTGGCTGGATTTTGTCCTCGTCCTTTCAAGAGCGTTGAGTGTTCGTGGGCAGATGGCCAAGTTGCTTGCAAGTCAGCTGGATCCTTTCGTGACCTGTCAGGGTGTGTGGCAGTCACTCCCCTCGGGCTGGTACTGAGACAGGCCCTTCTGGCAACTCTCTCGAGTGCCCAGTGCTCAGTGAGGTTTCTGTTCTCGCGGGCAAGGACCAGTGAGCTCTGGAAACTATTCCATTTATAGCAGCTCCTCCTCTCCTAGTCATGGAATTTAATATTCAAGCAAAGACTAAAAAGGGCCCCTATGTTGGTCTCAGGAGCTGTTTCTCTGCGTACCTCTCTCCTCTCTCATACTCTGCCTTGCAAATTCCAGCTGTTTTGGCTTCCTCAATTTCCAGTCTGTCTCCTCCTCTGAGCAAGATGTCCAAAGTGCTTCCAGGCAGAAAGCCAGGGAAGTCAGAGTTCACAACCCTCATTTCCTTCCCCTCAGGGGAACATCCAGTGAAAACAGTTGCTTCATAAATTGTGTCCACAGTTCCACTTGTTTGAGGCTAAAGAGTAAATCCAAACTGTTACTCGAATATCCTAAACGATGTTTATTTTTAAAAATTGGGGGGCGGTAATTAGGTTTCTTTGTTTGTTTGTTTGTTTATTTATTTATTTATTTAATGGAGGTCCTGGGACTGAACCCAGGACCTAGGGCATGCTAAGCACACACTCTACCACAGAGCTGTACCCTCCCCCCAAACAACTGTTAAACACCATATTTTGACCGTATGTATTTCTCAATCTAAAGACCAAAATAATGGAAACAAATACTGAATTCCAGCCAGTAGTTTGCGTTTTGCAGGGGGTAAGGTCAATAATTCTGAAGCTACTTTCTGCAGAGTCTAGAACTCAGCAAATGAGGTAATACACTAAGAATGATGAAACAAGAATCCTCAGTGTAGAAGGAAGTTACAGAAATGGAACTGAAGCCTGCAGTGCTGAATGGAAACTGATGACCACTGTGTGAATACATGGCTTTAATAGACAGCAGGATGGATGGAGGCCCACGTAAACATTAGGGGTTTAGCTGTGTCCCCCCAAAACAGAACTTGTAGCCCTAATCACCAGTCTCTCAGAATGCGCTCATTCAGACACAGGGTTGTTGCAGATGTAATTAGTCAAGATGAAGTCATTCTGGAGTAGAGTGAGCCCTTAATCCAATATAACAGGGCTGACGACCTCACAGGAAGAGGACAGAGACACAGAAGGAAATCACCATGTACTGACAGAGACAGAGACAGAGACGGGCTGGAGTGATGTGGTTGCAGGCTGGGGACCAGTGGCCACATCACAAGTGGGAAGTCCAGAGAAGTCCTTTCCCAGAGTCCCAGAGGGGCCAGAGGCAAGGACACACATAACACCCAGGTTTGGCTTAATTTTAAAATATTCTCCATTAAAAGGAGTCCTGGTGAATCACAGATTTCAAGGATAAGGTAGGAGAATTCCAAGATGAACCTGGAAGCCCCTGTGGTGCAGAAAGCAGGGCAGGGCTGCAGAGACCTGGGGACAGCCCAGAAGACACAGAGACGAGGTGGCAGGGGATCCCACCGGCCAAAACACGGCCAACTTGAGCCACAGAATCAAGTCCTGCCAGTAACAGATCATAAACCCGTGTTAGGCTCCCTGAGTCCTCACTCACAATAAATAAACAAATAAGCACTAACAAGCACACACAGCAGAATGCCAACTACTGCCTGTAGATGGAAGGAAAAGGCTCCCACATCACCACCGTTCAGCCGCCGCAGTTCAGCCACCACAGTGAGAATGGCTTTGGGTGAGAATCACCAACAGGTGCTGAAATCAGTGGGTCAAGTTTTAACAAGGAGCAGCTTATTTAAAGTCTCAAATTATCTCCTTATAAATTACTTACCAACTTCAAACAGAAAAATGGTACCACGCCAGCAGAGAAACTTGGCAGCCACCACCCTGAGCACGGCCAGTGGTGGGACAGCCTCGTGGAGCACCACACCCCACTCAGAGCACACCCGCCTTCGGTGCTGTTCCAGCCAGAGGACCGACTCTGAGCCCAACTGCTGGCTTACTGCCAAGGCTACAGCACTGTCACAGTGAGCAGCTGTACAGGTTACACTGAAGTCACAGGCCACCTAAGTGCCCTCCCAGAGTCACCAGGCACAACTCATGCATCAGAAATAAGCAGCAAAACAAGCAGACACGCCAGACAACAAAGGCAGTCCTGGTCTCCTGCAAGCAGCCCTCGAGAAACCCTGAGGCAGGAATTAAAACACCGGGCGCACACTGCCGTTCTCACTCTGGACACACAAAACGCCTTTTCCAGCTAATGAAGCATTAAGGGTTCCGCCAGAAGAACTAAAAATACAGAATGGCTCTTGCCGGCACTGACGGAAGGGAGAGGCCCCCAGAGCTGCTCTGGAGTGTGCCTGCCTGAACTGCACCCCAGGTTTCTGGGCCCAAGGAGGCCAAGGTCACGTCACACTGGTCCCAGCCAGCACACGTGCCAAGGTTGCAGCTCTGACACACATTACACTGCGTTTCCAAGCGATCGCCTGGCCTCCAGACACCTGGGCTTTGGGCTGGATCTGCAGATCCGCCCGCATGCTCCCAGCGCAGCACCAGGCGAAGGCAGCCTTCTGCTCACTGACATGATGGAGACATCTTGGAGGGCAGGCTCAGGGAACTGAGCTCAGGGAACTGAGGGCGGAGGTCCTGACCTGAGTTCTGGCCACTTCGGTTCTGACATCGGGGCTCCTGCCACCAGCAGGGCAGGCAGCCCTGGACAGTGGGGCTGTTCCCTAGCATCAGCTGCAGTTGGGGTGAGGGCACCCATATGGGTGCAGCTCAGAGGGCGGAGCCTCAGAATCTCTTTCCCTAACTCCACACTCCTCACCCAGCTTCCATCCAGATGCCCGAAGCATCCTTCAGAAAACACAGTGATTCAGCAGAAGGGTTTACAGCGCGTGCTGAACGTTCCTCCTCACGTCTTTCCCCTGCCCCTCCCCCCTCCCCCCGAAGTCCCTTCCATGGTTCCTGGTGTTTCTGAGGCCTCGGCCCACCTTAATTATGTCACCAAGATGACCAGGACAGGTGGGCGATGTGTGCACGCAGTGCAGTGTCCACAAAGGGGGCCCAGGGAACATTTCAACTGTTCCTTTTGCAAGATCTCTGGGAATCCCTTAAAAGGGGGACAAAACACTAGACAATCAAAAATGCAACCCAGAGTAATACCCAAAAATCACAGCTCCTGTGTCACCCAACTGCTCCCCATTCCCCACCCCCACTGTAATATATTTTCTGGACTTGCCGACACTGGGGTTCTGTTGCGTTTCCCCTTTGGAGGTGCCAGTTCTAAGCAATGGGCAAAAATCATTTAAGGGACATAACAGAAATTCATTCCAAATGTTCCAAATGGACTAACCTAAGCAACTAACATCCTGCAAACATTGGCCATGACTTAAACTGATTTTCAGAAGCATAACAAGCACGTATATACCCTTGCTAACAGGGCGTTCTCTCCTTTGAGATCACATGGGGAAAAATGTGTATTTAACAGTATGCCTATTAACAACTATTTCTGCAAAATAAAAACGTACATTGTCTTTGGCCATATGGCATAAAATCTAGAAGACATTTTTACAATGGAAATCATTAGGAATTTAATTATTTCCATGTATATATATATTCTAGCTTTTCTACAATTATGGGGAATTACTTGTATAAAAAAATATTTTTTCAGTTAATTCTAACTCTATAACAACTTTAAAAACACCTGTTTCAATAAAGTGGGCACTCAGAAGGGAGCTGACAGGAATGAGTGGTCTCTCAAGTTTGCTTTTGGTGGCTTATGCCCAGCCAAGCGTGGGGACCCCCGACCCAAGGAGGCTCCTCCACCTGTGGCTCCTGTGGCCACAGCCACATGTCCCCTCTGCTGCCTGGGCCTGGGCCAATGGCTCTGAGGCACAGCTCCACACACCAGGAACAGGTCTGCCTCCCCACAAAGAAAGAAACTCTGGGTCCCAGACAGACAAGGGCAACAACAGGTATGATCAGGCTGCATGAGGGCCTCCCTTCGGCCCTCAGGGTCAAAGCTCAGCCCCTCTAGATCAAAAAAATCTAGGCCTAGACATCAGCCCTGATTAAGCCAGCACGTGGTGGGATGTTCAGATGCAGTAATGAAGCAAAGTAAAAGCCAAAGACACTTATTTTTAAGCAATGGTAATAACACTCACAGAGATGCTCACATACACGCACACACTCTCTTACACACCCACCATCACTCATATTCCCCCACTGCTCTCACTATTACTCACACACTCTTACATACACGCACACTCCTGCATGTGCTGACACAGAACAGGTCGCAGAGAGGACGAGCCTCAGGCAGGTGGACGCCCAGAGTGCAGGGGCCGCCCCAGGGCCACCCCAGGACGTGGGCTGCTTCACGAGGTGGGACTGCACGACCCTGCGGCCAGCAGCCATGCCACCCACTCAGTGGGTCGCTTTGTGCTGCTTAATATAGGAGTGAAATGGTAGGTGGGTGGGAGGGTGGCTGACCAGCTGATCCTCATGTTCCCCAACATCACAGAGTAGAAGAAACGAAAAGAGAGGCGCCCAGCACGTTCCAACCTCTGCAGACTTCAAAGTGTGCTGGCAGTGCCGACCCGGCAGCCGCCGTCCACGGGCAGCACGGGTCGCACCCCGGGCCGCAGGGGCTGCTCCGGACGGGAGCCCCGGCCCCGCCGCGAGGTCCGCCCGAGCCGCAACTGCGCCGCACTCCCTCGGGCTGGCCCACGGCTGCACCTGCCAACACGGGAGACCAGGAGGTCCTCAGCACCCTGGACGAGAGAAATGATGGGGGTCGGGGGGCAGGGTGGAGGCCCTGAGACCACCCGGCTAGATGCCCGCTGGCGGGGCGCCCAGCACACCCCCCCCCGGCGGCGGCGGCGCTCTCACGGGCTGGCGGGGCCGCTGCGCGGCCGGCGGGAGGGAAGCCGGGGCCGGGCTCCCGGAGGACGCGGAGGGTGAGTGTCCTGTTAGGCCCCTGCTCAGCAGCGTGTGGGTCACGCGGCTGATTTCCAGGAGGCCATCCAGCTCCCACGGGACCAGAGGCGGGGTGTGAGGGCAGAGCCGGGCCTGGCACCGCGACCGCCATCCCCCACACGGGCGGCGGTGGGGGGCGCGGTGGGCAGGGCTTGGGGTGGGCGGTGGGGGGCTGCGCCGCGGGGCCCGCGGGCCAGGCCAGGAGCACACGGGGGCCTGGCGGGGGACACGCTTGCTGCCCACACCCCGAGTCAGCCCGTCCTCTCCACTGCTCCTTCAATGCCCTCCTTTCCACAGTTGTACCCCCAGGGCCACTGTCCTTTCTCCACTGCGGTCACCTCCCCACTGTCCACTGCTGGCCTCCAACCCCCTCATGGGGCAGAGAGCACTGGGATGTGTCCACAGCCCTCTGCTGGCAGGCTGTGTGTCCTCAGGTGTTGGCCTGAGTCGGCGTCCCTAAGGCACCTGAGGGTGTTTCCAAGCACAGCCTCACCACAGAGAGGCCAGCACGTTCAGAGCCAGCCTCCCAGGCTGTCACACTGACTGTCCACAAACCCGCCCAGATCTGCACTAGCCACCACGCAGCCACCGGTCACATACAGCAACGGGAACATGGCTGGTCTGAACTGAGGTGCACTGTGCGTGAGACACACAAGATTTCAGAAACCGAATGTAAAAACAAAGAATTTAAGATACCCACATCAATATGCTTTTATAATGATTGCATGTTGAGCTGTTAATTTGGGGGCATAGTAGGTTAAGTAAAACAGATTAAAATTAATGTCCCCTAATTCTTTTTCCTTTTCTAATGTGATGTTTAAAACAATCTCCACAGCCATATTCTACTTGTACTGGGCGGCATGGGCCTTGGTCAAAGCCTCAACCAGTGGTTTTCATCTGAATCATGTAAGACCAAGGCCAGGGAAGATACTGTGGCCCAGACCAAGCCAGGCTGCAGGAGGGGCCCCTGGGGGCCTCCGATCCCGGACAGCCGCAGGATCCTGAGGAAGCACTGGAGGGCTCCCTCATCCCGACCCCACAGAGACGCCCTCTGCTCAGAGGGCGCCCCAAGGGGACACCCCCACCCCAGAAGCTGCTTCTCAGGAACAATCTTCCTGGAGTCCTTGCCTGCAGCCTTTACTCTTGGAAGATTGAAATGGCACAGAATCCTTAATTTGCACTTCCTTCCCTGCTGGCGATCAGATTTTCTGTCCTTGATCACACTGCTCAGACACCCAGGGGACTTTCCTTCTCCTTTAAAATCCAACACTTTCACTACAATATTCCTTGGTGTTGGCCACCTTGGGTCAGTTCTCCCAGGCATGTGATGTAGGCTTTTTATATATATATATATACACACTCCATTTTTCATTTCATCAAAGTTAATTCTTGAGATACTATTTTTAATATTTGTTCCATCTTGTTCCTTTGATTTTCATTCTCAGGGATGTCTATGTGTGTTGCATCTTCACTGACCACCTTCTACATGATTTTCTCTCAATCCTTTTTGTCTGTCTCTCTTTTCTTTTTCTTTCTTTCTTTCTTTCTTTCTTTCTTTCTTTCTTTCTTTCTTTCTTTCTTTCTTTCTTTTGGCATAGTCAATTGACAATGTTGTGTCAATTTCTAGTGCACAGCACAATTCCTCAGTCATACATGAACATACACATATGTTCATTTTCATATTCTCTTTCACCATAAGCTACTAACAGATATTGAATATATTTCCCTGTGCCATACAGTATAAACTTCTTTATCTGTTTTATATACACCATCTGCAAATCTCAAACTCCCAGTTTCTCCCCTCCCACCTCCCTCTCCACTGGCTACCACAAGTCTGTATTCCATGTCTGTGAGTCTGTTTCTATTTTATATATAAGTTCATTTGTGTGTGTGTGTTTTTTTTTAAGATCTACATATGAGTGATATCATATGGTATTTTTCTTTCTCTTTCTGGCTAACTTCACTAGAATGACATTCTCCAGGTCCACCCATTTGCTGCAAATTATTTTATCATTTTTAATGGATGAGTAGTATTCCATTGTAGAAATATTTCACAACTTCTATATACAGTCATCTGTTGATGGACATTTAGGCTGTTTCCATGTCTTGGTGAATGTAAATAAAGCTGCTATGAACACTGGGGTGCAGGTGTCTTTTTGAATTAGGGTTACCTCTGGATATATGCCCAGGAGTGCGACTGCTGGGTCATATGGTAAGTCTATTTTTAGTCTTTTGAGGAATCTCCATACTCTTTTCCACAGTGGCTGCACCAACCTGCATTCCCACCAGCAGTGTAAGAGGATTCCCTTTTCTCCACAGCCTCTCCAGCATTTATTGTTGGTGGGCTTTTGAGTGACGGTCATTCTGGCTGGTGTGATGTGATACCTCATTGTAGTTTTGATTTGCATTTCTCTGATAATTAGTGATATTGAGCATTTTTTCATGTGCCTATTGGTCATTTGTATGTGTTCATTGAAGAATTGCTTGTTTTGGCCTTCTGCCCATTTTTGGCTGTATATAATCATGATCCCATGACTCAAGAAAAGTAGGTAAAGCACAAAATAATCAGCCCCTCAAGCTGTGACTTGAGGGAAAAAATACATTGGACTCAGAGACAAGGAAAAAAGAAGCTACCCACATTATATCACAGAAAAAAACAACAGGACAGAGAAGAGCCACATAACCATGAACATGACATTGTCCAAACACATGAGAGCAAAAAACCAAACCAAAACAAACAAACAAACAAACAAACAAAAAGACAAGACAACCTAGTTGAGAAGGAAACAATCCTGGACAAACTGTTAATTTTCTTCAATACAGAAAACTTGTGGTTATACAGTAGGAAAAGGATCTGAATGTTTGGATATGTATTTTGAAGAATTTAGCAGTAAAGTGCCATGCATAATTTTCATGGAAGTGATTCATGACAGGATAAAAATGAAAAAGGACACAAATTACTATCACTTTCCACTTCTGGCTATAATGGAGGAAAAGGGACTCACTTTAACCTACCACCATAAATAATTAGAAAACTAGAAAAAATATATGTGAGGAAAAACAAATGAGGTTAAGAGCCACAACTGGCCCGACGTACTACCTAAGAGCAATTTGTAGGTCCATGTGAGGGTGAAAGAACCCAAACAGAGGCTGCTGCTTCCACTGAATTGAGGAGGCAGATACCTGAGTTCAGAGAGGGCGGGCATTTAGGATTTGTGGGTCAGGGTATGAAACAAGAGGAAGCCACACAGAAAGAAAGCTCAGAGACCTGAAGAGGGATTCCCTTATGTGTCTGGCTGAGCACAAATCTGATCATGTGAGCAAATCAACTATCCCAGGTCAGAAAAATAAACCACAAAGAAAGTAAGCAGATGATTCTTCAAAGCTTACACAGAGCTCAGAAGTGTTCATATTCCCACCAGCCAGAGAAGACAGACGTGTAATACATGGAGCATTGGGTAAAGTCTTCAGAAAACCATCACCTTATTCATGGGGTAAAATTAGCCACAAACTAAAGATTGTTCTGGACCTACCCTAACACAGTCTAAAGGCCACCTTCCAAAGGATTTGACTCATTCCAAGTAGTTTAATTTCACACCCCTTCAAAAAATCTGACAGTGTTTAAAGGAGAAGTCAAACACAGAAAAACAGTAAAATCAATAATGATCTGCATCCAATCAGAAATTACTATGCATGTGAAGAATCAGGAAATTATTTTTTCTCCAATTACTAGAGGAAAAAAAACAGACATTAGAAACAAGTTATAGAGATGATGGAATCAGTATACAAACAAGTTAAAAGTTATTATAAACATGTTATAAGAACATTATAAAAACATACAGGAAAACAAACATGATGGGAGAAAAGTGAGAGATAAAATTCTGTCTACAGATCCAAGAAACTCAACAAATCCTAAGCAGGATAAATATAAAAGAAAACCACTCAGAGGGAAGTCATGGGCAAATGGCTGAAATCTAGGGACAAAAACCCTTAAAATCAGCTGTGGGTGGGTTAGGACCAAAGGAGCTAAAGAAAAAGACATTACACACAGAGGAACAAAGGTGTCAATGACAGCATGACTCTATACAAGTCACAAGGTAATTCAGTGACATGTTTAAAGTACGAGAAAAAAAATCTCAACCTAAGATTCTATACCCAGTGAAAATAACTTTCACAAATGAAGATGAAAGAAAAAAAAGTAAAATGAACCCTTTTTCAGACATCAAAGCTGACAATTCATCACCAGTAGCCCTGCACTGGGGAAATGTTAAAAGTTTTTCAGGCAGCAGGAATAATCCAGCTGGAAATCTGTGCTGACACAAAGAATAGTCCAGAAATAATGAATATATGAGAAAATTTAAAAATTTCTTTTCTCATTTTTAAAATCTCTTTCAGAGTTAAGTGACTGTACTTAAAAAAAACACTATATAATGTGGCATTTATGATGCACATACAATTAAAATGTATGACAACACAGCGTGATGGAGGGGAGGAGAAACAGAAGCATACCACACATCAAGGGGCATTTTACTTGAAGGTATACACTGGTAACTTACAAATGTACTCTGTTTACCCAGGCACAGCTTCTAAAAATATATAGTAAACAGGTATATTACATAAACCAAGAGCAGAGATAAAATTCAATCATTTTTAAAGCAAATTAATCTCAAAGAATGTAAGAAATGAGGAGTAAAAAAAGACTATGAACAGAGGAACTAACAGAAAAATAGGATGGTAATTTTAAACTCAATCATATAAATAATTACATTAAAAGTAAATGATATAAACATATTAATTAAATGACAGAAAGTAATTTTATTTTTCAAAAAAGAAAATGTAAATACATGCTGTCTAAAAGACACTTTAAACACACATAAAAAGATGAGTCACAGTAAAAGGGGTGGCAAAGTTACACCATCCAAACCCTAACCCAAAATTAGCCCGGAGGGACCGCCATGTTATCACAGTGAATTTCAAAGCAACCAACCCCCCCGAACAATCTGAGAGATAAAGCAGACATTTGATAACGCATCCAAAGGCTGTAACAGTCCTAAGTGTGTATCACATAACAGAGCTTCAAAGTACATGAAGAAGAAGCTGACAGAAATGCAAGTAGACAAATCTGTAATTATAGTTGGAAATCATAACAGTCCTCACTGAACAAGTAGACAAAAAACAAGGATTGAACACTATCAAACAACTTGACCCAATGAACATTTACACAACATTCCACCCAACAAAATACACATTCTTTTCACAGGCACATGGAGTGTGCACCAAGACAGACCTCAATTCTAGGTCTTAAAGCATGTCTCCATAAAATGTGAAAGGCTGAAATAACAGAGCATGTTTTCTTCCTACAGTGCAACTAAATCAGCAGCAGAAACTTGGAAAAATCCCCAAATATTAAGAACTTAACACACTTCTAATGAGCACATGGGTGAAAAAAGAAATCAAAATGGAAATCAGAAAGTATTCTGAATTCGCTGCAAAGAGCACAAGGCTGATGTGAATGTTCCACACTATTTTTACTACGGTAGTGGTTATACAACTACATACACCTCTAAAAATTGTTGAATTTTATTGTATAGAAATTATACCCCAATAAAACTATTGTTTAAAAATTTTAAAGAAAAATGTTGAAACAAAATGGTAGGCATACGGGTATTTGGCCTTTCTCTTCCTTTTCTCTAAATTATAAACTTTGTCCAAAAATAAAGTCCAGAATCAAAACCAAAAACAATTCAAAACATTTCAACTTGCCCTCCTTCAGGAAAATAAATAAAATCAGCATTGTATTCACCTCCGAGAAACTATTAAGCATCCTATAATGACTCATTATTCATAAATAACAATATTTTGCTAAAAGGACAGATGTAAGTAGTAAGAGATTGGGGAAATAAAAGATTAAATGGCAGCCAGTGGTCACAAGCACCAGAAGAGCTGGGGGACCAAACATCAAGGCACAATGTCAGCTGAGAAAGGAGCTACTAGACCATGTTGAAGAACTTCTGAGCGATACTGTAGGTCAGACTCAACATTTAGGCTGAAAAGCTAAAAGTAAACCTGGGAGCCTGCTATTCACTGCGTGTTCCAAAAACAAGTTCCTTTGTTAACCATTGCCCCCAAGACTGGAAATATGTATTTGTAGATGTTTCAGTCCTTAACCAACCAAATTTTTTTGTGTGTACAACATTTTGCATTTTCCTCACACACAGTATCTTGCTGTTCAAACTGTATTTCAGGGACTAGCTGCACGGGTATCTCCAGGACAACTGTTCCAATACAGCATCTCGGGCTCACCCCACACCTACTGACCCTAGAATGACTCAGGCTTTACCCCGATGCACCTGATCCCCACTGTGATTTGCATACATATTCA
Source organism: Camelus dromedarius (assembly GCF_036321535.1). Taxonomy (NCBI): domain Eukaryota; kingdom Metazoa; phylum Chordata; class Mammalia; order Artiodactyla; family Camelidae; genus Camelus; species Camelus dromedarius. Next base: position 14,009,597 of record NC_087471.1, read on the forward strand.
AGTTTGAGAAGCTCTGCAACTGCTCTGTATATGGAAGTTCCCTGACTTCCACCAGCAGCGAGAGCCTTCTTTTTCTACGTGCTTGCTTTAATCTACGCATCTAATGTTAAGTATGTTCATCAGGCTAGTGACCACCGGTGCTACCATTTAAGCAAGATATGCCTTACCTGATGTCACAAATAATACACTGATTAGAAAAAGTTCCCAAATAAAATAAAACAGGGGTAGGCAAGCTACCGCCCAAAGGCCAACTCGAGGTTGGCCATCTGTTTTTTCCACAGAGCTGTACATTCATTCATGTATGCATTTTCTATCACTCTTCATACGACAATGGCAGGGCTGAAAAAGCAGAGCTTACAAAATAGATGCCAAACCTACAGAAAGTTTACTCAAGCACTCAATTTCATTAGTGCTGACTGGTTATAACCACCTTTCCCCCCCACTATAACAGGAGTTCTAACCTGAGATCCGTGTGCCTCTAGAGGGGGTTCATGAGCCCCTTGATTTTTACAATAAAAATTTCTAAGAATGTGTATATATATATTTGATTCTGGTTTCCATACTTAAATCTTTTATTCATTTATTTGTAATTTTATCTTTTTTAATAAATTTACTACACTAACTAGGACTATCAAGCCATGCAGAGTAACAGTGAATGACAGCATTTGTACTTTGCTCTTGACTTTAATACAAATATCTTTATTTTTCATCATGTAATATATTCATAATATTACACTAAGGTTTACTCCCATTCCTACTTTAGAAATCTAGTATTTTAAAATTCACATGAAAATCTGGCTAAAATGATGTGTTTAAAACAAATGTTTTTTTTAAGCTTCACATTTCACATCTATAAATGGAAAAATTAAAAAGCCAAAACTATATATGTCTCCTTAATTTCAAAAATGTATTCAATTCTTTAAATGTACAGACAGCTCGCTAGGTGCAAAAAATAGGCTGACTAGATAAACTTCTTGTTTAGAAACAATTACTGGATGTAATGATGGCTGAAAGTTATTGAGCACTTGCTACAGTTTTCATGTAATCCACTCAAATAACCTATAAAGTAAGAACTACTAGCCTGCTTTAAAGAAAACCGAGTTGGGGTATATCTCAGTGGTAGAGTGTGTGCTCAGCATGCATGAGGTCCTGGGTTCAATCCCTGGTACCTCCATGTAATAAATAAATAAATAAATAAATAAATAAATAAATAAATAAATAAAATAAAATAAAGACAATTAAATTGAGATCTATAAGAAGTCCAAGGTCACATAGCAATTAGGAGACAGTGCCAAGGAGACAACGTTGCTTTCAATCTCCATAACTTTATAGAATAATTTTATTACAAGGTAAGTTACTGGTTCACATTTTTGCTATGACTAAAAAAAAAAAAAAGAAAAAAATTATCTAAATATAGCATATAATAGGGACCTTTAAACCAGTTTAAAATCTAAATTGACATCTACCTCGAAGATGTGGAAAAACATGTAACAAAATAATACAGAAGAATGTACTACTTATACACCAAATGTATATATTTGATTTCCACAGCTAGTGATTGAAATTGGCACAGTTTCCCCTACAGGGGCCCATGCCAGTCTCCAACTTCTGCACTACTTGGCTCCATCAGACGCCACAGAATTGCCTGCTCCCACATGTGGAGTCAGCACCTACTTAACTGAGATTTGTTCCTATACCTTAGCAACCAGTCAAAAGCTCAAAAAGTAGGGACAGATGCAGCTCTAACACCAAATCTCACTGATGCACTTAAATATTCACTCCTCTCCTCAACCATGTCTGAACAGACCCTGGCCTCTGATCTACTTGTATTTGTATCTTATCTCCCCTTTGATACAGATATGATGCCCTAGTTCCAAGCTGCCTACTTGTCTACTCCAGTTCCTAATCAGGTACCCTATTCCTGACCCCTGTTACTTGCTAGACTCTCCCAGGTTCCATCAACCTATGAAAATATATGCCCTAATAAATGCTGACAACATCATTGCTTCTATAAGAACAAGCACGAACCAAGAGAAATCATGAGCCAAGCAAAGGAACACCAGACACAAATATGAATACAAGATTTTGTGTTTCTTGCAAATCAGCGTGCAAATCCTACAAAGGAAACCTGGCCCAGAATCTATAGACTTTTCCATAAACGATAAAGCATTCTCCATTATGATCTCATTCAATTCCCATACTTCCAAAACAATATTCTTTTACTTGAAGTATTACTGTATTACTTGACAACAGTACTGGCACCCTCCCCACCTTTATCTTCCTCAAGACTATCCAGGTATTCCCAGAAGCAGGAGTGTGTACCATAATTACCCCCAAAATATCTTGTGAAAAACATCAACCCTAGTGGAGAGCCCTGCCTCTCCAATGCCCCTTTTGTATCACAAACAAAAGCTTTAAATGACTAGGGGGAAATCTGTCACAACTGTCCGAAAGATGCACAGTGTTGGTAAGACTTCAGCAAGCATACGCACCTGCTCAGTCAGAAGCCAGGTCTCCAGCGATGCTCCTGATTTGAGCAGCTACTTAAGAAGACTAGTGTACATGTCTGTGTCCTAGTTGCAAATGAAAGGCTGAGGGGTCCAAATTAGGGAGATGAAATTCTTAAGGCTGAAAATGTACCAAAGAAAGCAAGATTTAAAAGGTTCTAGACAGTCAAAGCTCATGACAAATAACTGGCCTCCGCTCTCGCCCCACTGCAGTCTCCTTTTCACACAGCCGCCAGAGGAACAATGTTGAAGTGAAGTCATATCGTGTCAGTCTTCTGCTCAAAACCTTCCAAAGGTTTCCCAGCTGCTCAAAGTCCTAGCCATGGCGTACAAGGCTGACACGATCCTTACAGGAGGCTGCATTTCCCCCACTCCACTCCCATATCTGTCTCACCTTAACCTTCTGCCACTCTCCCCTTACTCTGCAGCCACATGAGCCTCAACACCTGTCCCTCTGCCTGGACCGTCCTCCCCCAGAGCAGCGCTGGCTGCCACACTTCATTCAGACATCTACTCAATTTCTTCACAAGCTGTCTCTGATCATCCTGTCTGAAAGCCTATGTCCCAATCACACTCCTTCTAGCCCTGCTTTATCTTCCTTCACACTATCATTTATTGACACATCCCTCCACCACTTGAATGTAAGTTCCATAAGAACATGGACTTAGATTTGTTCTGTGATGTACCCTCATTACCTAGGACAGAGTAAGAAAGAAAATAGGGGCTCAGTAAATGTCTGCCATAAGAATTAAGGAATCCACTTACTGGTCCATGGAAATATCTGTTTTCATTTATATTTATTTAAAAAAAAGCAGCCCATACCTTGCTGATAAGAGAGCCATGCATCTATTATCAGGAAATGTGATCCTATGATACTCATCCAAGAAGTATCAGAATGTCTAATAGGTCTAGCATTTGCAAAGTGCAATTTGTTAAAAATAAAATTATTATAGATCTATTCACTAGATAAGGTTTTAAAAAATCTTCCACTGATGCTATGAGCACATTTCAGATATCGGTCTCTGCAATTACCCATGCAACTTGCAGCACCATTTTGCATGACTTTCTGGACAGCATTGTAACTGTCATACTGCTGTTGCAACTAAGTTTTGCAATAACCATGGAAGTACATGGTCAATGTCTTACTTCATATTTCAACAGTTTAGCAAGCACTAACTTTTATTTATAAGTAGAACTAAACTGCATGGGTTAGAATCCCAGCTCTGCCACTTACTAGCTGAGTGGTCTTGGACAAGTTACCTCCCTCTTTGTGCCTCACTTTCCCTGTCTGTAAAATAAGTGAAATGGCAGTATCTGTACCTAATAGTATTGTTACATGGATTAAATGAATTAATGTGCTTAAAATAGCATACAGTTCCTAGGAGGTAAGAATTCAGTAAATTACGGCTTAATTAATCAATGAATATACTAACTCATTTAAACCTCAAACCAACCATATAAGACAAGTACAATTAATCTTAAGATGAGGCACAGAGAGGTTAAGTAACCCAACCAAGAGTACAAAACTTCCTTCTAGCACTAACATTGTGATTCTAAAGTTGCCCCAAAATGAAAAGGGTTTTTTTTAATAAGGTTTCATGTTAATAACATAGTCAATGTTACAACTTCTATTGGATAGAATCAGATAACCATGAATACATTCTACATTTCCCTTTAGTCTAATTTTGCAGGGAATGACAACTGCTAAGTGTTTAAAAAAATATTTTTTTCCTTAGGAAGACATAGTAGTTGAGAAAAAGCAATTAAGTTTTTATAGAGAAAATTCTAACCCACTCAGCCTAAGTAATTTTTTTAATTAATAGGGAATAAAAAAATACTCAATGGGGAAACAAACCTACAAATCTAGGAATAAAAATAATAAAACAATGAACAATGAAAAAAATGAATATTCTATTGTAGTCCCTGAATACAGACCTGGAGCTGCTTTTATCACTCGGATATATTACCCAAGCCGGGCAACAGGAACCACAGGGAACAGACCAGGAAGGACTCAAAGGATGCCGACCTTTAACTCCTTTTCTCCCTTCTGCTTAAGCATGTAACACTCACTGAGGATGCTCTAATCGTGTAAAGTCCTTAACAATGGAGAAAACAAATCTGTTTCCTGACAATGATGAAGACAAAATACATTTAACCGAGAGTACAGTACGACAGTAGTGATCTGACATCAAAGGAAAATGACAGGTTCCACTGAGGAAACTTTCTAGATAACTGAAGTTTATCTATGTGCCAGATACCTTTCCACTTGGACTAGTACTGGGATTTGTTTGTTTGTCTGTCCTCTACTTTAGCATCTTCTTGAGCCGGGCTCATCCTTACTAATATCTTTGTCCTAAGAGGTCATAGTGCTGTGACAAACTCTAGGCTATTGCCTTATTGTGCCATCGTTCTCATATAAAACGCTCCATCCTGTAGGGTAGTTATTTGGTAATGTCTCTTTTCTCTACTATGACATTATCTATACATAAAAAGCATTTTACTTTCCAGTCCTTAGTTGTAATCACCAGAAATCTGCATAAAATAAATTCACATGGTGCCTAGTACCTACAAGCTCCATGGGAAGTTTGAACATCCCCACACTTAAAAAGAGAAAACAATCTTCTTGGTTATGTAAGGACAATGCCCTTAAACTTGTAAGATGCAAACTGAGGTATTTAAGGGTATGAAATTAGGAGTTCAGAACAAAAAAACAATATATATTAAGAGAGAGAAAACAAACATGGCAAAAGATAACCATTAGTAAACTTAGGTAAAAAGTATACAGATGTTCATTGGACTATATATACTACCAACCTTTTAGAAAATATAAAACTTTTTAAGATAAAATGTTAGGAGAAAAACAAACATAGTATATCAAGCAAATGCCTATGTGTAAAACTGGTAGAAGAATAATTAGATTGTACCTGTGATATGGAGAAAACAGATAACTAATTTTCACAGTTAAAAGAAAAATTGGAGGGGGGAAGTAAAGCTATACCAAAAACTCACTTACCTACACACACACAGGAATAAGAGGAAAATGGCAAGCAGACTCTAAGCAGAAAAAATAGAACTTGGTCTCCTTGCCACTGGAGAGCTTAGCAGGTCTATTCTTTTTTATAATTTGAGAAAAGCATTTTATTTCCTGTAACTTTTTTGAAAGACACCAGGATACTGGTATTTACTAAAGGTACTCTGCCATTAAAAAATGTTTTTTTTCCCCTTGATGTCTTTTGTGAGTACTTGATCACAAAATTACATAAGGGATTACTTTTCTAATAGATAATTTTGTAAAAGATAGAACCTATATCTCACCATCCAGAGATTTATTACCTGTCCTCAGCTTTTAAAAAATGAATACATATATAAATTTATCTCTGACAAAACTGAAATGGTATTGTGCATAAAATGTTTCTGTAAGCTGCTTACCCTCCCTTAATTGCAGATACTTCCTAACATCAAAAACAAAAACAACCAAAAACCTTGCAAAGAACTTGACCGACCAAAAGCCAAATGGCTCAAATACTCTAAGCACAAAGAGCCTCAATTATGCTCTGATTGTAAAATGATCCAAGCTTCATACAGAGGCAGAATCTAACAAACTCATTATACTTTTTAAAGCATATGTTTCTTAGAGGCAGTTAAGTTTTTAAGAGCATGAATTCTGGAGCCAGACTGAACACATTCAAATCCTGGCTTCCCCAATTAATAGCTAAAGGCCTTTCCTGACTTGGATAGCTTATCCTCCCTGATCCTGTTCCCTCATTTGTAAAATGAGAATAACAGAGCCTTATAGAGATGTTGTGGAATGTGAGTTGATACACCCTAACCTGGGCATTTGGTGTATCAACTCCATCCAGAAACCTGTCATACAGTAAGTATGCCCTAAGTGCCAGCCCTTAGGGTTATTTCTCATGTTCCATCAGGAGACAGCATCTTGCTTCCCAGGAATGCCTGCAAACAAAAGCTTCTTTCCTAACTCCTAAATCTAAAGCCTACGATCTTCTGTTCTGATCTAAATTAAATGTAACAGGGCAAAAAACATAGAATGAACATGTCATTGACATCAGAGGAGAAGAGACCATCCACACAGCTCACTGACGGTGGCTCAGTGCCATCTTTGTGTGGGAGAGCAATATTACATAAGAAACAAAGTGAATCCTTTTCCTTTTATATGAAAGAAAGTTGATCAGACAATCTTATGAATAGAGGAAGAAAATCTGCAAAAATCTTTTGACATCACAGATCTTCGTGTTTACAGAAAAACTCAATTACAATATATGAGACGATGTGTATGAATAATCTAGGCCTGGCACATTCCCGTTCCTCAGGAAAATCACTTGTAATCGAGGTGTTCTGTACAGCCTTTTCACTTGTGTAATTTAAAAACCAGATAACAAGAGCATTTTCCCCAAAATAAAATTATATTTTCTTCCTAAGGAACTTGAGTCATCAACCATGCCTTAGGCATCACACTGTGCTGACCAAGGCTTCTAACATTTATGTATTCACTCTGATCTTAAAGAACTAAATTCCATTGACAAAGCTGTTCTCTTGTAGGACAAAGGCAGATTTTGAGGAACAGTCTTGTCTTGTTTCAGCAACATACTTAAGTGCCTTTACTGCTGCAGTCTTGGAGAAGCAACTTGTACAATGTGACTTCAAACCTAGCTACATTATCTATTTCTTCATTAGAAACTAGTCAAATTATTTTCTACAAATATCTACACCTAAGAGCTACAAGTGAAAGTTCAAGATAGGAGAGTGTGTCTACAGTTATACGCATATTCCAACCCACCCACTTTTTCAGACAAGCTAGTCTCTAAGAATTAAAAGTAATACAGCTAGCTGGCTCACAGTGAAATAATAAACTATAAATTATAAACTAAATCAATCACAAAGGACATAAAACATCGATTTAATACTGAATGTATTAAATTAGTGACCCACATAAAGGACTGTAACTTTCAACCATCTTACATACACACCCTCACATACACACACACACAACACACACACACAATGGCTCTAGTCGCTCCCCCAATGTTGATATCTGTCTATCCCACATCCTAAAGTATATCATAAACCCACCCTCATGACCTCACCTTTCTCCCATATTGCACCTCAAACCATCTGCCTCTGTCTCTTTCCAGGAAATCTGGATGTGTAAATAAAACAATTCTGCCAAAAATGTTACAGACGAAAATAAGGGGAGAGAGGGATGGAGTTATGAGAAAGATATGAAGATTTTTTAGGACTTCTGAGTTAAAATTTTGAAGAAAATAAATTGTGAAAAGTTCAAGCTGAGTAGAACTAATTGTGAAGATAGATTTGCAGAGTAAGTTGCTGCTTAAGTGCCTTAAAAATCTTCCCCCACAGAAACTAAAACCCTTCTAATCCAGGGCTCTTCTGGGTTAACAAGCAACTGGTTTGGTCTGGTTTTGAGATAATCCCCATGGGCCATCATTCCATCACTGCTATAAATTAACAGAATCAGATATTCTTCCCAAACACAAACTCAAAGATGAAGAGAAGCACGGGCAACCCTGGAAAGCAGACGCCACTTGTTCTGACGGCAGTGCCTGAGCGCTGGAAGAGGGAGGCTTCACAGGGTAAGAATACAGGAAGTTTATGCAACTTGAGTAGTCAATGAAGACAGCAAGCTGTGGGAAATAACAACAATGCAAAAAAGACAAAGAAGACAGTGACAACAATGACAAATCTCTGCTAGGGCGGGGTTTCTCAATCTCAGCCCTGCAAACCTTTGGGGCAGATAATTCATTGTTGCCAGGGGCTGTCCTAAGCATGTAAGCTGTTTACCAGCATCGCTGGCCTCTAGGCACTGGGTGCTGGGAGCACCCCTCCAGCTGCGACAACTGAACCGCCTCTCTGCCACCTACAAGTGCTGTGGGCTCTGCTCTGCGTATACATTTTTTTTAATACAGGTTAATTTCTTGAAGGATACAAAACTGCATAAATACTATGATGTAAACTCATAATAACAGACATTTTAAAAGAGTGAAAGATGAATATTAAAAAGTGATAAAATTGTATTTGAGAAGGAATTCGGAATTTTTCAATTCTATTAGATGATGTTTGGTAATGATGTTCCAGTATTTCAACTTCTAAAAATACATTTATTTATCCATATTTTCTAACTGAAGGATTCCAAAAGAAACTAGGTCTGGAAACAACATAATTTTAACAATATTTGCAAAGCACTTTACAGTTCCTTCACCATTTTTACAAACTTAACCTACTTAATTCTTAGGAAAAGAAGCAGTGTATAAATATCCCACTCAATTCCTAAGTATAAGATTCTATCTGTGTTCTTTTGAAAACTAAATCCAAACTTCAAAGTTCAAAGATGTGTATGTGTGTATGCTTTGCCATCATCAATGCAAGAAAAGATAAATGAAAAGGTAATTCTGCTCCACAAATCATACATATACATTTGCCTCCAATGCAGAGATCACACTTTCCTCCACCTTGTCTCTGAAACAGGAATTTTACAATTCACATATAATCAATGGTATCAAGCATATTCTTGATCTGAAGAGTCTAATTCCAGCTTAAGGAGAGTAAATATATACCTGTAAAGCAGAAATATAATTGATAATGTATCTTTACATCTAATTTCTCCCCTCCTCTCCAAATTCACCAAACTTCTACCTCCCAACTATCTGGACCAAAGCTTCCCAAAAGACTAGGCACAGGTTACTAAAGGACCATGCAAACTTTTAACCAACCCCCAACAAAAGTATTAGCTTGCAAGTAGGATAAAATCGGACTTTGACACAAACCCCAACCTATAACCTCCTATCTGGATTCAGAATTTTAGACATTTTCAACTTCAAAGCCTGAGTTCCTTAAAGTTTTATAAAATCAGACTCTTTCCAATACAACAGCATCTGTGGTCCAAATTCAACCCAGAGAGTGAGCCCTCAAGAAATTTTGATACTTTCACATCAAACATTTGCCAAGTTTTACCAATTTTTCTTCCAGGTAATGTCTTGTTCTACTCTTATTTCAACAATCACTACCCTAATCCAGGACTCAATCATCCAGTTCATCAAGCAGCTAATTTATTTCCTACTGTATTATATCCCAACTGCTCAACCAACCAAAATTCCAAATACTCTGCCTCACAGTTATCGTGGCCTGTTACGTGAATAATCAGAGTCGCAGTTACCATGGTCCTGTTAGCATCTCCCCTTATTTCCTGCCTTGGATTCCGCATTCCAGGCAGGTAAACCTGCACGCCCCTCACTAGACTGCATGCCGTTCCCTGCTGCCTCAGAACGCTCTCCCCAGCTGGCTGATGTCCTTCCTGCTGAATAAATTCTCATTTCAACTGCAACTAAACACATAATTGGAGCTCAGTTTTAGGTCTTGATATTTCTGTCTACTCCGACAAACTGTGTTTTTCACTTCTCTTCCCCCTCCAGGCTGTGGCATCATGACTCCTAGAGTCACAGACACACCAGAAAGTCTGGGGACTGAACAGCAGAGCTCTCCCTGTGCATGTTCGCACGCTGTTGAGTTTGAACTGCAGTAGCTTCAGGATGAATTCACCCAACAGCAAAAGGAACCCGCATTCCCTGAGAACTGGTCTCAGCGCTGCTGTTGCCGCAGCCCGGCCAGGACAGGACTGGCCCCAGGAGCACCGAGCACCGAGCCGAGGCCTGCGCGCTGCCGGGCGGCAGGGTCACCGCCTCCCGGGGATCTGACTCTCGGGCCGCCCCGCGCTTCCCATCTGCCCTGAGCACGGCTTCCTCCCGCTGCTGTGCAGCCGGGCAGCTCAACTACGTGAGGGCTAGCCCTTCTGGGGTTTCATTCAGAACAAGCAGACTTCAGAGTTGCTAGAAGAATTAGTAACAATCACTCAATAAACCATATCCTTCTTTACAAAAACCCGGGGGCTGTTTGCCCAAGCATGTCACAGAATTGCTCATGTGAAAACACAAATCACAAATCAAGTCCTGCAGCCCGGAGTGAGCGCCCTACGACTTGGGGCTCGGACTTGAAGACACCATGTGTTTCTCTGTGCACAGCCTTTCATACCTACAATTTGTTTCCTGCAACTAGTGGCCACATAGGCCTCTCATTAAACTTTGTGTTAGCAGTTATAGCCAGTGACTGCCCTTGCCCTGCCCCCAAATCTTTCCATGTAAACAAACTCCATTTTTTGATACCCCATATAGACTGCATCTGAAGCTAGGCCACCCTAAAAATATATCTCTAACTTTGGCAAAATTTTCCCGACCATTAGAATGTAGTAAAATTCAAAGATGAACAAGACACTTCACTTCATGTGAATCATAGTCACCAAACCTGCAATGTAATACACAGCAGCGACTTACTACAAACTAACAGCAAAACACAGCATCCGGAGCCCCTGTCATCTACCTCCTGCTTAATCTTTCCTTTAAATACAGAAAGTACTTTTTCTTCACTGATAATTTACATTTCTGGAGAGCATATTACAATCAGACACTTTAGGCTATGTTTAATATCAATAACCTAGTGTATTAATTTAGAGCCAGAGTACTCATGATTCAAATCTCAGAAATGACCTACCTGAAGCCTAAGGAATGTGCATTTTATTTGCTGTGTCTTTCTGGTTATTCATCAGTTTCTTCTCTCCGTCCTACTTTGCCTCACTTTAACTAATACATCATCCCAGTTGTTTACAAAGTAACAGGGCAATCTCAACACTAAACTCTACACAGCCAAAACAGGTATTAAAAAAAAAATGACTAAAGCTCATGTATCTTGCTGCACAGAAGATTCAGAACTTATTTTTTCCACTTTACAGGCAAATGTCAAGGATGATTACTTTCCCCACAGAAAATATATTAGAAACAGTTAGTCAGAAGGCGACATCCTCAAGGTTTGAAAGAAAACCAGGAAATTTAAATAAAAAGTTGGAAATAGTATTAAAACTAGATACAAGAATAAGAAACACCATCGTCTAGTGTAAATTTAGAATGCCCATTCAGTTGTTTCTGCAAAAATAAAAAACAGAAACTACAAGAGAGCTCAAAACAATAAGTTGTTCTTATACTAAACTTCAACCATTTAAGAAAAGATTAAACTCAGTCCACTTTAGGGACACAATAAATATGTAATACATTTCAGAAAAACTTCCATCAAAAACAGCGAAAAATTTAAGTCTGGTACCAGAGATTTTTACACAGCAATCTTCTCTTTGCCAAACGCGTCATCTACCAACAATGTTAGAAAAGTGCTTATTGTTGAATTTATTATTCCATTTCATTGTCTTCATTTTGAAAGCAGAGTTTATATTTATAACCCATTCTTTTTAAATTGACATTCAGTCAGTTTACAATGTTGTGTCAATTTCTAGTGTACCAAGTTATACCTCAGTCATACATATATACACATACATTACTTTTTTTTTAGTATTAATTTATTTTAAATAAATCTGGATCACACATACCTTTTTATATTCTTTTCCACTATAGGCCACACAAGATACTGAATCTAGTTCCCTGCACTATACAGTAGAGAACTGTTGTTTATCTGTTCTATATAAAGGAATTAGTATCTGCAAATCTCAAACTCCAGTTTGTCCCTTCCCACCTGGTAACCATAAGTTTGTTTTCTATGTCTGTGAGTCTGTCTCTGTTTTGGAAATAAGTTCACTTCTGTCTTTTTCTTTTTTAGATTCAACAAATAAATGATATCATATGGTATTTTTCTCTCTTTCTGGATTAATTCACTTGGAATGGATGATCTCCAGGTCCATTCATGGTGCTGCAAATGGTATTATTTTATTCTTTTTTATGGCTGACTAGTATTCCATTGTGTGTGTGTGTGTGTGTGTGTGTGTGTGTGTTTGTGTGTGTACCACAACTTCGTCATCCAGTCGTCTGTCCATGGACATTTAGGTTGTTTCCATGTCTTGACTATTGTAAATTGTGCTGCTATGAACACTGGGGCACATGTATCTTTCGATTTAAGAGTTCTCTCTGGATACATGTCCAGGAGTGGGACTCCTGGATCACATGATAAGCCTATTTTTAGTTTTTTAAGGAATCTCCATACTGTTTTTCCATAGTGGCTGCACCAAACTACATTCCCACCAGCAGTGCAGGAGGCTTCCTGTTCTCCACACCCTCCCCAGTGTTTATCATTCATGGACTTTTAATGGTGCTCATTCTGACTAGTGGGAGGCAATATCTCTATAACCCATTCTTAAAAGAAAAAAGTTATTTATATGATCTTCAATCAATTTCTTTTTTGTGAGTCTCATCCCAGTAAAAAAGTAGTGGATTTTTATTTGCTCACTGAGATGAAGAGATGTGGAAAAATTATAATCATCATTCTTTGGAACTTTCAAATTGTTACTATTATAAAAACAAAGATTTAAAAAATACCTAATAAGCTAACACTGGATAAAAACTATTATGTATACCACAGGTTTTATTAACAAATTTTTAGGACTTCTGAAAAAATTAATTAATTAGAAAAAATTAATTCTAATATATTAGAAGTTGGATAAGTGGTCACAGTCCAAAAAACATTTTGTTTTTGAAGGTTGGAGTCACCCATGCAAGGGGAAGCTGGGGCAGAGACGTGAATGACACACCTATGAGGACTGAGGTAGGTAACAGAACATCAGTGCCACAGGCCACACACATCACCAGCCAGGGTGAGGGGGCCACGCTGACTGCACACACACCCCGATCTACAAACGGCAGATACTGCCCCACCACTCTGCCCCAGAAGGTGGGAACACAGCCTACCAGTGACTGGATTTTCAAGTCATCCCTAAAAATCCAGAAATCCATAAGCCTCATTGAGAAAGTTCCATTTTTCAATGCTGATCACTAGTTGAAATTCAAAGACACTGCAAATCAACAAAACACATCTCTAAGGTGGTCAGTCCAGAGGCCACCTTTAGGCTAAAACATGAAAACTGCTTTCAAAGAGATATGAGGGTCAATGAATAAAAAGCTCAGTCTTTGAGATCAAACCGGTTTGGGTCTGAATGTGTAGTTCACCACTTAGCAGGTGCATGATGATAAAAAAATTATTTCTTCAAGCCTGCTTCTTCAAATGGAACTCTCTCATAATTGTTGAAAAGTGACACTTTGAACACAGTACCAGATACACAGCAGACATCACAGAAGTGTCCCTCACCCTGACTGCCCCAGCCTGCAAGTCTGCAGGATAATTTAAAAGATACCACATAATAAACACCCTGGAAGACTTTAAACAAGTTATAAAAAGGAGATCAGAAAACTGAGAGGTGATTTCACGCCCACTTCCCTCAAACCCTGCTACTCAGAGAGGCCCTGCACATAGGGAAGGTTCTGTTAATGTAGGGGATGAAATGGTCCTTCTTAAAATGAGACCGCTAACTGGATTATCAATCTCAAATTAAAAAGCTGAAGAGTCCGAGCCCCTTAAAGCTAAAGACAAAAAAATTCTTTCTCTTATTAATGTCACAGACCCTTACTTGCTGGTAGAAGTGAAACAGCTTAAGCTTGGAAACTTTTATAACTTTTGGCCAAAATTCCAGAAAATGTATTTCTATATAATGTGTGGAGCAAAGCATTTATACCAGATTTTTCAATGCAAAAAACATGCCATAATCTAAAGTTCATTTAAAGTATGGTTTCATTAAACCAAAACATTATGGGACTAAATTTACTGCTACAGTTAAAATACCTTTTGACCCCTCATACACACCAATTAATTTTTTTTAAGGAGAAAAAGAAAAGACAATAACTTGTCAACATATTTTTTAAAAAGTAATACTCATACATAAAAGTTCATTGGGCTACATGCAATCATGACAGCTCCAATACATTTCTAATGTGGTTACAGATAACAAAGAAAAGCACTTATATATACATGAACACATGCCTATATAGACACTTACTGAACTCTAGAAAGTTCATGATGTCTTCCTACAAACACAGCACAGGCTGGGGCACGTGCTAGAAATGGAGGCACTAGGGAAGTTTAAGTTTTATGACTCTAAACACATTAATTCTCCTTTCCAGCTTCCCCCTCCTCACATTAAGTGCAAGAAAAACTAATGCAATATAGAGACTGACAAATTGGTTGGGGGAATGATTGAAAAAGGATTCAGTACCTAAAAATCCACTACGGTGTCTCCTTATGGACACAAACATATCCATCCTCTCGTATGAGAACCTGAATGTGTTCTATTGTGCACATCACCCTCATATAAACTCCTTACCAACTGGACCATAAATAGCTCTGACTTGTAGATAAAAATATTATATGTTAAATAAAATTACAAGTATCTCCATGTACCCAAAAGCTACAATCTTAACCACTAATTTTAAAATGGAAGAGTTCTTAATCTTTTTGAAAAAGTTCTGCTTAAAACAAACATCAGAAACTAAGTAGCCTTTTAACCAATGTTTAATGCAAAATGATACTTTTAAGATGACTCTAGAGTTTTGAATTTAGAAAATTTTTGTTTAACAAGGGTCTTAGCCCACGAATATAAAAAGTAAACTTAACTTTTTTCTTCAATCATCAAGCTACACCAGTTTCTATTCTTACTGTTTCACGTTTGAAAAACAAAGGCTGTCATACATACCACTACTTATCAGTAGTTTAAACTGTCTCAAGTGGCTTTTCTTATTTTACCACCTCATAGAAATCGGTGTCTAACAAAAAGTGAAAACGGACAGAGAAGTGATTTGTTAGAAGCCATATGTAGAACATACATACAAACGTTAAAGAAAAGGCCCTATAGAGGGTCTGCAGCTACAATAGTTTAAACTAAACGCCTACTAGAAGCTCCTAACTTGAAACGTTTCTCTGGGAAATGAACACCGCGAGTGTAAAGCAGAAGTCTACCTACAAAGCATCATCCAGACCAAACAGAAGACAGGACAAAGCTAAGCGTGGCTCTGCAGTCAGACGTCAAAGGGACAAAGGAAAGAAAGGCAACAATCATGACATGGAATATGCGGATACTTTCTAAATTATCAAATTAGTCTATAAGCATCCAAAGCATTCAGGAGAAAATTTCAATCCAAAGCTTTTAAACACACTTTGAGGTCTTTAAGTACACTACGGGGAAGTCAAAAAGCTAACCTAAAATAAAGCACTTTACAAATGATGCAGCTGGTCCTGGAATACACGGGAAATAAAAGGCATCTTCACAACCCGAGTAATCAAGAAATTACATGATTTTAGCAAACTTTAACGTCAGCTGGGGGGTGCAGGGCTGCCACTGTTCTCACAATCCACTAACTGCACTAAATGTCTCCTCCACCTGCGAGTTTAAGAAAACTCTTCAAGTTGGGTCACCCAGGGACCATCCCTCTAAAAGACTCAAAATAACGCAGCCTACAGAGCAAACAACATTTAGAACCGGCGTATCTTCCTCCCCACCAACCCTTTCCCCTGGGCAGCAGAATGTTTTTACTGACCATAAACACAGCCTCTTGCTCTGTCTCGGCAAACCCCGGGCAGAGGCGGGGCGCTGTGCGGAGCAGCGGCTGCCCGGCTGGACACGCAGGACCCGGCTGTCACCGCTCCGCTGGCTGCCCTGCCGCGGAGCTGGCTCGGTTCGGACCGTCGTGCCCGTAATGATCAGCACAGCGGCTCCGGAACCGGCCACAGGGCGGGCGCTGGGGGCAGGACCTGGGGGTAGGGGTTGACAATGCCTTATTTTGCACTAACTTTTTTTTTTAAACATTCTTTATTGAGTTATAATCATTTTACAATGTTGTGTCAAATTCCAGTGTTCAGCACAATTTTTCAGTCATACATGGACATATGCACGCTCATTGTCACATTTTTTTCTCTGTGAGCTACCATAACGTTTTGTGTATATTTCCCTGTGCTATACAGTATAATCTTGTTTGTCTATGCTACAACTTTCAAAATTGTACTAGGCACTAACTTTAATCCTAAGAGTTATGCCCCTCTTGGGGTCTCGCAGATCTCCTAAGAACCTTTACTAGATTGCTGGTTACTCACTGGTGGGCATTTGAAAACAATGATACAATATAAAACTTGAAAGCAATAATGAAAATCAACCATATTATTTCATATATAAAATATTGAACTAGGAAAATATATATATTAAGAAAAAGGGCAATAACATGATGGTGTGTATAGCACTTTATGAACTACTAGGGCTGAACACATTTTTTAAAAATTTATTCTACATTTCATTGAATAACAATCTTGTGGCATGAGTTTGCTCTTTGTGTATGACAGATGTCTAATTTTTAACAATACTGCTGTAAACAAAGATTGATGAAATTGGGTCTATGCCATGCAAAGGTCCACAATCTACTGCTCAAGAGACAAATTATAAAAATTAATTATGTCACAAGGTGATAGGTCTCAAAATAGTTATGTGATTCATAGAGGAGGCACATTTTTATTTATATTTTGTAGATGGGCAGTTTGCAGTTTGATGGGAGCTGGGCTAGAGAATGAAAATTCTAAGTTGAAACAAGTGTTGCAAATGCGTGGAGACAGGAAAGAGTCTACAAGGAGGACCAGCTGCATATTGTTTACGACACCTTTTGTGGGGTGACTAGTAGAGTATATGGGGCATACATAGCAGCCAGAGAGTTAAGGGTGTTGTGCTCTCTGCTGGTTAGTCAGAAGTTTATTTTATTAGTGATGTGTAGTCATTGAGAAGATTAAAACACAAAAAGCATAGTCATTTGTGAGTTTTAGTAAGAATATTCTGCTAACAATGTAAAAGTTTTGGGGGAAGGGAGGGGTACAACCTACAGCAGTGATTCACAATCCAGATAGATTGTAATAAAAGAGTTACACAGAGAGTTAAAAAAAACCTCCACATATTCTGGTTAACATCCCAAACTTAAAGAATCACATAGGACTGGAACTTGAGAAGCTATGTTTTTTAAAAGCCCACTTAATTAGTTATATATTGCTAGATAAGAAGCTATCACAAAACTTGCAGCTAAAGCAACAAACATTCATTATCTCAGAATTTCTATGGGTCAAGAATTGGAACATTGTTGAGCCAGGCCTTTAGCTTCAATGTCACTCACAATGCTGTGAGCAGGATGTTGGCCAAGACTGGGGTTTCATCTGATAACTGATCAAACACTGTAGAAAACATTTTTTCAACTTCAAGAATTAAAGTCAAGCCAAGTGTATGGATTCATCATAATACAATGTTTAAAAATGATGATAAAAATATAACTAGAAATTTATATATATATATATAATATATATATAATATATATATATATTATATATATAACCTATAGGTCAAAGAAAATTTTATTCTGAAAATTATAAAATATTTTAAAATGAACAATACTGATAATACCATACATCAAACTTTCAGGATGCAGCCAAATCACTAATTTCAATGAAATTCATGTCCCCAGAGCCACATGCTAGTAAAGAATTAAAGTTAAAAATAAGCTAAATATCAATCTCTACACGTGATACAAATACAGACAAAGTAGAATAAACCAAAATAAAAATGAAAGCATACTTAATGAAACAGAAAACCAATATACAGTAATGGGATCAAAGCATCCAAAATGCTAGTACTTTGTGAAACTGGTAAAGCTAGACTGACTAGTCAAAAGAAATGAGATCTGTGTTCCAAATTGCTAAGAATCCAAAATGCCTCAAGAAAATATTGTCACAATCTGAAAAACAAGGACAAAATAATGTATAAAATCATGCTTTTAAAAATCCACCACAGGTTATGTCACAAGGTAGGAATATAAACTGAATTCCAAAGGGTCCAAATCGCCTTTGAGAAGCAATATAAACTTGTTGACAATTAGTAAATTATTAGAATTTTTAGAATAAATTAAATAAAATGTTAATGAATTTCTTGAAGACTGAGTGATGGCTAGAATCTTGAGAAACCTTGACATAAGAGGAATCCACACATACTCATAGAAAATGTCCCACTGGCCCCCATCAAGTGCTCATAAGTCAAACTGATGTCAGGAAGGAGAGATGTGACATCCTTGGCTGGACAGGCTGACCAGACTTCCCAAGGTTTGAGGGGCAGCAGGAAGACCTGGAGAACCTAGGACCCCATAGGCACTCAACAAAGCTTTGCATTAAGTAACAAAAGCAGCAGTCTACCATTGAAATAGGTCAAGGGCACAGAGAGAGACTGTCTGTAAGACAGGTCAGCAGGTCTGCTAACAGTTGAGGGTGGAACAGGAATACTCAGGAAATCCTCAGACCTGCCACTCAGAGCAATGCCATGGCAGAATTCCAATGGAGGAATGGGAAGCTTTTTGTCTGCTTGATGTAGCTGCAGCAACAACAGAGCCCAGCCAGGTGGGGTACAGCTGCATTGGATCAGTGCCCCCCACATTCTAACTGAAAATTTTCAAACATAAATTATTATCTCAGTATCTACTTTTTTACAATGCCAAACATACAATAAAAATGGAGTCAAGCAGAAAAACAGAAACAGAACATGTTAAAACTATGAATCATAATGAGATAAGATGAGGAACAGAACCAAAATCAGAGATAGACCAAATGTTGGAACAATCAGACAGGGCAGGGATTTAAAATCGCTATTATTATTATGTTGAAGGATCTAGTGGGAAGGTGAAGAACACACATGAACATATAAGAAATGAAATGGCAACTACTTTTAGAGCTAAATGAAAATCCTATAAAAGTAAAGCACAGTATCAGTGGTTAAGAATTATTTTAATGGAATGAACTAAAAAAGACGTGGGCAAATTGGTGGAAAGAATCAGAGAACCTGAGATAGAGCAATACCAGTTAACCACATGGAAATCAAAGACAAACAGAAAAAAATGACAACTGAGCATTCAATAGCTGAGAACATCCCACAGGACAGTGTCTAAAGGTTTATTGTAGGTAAGTGGAAAAATCAAAATAGAAGAAGTAAAGAAGAAAGGGGAAAACATATTTGAAGGGAAAATGGCCAGGAATTTTCTAAAAGTAATGAAAGGCAAACAAATGTCAGATCAAAAGCTCACTGAACCCCAAGCAGAACAAACAGAAGAGAAATATGGCCATGTACCTCACAGACAAGCAATAAAAACCAAGTATAAAGAGAAAAACTTGTAGGCAATTAGTGAAAAAATGAAACACTACATATAGAGCAACAAAAATTAGGATTGGAAGCAAACATTGCTAGAAATTATAAAAACTAGGAGAAAGTACAATAACATCTCTGCAGAGCTGAAGGAAAAATGTCAACCAGAATTATCTACATAGTAATTTTTTAAAGTGAATGCAAAATAAAGACTTTCGAAGTATAGCTTTTGAACCCTTCTATCCTTTTGGTGGGAATGTAAATTGGCATAGCCACTATGAAAAACAGTATAGGGGTTTCTCACAAAACTAAAACTACAGCTATCATACGATCCAGCAATTTGATTCCTGTGTTTGTATCTGAAAAATCAAAAACTCCAATTTGAAAAGACACGTGCACCCCAATGTTTATAGCAACACTATAATAGCCAAGACATGGAAGCAACACAACTCCGTATCAACACCTGAATTGATAGAGAAGACGTGGTGTATGTACATGTAAATATATACATAAAGTAATATTACTTAGTCCTATAAAAGAATGAAACTCTGCCATTTGCAGCAATGTGGGTGGGCCTAGAGAATAGCATGCTTAGAGAAATAAGTCAGACCGAGAAAGACAAGTACTGTGTGATATCATTTATCTGTGGGATGTGAAAAATAATACAAATGAGTGTATATGCAAAACAGAAACAGACTCACAGATGTAGAAAACAAACTAGTGGTTACCAGTGGGGAGAGGGAAGGGTGGGAGGCAAATTAGGGGTACACCATTAAAAGACACTCACTACAATGTATAAAACAGACATCTAACAAGGTGACATTGCACAGCAGAGGAAAGTATAGCCATTTATTTATTATAGCTTTGAATAGAGTACAGTCTGTAAAAATGATGAATTACTATGCTGTACTATGCTGTACAGCATAGTAATTTTTTTAAAAAAGGAAAAACATGGAGGCAGGGGCTGGGAGGGGGTCAGGTGTTGCCAAAACTTTAAGGACTAGCCACTTACAAGAATATTAAATGCGTTTTAAAAAGTCAAAAAAAAAAAGCTGACAGAATTTATTGCCATCAGGCTTTCACTTTAAGAACTGCTGAAGGCGGGCGGGGCGTCGAGCTTCGGGAGCAGGTGGCCGTCTCCACAGCCAGCCCCCGGCCCGGCCGCCTGCTCTCCCGCCCTGACCCGCGCTGCGCCTCCGTCTGCGGCCGGCGGCCGGGCGTCTGTGTGGGAGGCGCCGCAGCGCCGCCTGTCGGCCGCCGGGCTCCGCCGCGGAGCGCAGCGGGGAGCAGGGAGCAGGCAGGGTCCCTGCGGCCGGCGGGGCGGCGGCCGTGCCCGCTCGTCGGCCGCGCGCGCTCGGGGCCTGGCTGGGCGGGGGCGGCGGGCGGTGCGGGGTCCCGCGGGGGCCAGGAGAGGAGCCCCGGTGGAGGCCGCGTTCCCCTGGGTGCCCGATGGCTCGCGTGGGGTCCTGGATGCAGCAGATCCCATCCCCCGACTCGCCTTGAAGCGGGCGGAGGAGGACCGGACCCCTCCTACCTGAGTGAGTCTTGTCTTTCTCTATTTGAGTGAAAAACTGCGGTGCAAAATAAAAGCGCAGAACAAGGTGGAAGCTGATTGAAGAAAAAGTCCCATCTTAGATTAGCTGTTCAACTGCTGCCTCATACTGGATACAATTTTGGTTTCCTATGAGTACAGATATTAAGTATTAACACTGAGGTTTTAGGAATTTGACCATTATAAGTTTGTGAAGTTTAAAAGGCTAAGTTTTGTTACTTGAAAGTCTGAGTACCTATGATCTTTCATTTTCCTAATCATTGTTGAAACGAGATTGTAGAATAGTGTCTTATATTTCATGCAATCCTCGCATAATAAAACGAAGTTTCAATTCTGTAGGCGCTAAAATGAAAGGCTTCAGGGTATATTGTGTTTGA
Source organism: Camelus dromedarius (assembly GCF_036321535.1). Lineage (NCBI taxonomy): Eukaryota > Metazoa > Chordata > Mammalia > Artiodactyla > Camelidae > Camelus > Camelus dromedarius. Next base: position 14,031,095 of record NC_087471.1, read on the forward strand.
TACTTTCAAGGTAATACCATTTACATTCATTTTAATGAAAAATTGTGTCTTTTAATTCCTTTTTTATTATGTACAGATGTCAGGGTAAGAGCTTTAATGCTTTTAGTGTTGGGGAAGTATGTTGGTATATTTGAGGTCAGAACTAACTAGTAAAGCATGGATTATTTAAAGAGTGACATTTTAGTATTAATATTTTAATTACTGTCCTTGCTATTTGAAATTGAATGTGCTTGTGAAGGGGGCCATATCTTTTAGAGTTGTGCTTAGTACCTACCTATAGGCTCTTGAAACTGTAGTAATGAAGTGGTGTGTTTTAATTTGATAGTTTTCATTTTGTGGATTTCATTTTTTATTTAAACATGCTTTTTTCCCTCTAATATGGTACATAAGAGAGAGTATGGATATATCTTGAGATTAGATTATGTTAATGGCAGATACTTTAACCACATTTAGTCAGTTTTGGAAGTTGAATATAAACTATAAAAAGTTACTGATTATTAATATATTTATTGTACATTGGAAGCCTACGTTTTCTAGTTTATATTTCAGCTAATTGTTACATTTACACTGATTTTAGATTTATGAAATTTTATACCTTAGCACAGTTAAAAATAATATATTTTAGGCAGTTATTGATGTTTTCTTAAACCACTGAAATTTGTTTTGAAACTTGCTAAAAATTGCGCTGGTCAATTTCATATCCCATGTGTTCCCTTTCTGTACTTTATATCATTGACAGTATTCTCCAACGGGGGAAGGAGGAGTGCAGAAGCAGTTTTGGACTATGTTTTAAAACTATTTTAAAATTACACTTTCTATTAGCTATACTTTTGTATTGTTTGCTTCTTGGTGGCATGGGAGGGAAAGAGTACCTGTGTAGTTGTGAAATTTAAAATTAGGTGAGCTAGATAGACATACTGTACATGTTTTGTTTTTTAATCGAACGTAAACATCTATCTTACTGTCAACAATGAACTAATTAACTGGTGTATGTTAAAAATAAAATTATGAACTCCCAGTATGTCCCTTCCCACCCCCCTCCCCCTTGGCAACCACAAGTTTGTATTCTACGTCTATGAGTCTGTTTCTGTTCTGTATGTATGTTCATTTTTTTTAAGAACTGACTTTGAACCTCAGTAAGCTTGTGAGAGCATCATTTTGGTGAGCAAACAGTGAAATTCAGACAATGATAAAGTTGTTTCACACTGACAGTAAAAAGAAACAAGAGAATCAAGAAAATTGTCCATAAAAAGAAAATCAATCTATTTCCTGTATCATGTCAGTCCAGGTTACAGCAGTAAAGGCACATTTTGCAATACCGAAGCCTTGTGACTTTTATGTGATTGACACAAAATACATATTCATAACAATCTTACAGCCCTAACCAGCTGATTTAACATATCATGTGCCAGAAGTGTTTGATGATGCTTTCTTAAGGCTTTTCATTTTTATAAACTGAAGCAACCTTGATTGATAGTATGAAGAGGATATAAAAGCTGTAGATGTTGATTTATTTCAACAGCTATACTTAGGCAAGATAATGATTTCTTTTAGATATTCTGCTTTCTTTGCTGTATTAGGTGTCAAACTTAGTTCTTTCAAAGAAATTGTATCCCCATATCAGGGCTTATATCTGTCATTTCTACATCTGTACTCCATGAAGATTCTATTTATGTTCATTTTAAATATTTATAATAGGGTTTAGAAACAGTGTTAAATATATAGAAATGTTTTTTTCTTTACATAATGAACACACTAAGAACAAGGATAGCACATCTCTGTCTCTCTCTCTTTAAATTTGTGTGTGTGTGTATGTGAGAGAGAGAGAGAAAGAGAAAATTTTGCCATATAAATAAAATTTACCAATGTTCAAATGAGTTCAAAAGCATTATCTCATTTATTTCTTGTGAATTTTCAACAGCCTTGATAGTGTAAGCCCTTTCAGATAAGAAAACAACAATTATGACATTTTTAAAAAAGTGCATACACCTCAGGTCTCACAAGGCCAAGATATAAACCTATATACTCAGGTAACAAATTGTTTTATTTATTTTTTGTTGCTTATTTATTCTGCAATTGAAGCATTATTGGTTCAAGTGTTAATTAACTGACACAAAGATATATTATCACTAAAAATTTAAAGCATAACATTTTACAAATCTGAAATTTTACTGTTTTTGTCACACTCCCTCTTGCATTACCATTTCACTTTCATTCATTCTTGAGTTACTACAAAAGAATCATGGGCATTTTATTTATTTGTAAGATACCTTATCCTACTTAGTTTAAAGAAATTTAGCGATTTTTAAAAAAAGCACTGATGAATTCACACAGAAAAATATTAGAAAACATCCAATGATAGGCTGCCTACGAGTGACTCCACTTAGATTTAGGATGCACACAGACTGAGTGCAGGAATGGAAATAAATGTTTCAAGCAAATATTAATGTAAAGAAAGCAAGGGTAGCTACACTTATATCAAACAAAACAGACTTTAAGCAAAAGATAGTTAAGAGACAAAGAAGCATTACATGATAATGAAAGAATCAGTCCATCAAGAAGATATTTGTAAAATTGGGTATAGAAAAAATGTATCTCAGCATAATAAGGGCCATATATGATGACTATACAGTGGTGGAAGGTTGAAAGCTTTTCTCTAAGATCAGAAGCAGGGCAAGGGTGCCCACTCTCAGAACCCTTATTCAGTGTACTACTGGAAGTTCTAGCCAGAGCAATTAGGCACACACGCAAAAAATTAGAGCCATCCAAATTGGAAAAGAGGTAAAACTGTTTGTAGATGACATGATCTTTTCTGTGGAAAATCCTAAAAATGTCACCATAAAAAACCTTAGAAATAATAATCCAACTCAATTAAGTTGCAGGACATAAACTCAACTGACAACAAAATAGCAGAAAAAGAAATTAAAGAAACAATCTCATTTACCATCACACAGAAAAGAATAAAATACCTAGGAATAAACCTACTGAAGCAGGCGAAAGACCTGTACTTGGAAAGCTGTAAGGCATTGACAGAGAAATTGAAGACAACACAATCAGACAGGGAGATATTCCATGTTCTGGGATTGGAAGAGTCAATACTGTTAAAATGACCCTGCTACCCAAGGAAACCTACAGATTCAATGCAATCCTTCCTGCTTTGAAGTATATAAATCATGTTAAAAGTACTCCATGTCAGTATTATAAATGAGTATGAATAAAGTACTATATTGCCCAAGGCAATTTATTCCCTCTGAAGAACATTTGTTTCTAAATCTCTTAAATATAGTGTCTGTTATTAAACTCTTATCATTGTTTTAAATTAAATGAAGAAAATTAGAAAAGGCATGGAAAATCTTCAGAGTGAAGTCATTCTTCTATTTTCAAAACTGAATCAATCAATCAATTTCAAACAGTCTCAAAAAACTATGAAATAAGTTTGACTGTCTTTCCTTCTAAATCAGCTTTCAGCTGGCAGCTTAAAAGTGCCTTTGCCATGATACTAAAGCCCAGTGATTGTCTCATATATTTTATGTCCTGAATGCCAAATATCATTCAATTTCAGAAATATATTTGACAGTCTTAAGGAGGAGAAATGATTACTTTTACCATTTACAGTAACCTTGAAACTCTTTCCTTTTTTTCCTTATTAAAAGTTCCAGTGTAAACTTCTTATGACAGTGGTATAACATTAAATAAAACAATTAATTAATTGATTAATTAAACAACTTCAGTTTTACTTTTCAAGGTAACATACTCTACACTTTTTTTTTTTTTTTGCTATGGTTAAATTCCACCTTTTCTGAAGAAGGAACAATACCTCAACTCCTTTAGCAATATATCATTTGTTTCCACAGGCTTTTCAATTTTCTCACTGGCACTGTTTTTCACAGCACAACCAGACATTTCTGGTAAGGTTGCCATCCCAGGAAACGTACATCATTAGCAAGCTAAGAGTGACTCAAATATCCATTTTGTATCCCTTTTGCTTTTTTAAGTAGTTAAAAACTTAATGTTTAATCATTCATCTGTTTTAATACAAATCAAGTATTATCTTTTAGCATTTTGTTATATTATTTAAAGTCATCTGTGGTTGCATTTTGCTATTATCTAAATATTTAAATGTAGTATTTGTTAAATATATTTTCTATCTGTAAAGTGTATATCCAACTGAATAGTTTCCCTAAAAAAACAGCAATATTTTTGTATAATCAATCTTTTCCACACTGGTTCAGCCTTTACATCCAGAAACTTAAATGTTCCACCTGTTTCCCCAAATCAACTATTGAATATTTTTTCTTAAACATACTTCATAAGTCTAGTTTTTAAATAATTTCTTATAATATCCTATGAACACTGGTTTTCCCTATATAAACTGCTGAAACTGTTGAGTATTCTTTCTAATAAATAACCATTGGAGTAGAATATGATTTTCCTCAGAATTTGGCTCAAAATATAATGATCAACTAAATGTTTTTTACTTATTTTATTTCAAGTCAAGTTAGACATATTGAAGCAGTCTTTCCAAAGCAAATTTTCTAGCCTTAGAAATTAGGTTAAATGATATTATTTACAAATCATTTTTTTTAAAGTTTAGAACATTGATCAGAATATTTTATTACACAAGAAATATTTAAAGAAATCAATCGATGCATTTGATTAGTCATTAAGTAGAAAACAAGTTTAGCTATGCTAGATTAATAGCACTGAACTGCAAAATAAATAAAGCTCTAAAAATAAGATAATTTGGCATGAGTTGATAATAGCCCACTTCATTGATGAACATGAGTTTAATACATATTTTAACACTTGGCCCTCATAAAAGAGACCAAATTGAACCAAATTAAAAATAATAAATTTCACCAAGGCATCCTTCTCTTTGGGAGTGATTTTAGGTAACTTTATTTTTCACTCAGGATTTTCATTATATCTACCTTTTACATCAGTAGTCTTAATGAGGAAATTCAAGGACAATGAGTTGTTCTGGGTCAGTTGTGGTCATTTAAAATTTAGTTCATTCACCCAGAATGACACCACTGAGTTTCTGTCACCATTACTGAAATTACAGAAAATGTGTATTAAAAGTAAGTAATTGACTTATTAGAATGTTGTGACATAAGACAAGCACATAATTTTTTAAACTGAAATTTATGTTTCCTGATTTCTATATTCACTGATCAAATGGAATGAGTAATTTTACTTTTCTTTGTATGAAAATTTAATAAGGTGATATCACACTGTTTGGGTAAAATTATGTCATTTAACTTTGCACCTCATTTTAAGAGTTCCAGTCATCAACATATTGTAGGAAGGAATTTTTGTGAGTTGAGAAATATTGCTTGCAAAAAGACATCCTAACTTTGTGAATGACAGCTAGAAAGATTAAACAGAGTTAGCTCTCAGGTGACAACCAGGCTGAGGAAGTTTGGTTATTGACAAAGAATTAGTGAAGAAAATTCCTTTCTCTCTTCTCGTAACAGATGCAAGAATAATTAGAAACTGACCCGGACATGTTCATAGTAAACCTATTAAAATTATAATGGCAGCAGCCAGCAAAAAACTGTCACATTTATTCTTTCAATACGTACAATATTCTTACAGCAGCCACCCATCTGCCAGCAATTTTGATTCCCTTTTCTGCTCAATCCCTGATTTAGGCCAGAAGAAATTATGAAGAGCTGGGGACAGGAGGTGGGAAATATACTTAATATATTTGAAACATATACAAATATGCTCAGATAGCTACAGCTCTCTCTTCTCTCTCCCTTTGACTCTCAGTCTAAGGAAACAGTCCCTCCTGGTGACAGGGAGACAGTATCAGTGAATCTAAACTTTGAGTGTCTGTTGTTCATTAGAGCTTTTCTAATCATTTTCAGCTAGTAAATTTATTTTTGTGCTAAAAATAAACCTTTAAATTTCTGTATATTTATTTCCCGTTGCTGCTGTAATAAATTACTATAACCTTAGTAGTGTAAAATATTTATTATTTTATATTTCTGGAGATGAGACATCTGAAGTCCATCCTGCTGGGATCAAGTCAAGATTTTAGGAGGGCTCTGAGGGGAGACTTGTTTTAGTGCCTTTCTGACATCTTGTGGGTACCCACATCCCTTGGCCAGTGGACTCTCTCTGCATCTTCAGAGAACATCAATCCAATCTCCGCCTGCCACCACATCACTTTCTGTGTCCCTGTCTCCTTCTGGGGCCCCCATATAAGGATTCATGTGATTAAATCAAGCCCATCTGGATAATCTAGGATACTCCCCTCCTATCAAGAACCTTGTCTTAACTGTATCTACAAAGTTTCTTTTTCATAAAATATAACATTCATAGGTTCTTGGGATTGGGACATGCACATATTTTGGGGTGCCATTATTCAACCAACCATACACTGGATTCCCAGAAACTGCCCAGGAAAGTTATGCCTTCAGTTTATGTGGTATCTACTTCTGATGCTCCTGATCACAGATATTATGGCCTTAACTCCTGTTCATGAGCATCTGGAGAGAAAGCCACTGTCTTGATCTAAAGTACAACACAAATGAGATTCATGTCAATCACCACACTTTTAAAAATAGTTTCACCAGTGATTTCTTTTAAATTTTTAAGAGGAAATATGTAAATTGTAACAATTTCTCCAAGGGTGATTTTTTTCTTATTCATTTTTCTGTGTCATTATTAATGAAGACATATTGGCACTTTTACTTTCTCTGAGGCATTTCAAGTGTTTATATTTGTTTCTTACAAATATAAGCATTTCAACCATTCACAGAAATCACACTAATTTAGAGAAATTAAGCTGTCACTTCTTATAGAGCTGTTTTAATTCACTTTGTCACTTGATATAAAAATTCTACTGAAAAAAAGCAAGAGAAATAATAAAATATATGCTTATAACTTCTTCCATTCTTGCTCTTATAATGGTATGATATAAAATCAAGTCAAATTTTAAGTGTGAGAGAAGTTTTTGAATATATTCATGACTTACATCCCTCTTAAATTTCTCCCTATGACAAGACTAGGACTAACTGATTAATAATTAATCAGTAGGAAAAGTGTGGACTCACAAAGTACTACTCATCACAGAACAATCAGTTTACACCTGCATGGACAAGTGACAGTGACATAAGCACCACTTCCTGAGTGTTTTTATTTTTGTCTTGGAACAACTGTTAAGACACCTATACATTTCCTGTACAAAAGCTATTGAGAAACAATAGAAGCTGTGAGGTAACTTCAATTTCCCTTCATCTTTCTAAGCTGGGACTCTGTGTTGCTTTATTACTGCCTGCCGCCTAGCTACAAACTATACTTTTCTCCAGCTCAGAGAAATTGTCTATAATTTGATTAATTATTGCTTCTCCTTCGTGTGTTCTTTTTACTCTTTCTAGAGCCACTATCATTCACGTGTTAGACCAGCTCGATCTATTCTTCCAGATACTCAGCTTTATTCATCATGTCATTGCCTAATTTATCCACTAAATTCTTCAACAAATAACTCTTGAGCTCCTACTGTAGGTAGTTATTCTTCCAGGTAGGTGCATATTTTGATGAACAAATTCCTTTCCCTCATGTGCTTTATCTCTTAGTGGGAGATGACAGAAAAAAAAAATCAGGTATATTTAAAGAGAAACATAAAGCAAATGAAAGTGGACAGGATGCTCTGGTAGTTGCTTTCCCCCTAAGGTTTGCCAAGGACAACTTCATGGGCAAATTACCACCAGTCTAGCAGAAATTTAGAGTAAGAGTCACATATACAGCATAGAGGTCAAAGCAGATCCCCGTCTCTTTATTTTTAACTCCACTTTAAAATAGTTCTTCCACTGAAACATTCTAGATTGCTGTAACTTGAGTCACTATTTCCTTTTGAATTTTTAAAATTAGCTGTTTAATTGAAAAGTATAGTTTGTAGCTGCAGTCTTGCTGTGTATACAAAATGTCTTTGTTCTCCTTTTGAACCTCTTTCCATATTTTAACTATAGTTATCTAAGTTGTTCTCTCTTTTCTCCAGAGACTCTAATCCCTTCAAATTGTATCCATTTTATTCTAAAGCATTTTTATCCCTTCCATCCTTAAATTCAAAACTGAGTTGATTCTTTTTGGTAAAGGAGATGGAGAATACCTAAGTAGACTGATTCTGACCCACCTTCACTAGTCAAAGTGTGCTGATAAAGTAGCCACTGTCTTCTGTCTATTGTCCCAGTGTTCCTTATACTAACTTACAAATGCTTACCTAGCTGACAAACTCAGAAAAGTCTGCAGAATTGCTTTGTTGAGAGAGGCTAAGACCTAACTCATTTTAGTCACACAAGGTTTCCACCAACCATTTTGGTCAAAGAAGGCAGTTGCTTTAAATATGAGGAGAGAAGTGAGAAACCCATTTCAGATCATTATTTTCCTAGACTATCCAATGGATAGTTATATTTTATACAAACTATTATTTTATAATCAACATGAAAATGTTGCAGAAACCTGAATCCTGTTGAGAGACAAGTGACACTCGGATGGTTGGAGTACTCGGGTTTATTTCACCTGCAGGCCCAAAGGAGTTAACACTCCAAGCTCTGGACCCCGTTTGTAGGTTTACACAGGCTTTTATAGGGTTTTAGGTTTTGATTAAGTTTGCACCATATGCAAATTAAGTGTTAGAAATGGACCAATCAGGAGCGAACTTTTGAGAACCAATGGAATTTTAGGGGTAAGTTTCATTTTCCTAGAAGCAAGCAGATGTACAGAAGCACAAAAGCGCGAAGGCAATGGCCCTGCCTTGGAGGTCTTGCTGATCCCTTTGTGGGTTTTTACCCTTCAAAAGTATTAGGAAACAGAAAATATTTTCAGGAGCCTGGAGGGTAAGTGGGATATAAATGATTATGATGAATAGGTTAAAGGTATCATTTTCAGTGGTAAAAAGGGAGATAATATATGGAAAAGCAGAGAGGAATTGCAAAGATACACATAAAGAAAGAAAAGAAAGATAATGGAAATAAAATATCTCAGTGGAAAAGCTAGGAGAAAAGAAAGAAAACAACTTTATCCTCTCCCCCTGTGTTTGTTTCTCAAGATGATTTCCTATAACTGCCTTAAAAACATCTCCATTATTGGGCTGCATTTTGTCAGTTAGGCCAATACTTATTGGACAATTGGCTTTACTCTCTTTCTTGGACAGAGTTCCCCAAACTTTGTTCAATTACCAATGGAATACCTGCTACTCATTTTAAAGAGAAGTGTCAGGCTATGAGGGGACACAGCATCCAGCAGAGCAGAATAATGTCAGCAATCCCAGAGCAAAATGGCATCACTGGCATTGTGGTAAATCCTTCAGTAATACAGAGATGCTGGCATTAACTGCAGCTGTTTATTTTCTAAGTGTAGAGAACTCATAAAATAAAATAAAAAATCAGTGAATGTAAATATTTAATATATTTCAAATACAAGTTGTTAGAATAGACATTTTTTCAATATATCTAGGAAATCATAAATTTTATAAAATAAAACAGTGTATAATGCCATTGTAAGTGAATGGTAGAAAATTATTGAAGCAGTGCATTAAATAATGAAGTAACAATAAAACATAGAACTAAACAAAGGAACTTGAAAATTAAATATTATTTTTTTAACAAGCTAGCTTAAAAGACAGTATGCATCAAGAACAGTGTCCCTTATAGATACTTAGTATATACTTGCTTAAAAGTTTCCAGCTGCTGAAATAGCTCTTTGAAACCCAATACTATTCCTGGAAATTGAACGTAGATAATTGTAAATTAACTCAAAATTGTTTTCTCTGATTCTGTAATGTTGAAATACTCTTATCACTTGTTTGAGGACTTGGAGGAGGTTCTTGGTATATTTTGGGGCAGGGGGGCTGAACCATTCTATTATAAGTAAGCTGTAATTTCTGTCTCAAATAGAGCATTGTGTTTACTTTTGTCATATTTGGATTCATCATGTATAAATGAAGATTCTAATGCAGAGTTACTTGTATCAATTTCAACACTGTCATGTTCCATTTCTTAGAAAAAGCCTTTGAAGTAAGTAAAACCATTCTTAAAATAGAAGATTTGTAATATTGCTGGATTCTCAGTCTGAGACTCTTATGGGCACAGACAAGTGTATAACAACAGATCACTCATTTCATCAGTTTATCTTTTTGGCATAAACTGGACAACTGAGTCACTATCCAGATCTCAAGACATGATGCATCATATTTCATAGGTTCTTCAAACCTTAAAATTAAGTTATCATACCAAGTCTCTGGATTTTGGCCATTCAAATGAGCATGATACACTTCAATCCTAGGAGACAGAAAGTCAGTATTAGAAATAATAAAACAGCCATTTCTCTGGCTTACTGTGTGCTTAGACTGTGGCACAGAAAATCATAAATGCATAAAATATAATGATAGACTGTGATAAGGGCTATAAAATTTAAAAAATCAGTACAGGTTAAAGCAGAGAGAGTAGTGGAGAAGAGCTGTTTTAGGAATGTTTATTAAACTTAACAAGAAAGACGTCTTTGAGGAGATGGTATTTGAGTAAAATCCTAAATGAAATGAACATTGAGCACCATAATTTCTGATTAAAATGTGTCATAGATAGAAAATCAACAAATACAGGGATTTGAAGCAGATGCTTAAGGTATTCAAGAAACTTCTTGTGGATCAAAGTGGCAGAAACCGAGTACTCAGAGGCACTGTAGAAGAAGGTAATGGTGGAGGGAAAGGCAGAGACAAAATACAGCCAGCATGATATGCATTTAAAATACTTTAGATTTTATTTAAATGTTATGGGAACCCACTGAGGGAGAGTGGCAAGAGAGTAACATGATTTTAAAACAAAAACATTCTCTTGTGTACAAAAGAGATGATAAGGAAAAAAAAAACATTTCAATTCTGCTTTATCTGTAGCTCTCACCATTCAAATGATGGCAATTCTGCCTTTTAATTGCTCAGCTAAAAACTATAGAGTTTTATACTCTTTTAAACTCAAACCAGTATAAGGGAATATCCTATCAAGTCCATCTAAAAAGTCTATCCATAATCTAGCCACTTCTTACACGTCCCCTCTCCCATCCTGCTTCTAATCGCTATCCTCTCCTGCCCAGATCAATGCATTAGCTCTTAACTGAGCTCTTCCCACTTATCTGTCCTTCTCTACAGTTGTTCTCCAGCATGGCAGCAAAAGCACCACTTTAAAGTATAAGCAAAATAAGTCACCCGTTTGCCAGCAGCCCTACTGTGCTTCCTATTCACCGTAGGGTAAAATCAAGGACCTTAAAGTGGCATTCGCGGTCAGCATCTGCCCGCCGCTCCAGTTTCCTGCCCGTCCGCACTGCTTCCCCTTGTCTTCCCCTGACCTGCCACACCAGCCTCATGAGTAGGATCTGAATAGACAGGGACTTGGCATTGGGTGCTCCCTCTACTGTGAGCGCTCGAGATAGCGGCGTGTCCCTTCACCTCACTCAAACCACCGCCCAGAAACTCGCTTTCTCAATGAGACATTCACTCACCATCCTACATACACTTGAATGGGTAGTCAAAGCAGGGAGGGAATGTGGGAGGCTAACGAGATTTCCAGATGAGAAATTTTGGTAGTTTTAACAAGAGGGTCATTTTTGTATAAATAAGTGAATAAATGTAAATAGTAAATAGTAAATAGAAAAAGTAAATAAATGAATAAAAGTGCTCATACACATGATATATATTTATGGGGAACTTAAAAGATTTACTGATATACCAGAAGCAGGCTGAAAGACAAATGAAAGAAATGATGGATCAAATAAAGAACACTGGCAGAAAAGCAAGTTTAATCCTGGGATTAAAAGTCAACCACAGGGGAGGGTATTATTCAAGTGGAAGACTGAACGCTTAACATACACAAGGTCCTGGGTTCAATCCTGAGTACCTCCTCTAAAAATAAAAAATAAATAAATAAATCTAATTACCTCCCCTACCAAAAAAAAAAAAAAAGCAAAAATCAACCTTTTCTTCATAATATATGAAGTCTGAGATGCCACATCAGGTTTGTATGGAAATGGACACCAGTTTACCTGTTTGGAAGCAGAATTAAACTGGTTTGGTGTTTTCAGGTCAACAGAACATGAAACAAGGGAGATACAGAATTTGAAACTGAATATACAGGTATGCTGAGGGTGATGAGCAGAGAAGAGGAATTTCAACCAGGTAACTAGGGGTACCTGTTGGTGGTAGGAAAACATGACATAATTTCAATATTAGGGTATGTGATTGAGTGAGCTTGAAGTACATGAAGTGATGATCAGAGAGTGGAAACATTTAAATCAAGGTGTTACAGGGCATGTAATTACAGGTCATGATGGATTAAAAGACATGACCAGGGGAAATGGACCAAGACCAGGAGGAGGAGGGGAAAATATCATAAAATAATTGTCAAAGGATTTAAGCAAACAAGATGGGTGGATTTGCAAGATAGGTACTGATATCATGAAGAATGCTGACAACAGTGTTAGAGAAAGGGACACAAGCCTGGGGATGGGCAGGAACTAAGAGGAGAGGAGATGCTTGAAAGGAGCCTTGGGAGAAAGAAAGAGTATGAGGGCGAATGGTCCACGGTATAGCCATTGATGAACATGGACAGGCTTTTGAGGGGGAAGAGGACAAATGGTGTAGATACAGCAACAAATGAATAGAGCCACCCAGGAGGACTACAGGTCCTCAGGTTTCAGTCAGAAAAAGAAAGGAAAAAATGCAAAAAGAATGTGGCATTGGAAAATTTGCTGCTGACAAAATGAGGTCCTGAGGGAACAGTGGTTAGGATATTGGATATTGTAGTGTTGGAGGCTGTGCAGAGCAGACTGGCACTAAGGTTCATTTGATCAGGTGTCCCCTGGAAGATGTAGAGGTTGCATGGTGCTAATTCAAGCCTTACATACATAGCTCTGTACTAACTTCTGTCGAGGTGTTTTATTATTTATTATTTACAGAGAAATGAGTAGGTCCAGGACTAATGGAAGAAAGAATTATACATGTATTTTCAAAATGAACCACTAGGGGGCCAGGTGTCAGGGTGACCTCTATACCAGTCCCCGGGAAATATAAAATTATATTCATGGTGGCAGAAGCTACTCGTGATGGTAAAATGTCACTGGTGTCCCAGATACTTTCAATTGTAACAGAGTTTCAAACCATAATCTGAAATATTAATATTGTGCTTAAACTTTAACAAACTTTTTTTCTCAGTTAAATTGCAGAATGATTTATTTGAAAGGGAAAGTTGGACTTACACATACAGCTACTGATTTCAAGGAAAGAAAAATGTAGCCACTAAGCTTTTGAGATAATTAACCCCAAGAGATTGAGTTTTCCTGTTGGTTAAGAACTAGTGAGCAACCAAGTGGAAACATTCCATTATTAGCAAACTCCTCATCCAAAAGAATGATTGTTTTTTTCCCCCCAAATTAATGTAAAAATGTAACTTTATTATATGTTGAAAGGAAATCTGTCTACCTATACATTTCTGTGGTCCAACATTCTATTTCAAAGTCACGATGCATACTTGATTAGGTTGATTTGTGACAGAAACTGAAAATGCTAACTCTCTCCAGGGCTGACATGGTGAGACATCACTCAGACTAATGAAATGCTGAAACTGACTTGAGGCAAAAAAATATGTTAATACATTGAATTGACACATAAGTTGGGCAAGCTATAATTGCGACTCTGTGAGTAGGAAACAGGAAAAAAAAACCCAACAAAACAATAAATGAAGAGAATAAAATAGAACATCATTATTCCAGGAAATATCTTTGAATTTGAGGGGTGAAAATAAAATGTTCAGAAAGCAAAAATCTGTATATAGAACAAAAATTCTGCTTTTCTTTTTTTTTTTTTTTTAAAGCATAGTGCTTATTTTTCCAATATCGAGTTTCTGGCATATTTTACAAAGGTAACTCTCAGTAAATATTTGTTTAAATGATTGAGTTTCAGGCTGGAAGGAAAAAAAACAAACTGATGTAAGAGAAAGACACTGAGTAGTTTCATTAACATCGATTTCCTGATTTATGTTTCCTCATTTCATTCCAAATATTCAGAATGTGATCATCTTTACATATAGAAAATATTAGAGGCATTACATTCAGTAAATATTAAAATAGGCAGGTGTGTGTCTCTGTGCTCTGTGTGTGTGTGTATGTGTTTGTGTGTGATGGCAGTACCAGCAGTGTCTCCAAGCCCTCATGTGGTCTAGTGGTCCAGGCCCTTCCCTCTCTGGTGTGCAGCCAAGAGCTCAGAATCTGCCTGCCAGTTCATGATGCCCCTCTGGCCACTGCCCAGCGCTCCTCAGAGGGCTGAGCCGGAGCCTCAGCACTACCTCTGGAGGAGCTTCCGGGCTGTCTGTTGAGCTCCCTGAGCACCTGAGCAGCCCACACACCCCTGACTTAATGCCGATTCTCGCAACTGCCCCACTCTGATCTATCTTCGAGGCCACCAGCCTGAACCCCTGATCACCATTCACCACAGAAACCTCCCAATCATGTTCCATCCTCCTCCTTAAACATCGCAGTTATTTGAAGATGGTACCTTCCCTGTCTCCTCCTGTGCTGTCCTTAACAGCTAACCCTCCTGGGCATTCTTCTCATTCTAATTCTTCAGTATTTGACTACTGGCTGATCACACTTTCCTCTGATACAATCCCAGTCTCAGTTATTTCAATATCTGCAGAGTTGACCCAGTTAGATCCCTAGCTTCTCAGAGGAGGAGACCATCTCAGATCAAAGATCTCAGTCTTCATCCTACCTCCAACCTACTCCCACTGCAGGTTTCTCCATGCTCCCAAACCATCGCATGTGATATTCCTGCCATCATCTTAATGTCAAGGATCTCATGCTCCATCAAGGGCCTTATTCTCCTTTTTAGCTCACTCCTTCTCGTGCTCTGAAAACAACTCTTCAACCCCATAATCCATTGCTCCTACCAACTCTCAAATGTCTTGTAGTCTCTCCCTGTACCCTTACCTATTGAATTAGATTATGTGGCCCATTTCTATACTCACTTCTTGCATATGCCTGAAAATCCCCTGCCCTCTTCTCTCCATTACTGTAGCCCGATCAAGACCCAATTTTAGTTGAATTAAACGCCCAAGCTGTTTCATGTGAACACGTGAATAACTTCCCATATCTGAGGATACTGCACTGTACTGTAGACTGAACTCATTCTTAATCCATGAGCACTAACTTCAAGGAGTCCATTATTGCTGTGTATCAGTAATGCTCCATTTTCCTCCTACTCATGTGGATAATGACTTCACACCTTTTCATTTCACATGACTTCTTATTTTGCTTGAGAAATAGAACAATCAGAAGACATTTTCCAAATGATTCAACCCCACATATTCAAAACACCTAAATCAGTACAAAATCCTGCTTTGTCTCCATTGTAATTGATGTAGTGTCCGCTGTCCTGCCTAAGCCTGCTCCTCTGTTTGTGTGCCGCACCTCAGCCCATCTCTCCTCTTGTTTAAAGATGACCAATTTTGAACGTCCTTCAGCTGTCATTCCATTGCTCCATATTCCTACTACCCTTTATAGGAAAAGTCCATTTCTTTCCCTCCATTCACCTGTGAAATGGGCCTACCCAATATTTTCCCCACCATTCTGTCTGACTGCTCTTTTCAAGGGAGTCCTTATTTCCAATTTCCAATTGCAAAGATCAGTTCTCATTTCCTCTAATTATATCTAGCCACATTGTTTGAGAGAATATAGCACTGTCTTAATAGTCTTAAAATATTTCCTATTTCCTGTGATGATTTTTCTAGCCTTGACTCACTGACTGACACTTCTTAGTTTTATTTTCCTGTCCTTTAATTTCCTCAAATAGAAGAGTGCCCAGGGTCTCATCTGCAGACCTCCCACTTCCCTGTCCAAGCCCCCTTCAAGGTAACCCGTCCAGTTTCCTGCTTTAAATGCCATGTCTTTGTTGCTGGAATTCAAACACGTATATGAAGCTGAGACCTTTGCTCTAGAATGGAAACTTACGCATCTGAACGTCTCTCTCAGGGCTCCCACTTAGCTCTATTAGCTATTGCAGCAAACATGCCCACACTGATTTCTTGATTTCCACCTTTCCCAACCATGCTGCTTTCTACACACATTTTCTCATTTTAGAGAAATATATTTCAACATTTCAATGGAGCAAAAAAGAAAGCTTAGCATTATCCTTGACTTCTTTTTATCTCTTGATTCACATCCAGTCCTTTAGCAAAATATTGACTCTTCCCTTTAGAAATATATTCCAAATCTGGCCCTTAGTTATCACCATCATGTGACTTCCTGGGGGCAGTTTCAGTCACCACCACCTCTAGGATGTATGTCATAGCACCTTCCTCACTGGTGTCCTTGTGTCTTCCCTTGGGGTCATACAACAATATACAGTCTAGGGAAAGGATGGAATGGTTCCTCAAAGCAGCACCTGCTGACTAGAATGTAAGTCTCTTGAGGGCTGGGCATTCCACCTGTTACACTTGGCTTTTCTCTACTGCTGTAGAAGAGGGTTTCACTGCTACGAGAAACTCTTCAAGTATTCTTATGTTATTTCTTTCATTTTCTGCAATTACTATAGCTCATAAACTCCATTTTGTTTTCAAATTATTAGCACTCCCAACTAACACATCCTTCAGTAATTTCAGAGAATCACTGACTTTCTATTCCAATTGCCTGATGACTCCAAGATATCAATTATCCCTTTTCCTTTCCCACCAGGTTGCACGTGTGCCCTCCCTGCTCCCAGTTTGTAGGCACAGGTGAAAATGAACTCCTGTCTAACACTGTGTTCCCTGTGGTCAGGAGATGCCAGTTGAATTCTTATGTCTAATGTCTTGGTGTCTTTCTCAAGCAAGCACTTTTATTTCCTCTCTCATCTAATCATAGGAATGCAAATCCAGTCCATCTGTGCAAGTACAGAAACTGATACCATCATTACCTTTCTATTTTCCTCTCTTCATCTTTACTTCTTCCCCAACTCCACACTCCCCCCCACCCCAGATTCAGAATAGAAGAGTAAATGCTTGGGTTGAGGTGTGTGGATATAGCAGGGGAGAAGATAAAGGAGGATCTTCCTCATTGGTGCTGTTTGAGTTCAGTGCAGCATCTCAAGAATTTGGTAGAAATACACATTTGCAGTCCTTACTGGGTCATATTGAATTAGGAACTCTAGGGGCAAGGGACAACTATTTTTGTTTTAAACAGCTCCTCAGGAGAGTGTAACATAGCTAAACTCTGGTGCAGTTAGTGTGAGAATCACTTTTAGAAAAATATGCATTTTAAGATAACAATGCACAGATTTTTTTTTGCTAAATACATTTAAATCAAAGGGCTTTTATTTTTCTTATTTTCAGTGATTCTCTTAATTTCCTTTGAGAAAAGAAAAATAGCCTTTCAGACTGCATTTTGTCACTGTTTTAACTTCATGCTTTATTAGTTTATATTGACGACATAGTCATCACTTCATCTGAGTCAAAGTTAGCAAATTTTTTAACTATCCGTGGTGAGTTGTGGGAGGGATGAGAATCTGGGTGCTGGAATATTGTTTTTGTGCTTCAAATTTCACCACATTCTTACTGATTTCTGAGCTTGGATTTTCTCCCTTCATTTGAATTGGACTGTGTTATTTCTGACTCATTAAAGCAGTTTAGTTTTTACTCTCCTGTCACTTCCCTAATATTTCCTAATATCTCCTGTCAAGCTCTATTAACAAGTAGTCTAATTTAGCCAAAGGATGAGACAATGTTTTTTAATTATGTAGATTCAAATGAGCAAAATGTATGTTGTGCTTAATGTAAATTCTTAAAGAACATGGGCAATTTCAACAATTAGAACACATATGTACTGGCTCATATTAATTTCATGAGTTGTTCATTAATTTCAAAGTTGTTACAACTTGTTACTTATTTGATGTATTTATCCTAGAGAAACCTAACTTGTATCCTTATAACATTCATCCTATCAAAAACATGCTTTATAAAGCATTCAAGATCAAATTCCATAATTTTAAGTTTATTAATGATAGAAAAATAAACTGAGACATGACAGTAATACCTCTAGCTATCTCATTTTCCCTTTGATGATAAAATTTAAAACAAAGCCTTCTAGAGAACCAGAATCATGCTAATAAGGGCCAATCAAATTATCATATTTGACAAAGAATGAATTTTATATATAAAGGTACATTTACCTCATTTATATAATGCTATCTATATTTTTAAAAGTACATTACTTTTGTAAGTAGATTCACAAATATTCTAGCACTATAAGGCTTAGGACCAGAAATTATAATTAAAAAGTCAGTATCTTTAAAAGGATGGATTTATTGGTAAGTGAATATAAGCTTGCATGCATTCACTAATTTCTAAGGTATTGAAATGATGAGGTTTCTCTTCATTCTCTTTTGAAAATGTCAAATTTTAAAAACTGATTTTATTTTTTTTGTAAATGTATGTTTAGATTCCTTTGAAATTGTTGAAAGTACTGTCCACTGTACATCTGTGATGTAGATGAAAGCTTCATTTCAGTGTATTTTAAGGCTTTCCTGTAACAGAGCTTTTAATTTTCTTTTTTTATGAATATTCTAAAATTCTGAGGCTGTTTACTGCCCTTCATTAATGCCCAACAGAACTTACTTTAAGCAGCTGGATAAAAGTCAAGCAAGAGTAAGAGTACAAATTGTACTTCTTAACAGTGTGAGACAGTATCTACAAAGCTATTTAAAATGGTCTAAAATTACAGGCCCAGGTAACTATGTCACTTCTGTCATTTAAAAGTGGGTAATTTTCACCCCAATGTTCATAGCAGCACTATTTACAATAGCCAAAACATGGAAACAGCCTAAATGTCCATCAACAGGTGACTGGATAAGGAAGATGTGGTATATTTATACAATGGAATACTATGCAGCCATAAAAACCGACAACATAATGCCATTTGCAGCAACATGGATGCTCCTGGAGAATGTCATTCTAAGTGAAGTAAGCCAGAAAGAGAAAGAAAAATACCATATGAGATCGCTCATATGTGGAATCTAAAAAACAAAAACAAAAACAAACAAACAAACAAAAACAAAGCGTAAATAAAGGACAGAAATAGACTCACAGACAGAGAATACAGACTTGTGGTTACCAGGGGGGTGGAGGGTGGGAAGGGATAGACTGGGATTTCAAAATTGTAGAATAGACTACACTGTATAGCACAGGGAAATATACACAAAATGTTATGATAACTCACAGAGAAAAAAATGTGACAATGAGTGTGTATATGTCCATGAATAACTGAAAAATTGTGCTGAACACTGGAATTTGACACAACATTGTAAAATGATTATAAATCAATAAAAAAATGTTAAAAAAAAGTGGGTAATTTTTAGCAAGTTTTTATTTAAATAAGGCACTGCTTCCTAAAACTTTGCCTAAAGTTCCTAGATGAAAACTACCAGCTGAGATCTGCAAATTGCAGAAAGAGATAATTACTCTACACTTTCAAAATATAATATTAATGTTATATGTGTGCAGTAGAAATAATACAGTGGATACTTACATCACCTCTTCTTTCTAAACCTTCAAATATTATTCAGTTATCCTACAAAAATCCATTATAAAGCAAAATATATGTTTTATAACTGTATGTTCAAATTCTGTCTGAGAATTTCTCAAGTATTTATTTAAAACCAATACCACAATGTTTAAATATCCCATAAAAACACATTCACATTTTTCTACTTTAACTGGAAATAACATATTGTAAGCCATTAAATAAAATTTAAGCTTGAAATAGAACATTGTTTTATTTCAGCCCACATGGCTTTAAAATTCATATATTTTTGTTTAGAAATAGGAAATTAAGTAATCATACCTGCAATGATCGTCTTTGTCATATTTTATACTTGTGGGCATCAGTCTTGCAGGGAAATGACTCATGTGGTTTTTGAAGTCGCTTACAAAGCTTGCCTGTCAATATTGGTGAACACATGCATATGATATCCTAGAAAAGATTAAAAGGTAATTTTTTAACAAAAATGTTCAGGTATTTCAAATATAATGAATGGATCCTTTCATGGGGAGGGGAGAAAACTATTTACATGAGCAGGTAGTAGAATTTCTCAGTGTAACAATGTGGAAGGTTCTATTTTCCAAAATATCTCAACATCATTTCCCATGTCGCAACCTATTTCTACTACAGTATTTCAACACTCCCCTAAGTGAGAGTTGAGGACCGCACTTCCCTCCTTGTGTGGAAGCAAGCTGTGACTCTGGGGAAAGGATGTTCTGTGACTTTCAAGGCTAAGTTTAAAAGACCTCTGATTTTCTTGGGAGGTTCGCTATTGGAACCCAGCCACCATGCTATGAGGAAGACCAAGCCACATGGAGAAGTTATACTTAGGGTTCCGGCCAAGAGTTGGACCTGGTTGACTGCCAGCATCAAGCACCAGACATGTAAGGAAGTCATTAAAATATGAATATGAATTCTTATAAATTCAAGTATCAATCTTATTAAAAGGAAAGATATTCATTTGTAGGAATTATTAAATGATATCCTAGTCTTACTTCTTTGACTATTAAATTTAAAAGTTAAAATGTAACAGTAAATAATGAAATAATAAAGAAAAATTATTTTAAATAACTAAAAATGAAAATTTAGATGATTACATTGTTCACATGGGAGAATTCTGGCAGAAGAACAAAAAAATGAAATTGAAGAGTGTTTTTGAATTTATGGTTTCTATTTAAAATACAAAAAAATGAAAATAAATAAGTTAAGTAGCTTTTCTGATTTTTCTGAATTAAGAAATTATAATATGTTAATTAGAATTTTAATTACTTGTATTTTTCAGACAGGTTGGTAATGGTAAAAAATAATTTCAAATAGCTCCCTTGTATGATAGATTCACACTTACCTTTGGAATAGGAGTGCAGTCAGTATCATTCTAACATGGCATCAGTGAACACTCATTGACATCAGTTTCATGATTTTGATCGAGAAAGCCTTCTGGGCATTCCTCAGTGTAAGCTCTCATATTGACTAATTCCCTCTTCCCAACAAGACTGAGAAACACAGAGTTCCATTGACTTCTCACAGAATGGGCCTTAAAAGATGACACACACAGAGAAAATAAATATGATCATAGGCGTGTAGCCAACTTAGTACAGAAAAAGGCTCTTGAGTTCATGAAATCTTTTCTAACACATTTATCCTGGTGTAATTTACATATCATAGAACTCACCCATTGCAAATCTAGAATCCAATAATTTTTGCAAATGGAGCTATTGGACCCTCAGCACCGGTGTTAGCACATCTCCATTACCAAAGAAGAGCTCTTATATGGTCCCTTCTTGTCCCTGACTCCACCCCCATGTGACCATTCATCTTTCTGTCTCTAGAGATCGCTGTTTCTGGGCAATTCATACAAATAGAATGATAACAACGTACTATCTTTTGTGATTGGCTTCTTTTCCTTAGAATAAGGTTTTTGAGGATTTTTCATATTGTATCACTACCTTGTTACTCTTTACTGCCAAAGAATCAATTCAAAACTATACAATATTTTATTTATTCATTCACAAGTTGGTAAACATTTGGGTTGATTTCACTTTTCAACTTTTTTACTGAGATATAATTGACATATAACATTGTGTTATATCATAACATGGTTACAATTTTTTCAAATTCTTCTTTTGTCAATTCATGTCTTCCCTTTACTTCTTGGTCAGTCCAACTAAAACTATGTCAGTTTTGTTTTTATCAAAAGCCAGTGTTTGTTTTTATCAATTTCTCTTGCCAGTTTCAATGATTTTGCCATTAATCCTTTCTTTTGTGTCTTTTGGGTTCAGTTTGCTCTTCTTTTTCTAGTCATTCAAGGTAGAAGCTTAGGCTATTGCTTTAGGACATTTTTATTTCTTAATGTGGAAATTTAAAACCATAAACTTCCCTGGAAGCACTGTTTTAGCTAAATTTCATAAGTTTTAATATGCTATGGGTATGTGTATTCCACTGTGATTCTTCTTTGACTCAGGTTATCTTAGAAATTTGTTTAATCTCCAAATATTTGGAGATTTCTTAAAATTTTTCTGTCATGAATTTCTAATTTAATTCTATTAGGGTTGGAGAGAATGTGTCATATGACTCTAATTCTTTCAGACTTGTTGAGACTAGATTTGTGGCCAAGTGCACTTGTTGACAGATTGTCTACCAACAGCAGAGTTGAACGTACGCACTCTTGGCACTGATTGCAATGTGAGAGTGGATACCTTCTTAAATTTGTACTCCAGGAAAGTCACGTCCCTTCCACTAATCCCCACCCTAAGATTGTGTGACTAGAACAAATAAAGTAGTGACCTTAAGGCCTAAGTCTGGTAGCCCCACTGCAGCTTTCATAAGAGCAGGATCAATCTGTGTTTCATTGCAAAGTTGAGAGGCATTTGTCAGCTATGGGTCAGCATGTTGCTTTGGGCACCTCCTAGTGGCAATGAAAGGTACCTGCAGGGCTGGCCTGAAAAGCCTCGCCTTACCTGTTAAGTCCCGGGCTTCAAAATGGAACATACTCCTTTACTCCCTGTTGGCCTGATTAGACAATTCACACATGCTGGGGACAGCTGAACAGGGACATGTTCGACTTCCTGCTAAAAATGGCATACCTGGCCTCCAGAAATTATCTACAGAAATTAAAAACATATATATGTATATTTCAAGTTCATATACCTTGTCAACCAATCACTCTATAACCTAAGGCCAACACGTATACAACATGTTTATTGGAAAAAAAAGCTTTATACAAAACTCCAACTATTGTTACTTAGCAAGAATATATAAGCCAAAGAAAAGAAAAGAAAAGAAAAGAAAAACTTAGAATATATGCTATTAATGGATTTGAAGTTTGAATTGTGTGCCAGATTCTAAAATATAAAGGCAACATAAAATGTTGAATGATCACAGTATTGACATTGTTATATTAAAATGACTCAGCACCTAACTTCAGTGTATTAGTACCTGGATAATTATTCTGATCACACAAAGAACAATGAATATGTATTTCTCAATGTTGTGATATACTAACATATTATATTAAATAATTATAGGAAATAAAATTTAATTATATTTAAGACATAAAGGTTAGTTAGCATCATGGGAAGAATTATTTGAATGATACGACTTCATATGAATGTAATGCTTGCAGTTTCCATGGCACTTACATTCATAATATCTGATAAAATCCTTAAGATAAACCTGAGATGTATAAAACATCATTATTATCTAGTTTTATGTTTGAATTTTTTTAAATGAAAAACTCATTTTGCTAGCGGTAAAGCAACTTGCAACATGCCAGACAGTTGGTTGATTAATGGCAGGTTAATAATAAAAAAGTGTGCATTCCACTTAATCCTATTATAATTCACCACAACATACACCCACTAGATTTGTTCTTTAAAAAAGAGATTAAGACTCAAAAATCACTTGATTGCTAGCATTAGTCTTTTAGACAGTTAGATAAAGAGGGGCACCAGGTAGATGAGGTGGAGGAGAGAGAGGATGGTCTCTCCTCTCCAGATATTTTAGATAATATATCATAGCAACTCTAAACAATGAGCCACACTCCTCCCAACCCATGGATTTTTGTCCTTGTTGTTTATTTATTTGCTTGCTTATTTAGTGACTTGGATGTGTTAGGTGATTAGATAAGCGGGTTCACCAGGTAGATAAGGTGGAGGAGAGGGAGGAGGGTCCAGAAAATGGTGATGTGCCTGCCTTCAGCATAAAGGGGATTTGCTTCCTCTAAATGAGTGTCAGCAGGAAACCGCTTAGAACCTGACAGCCACAACTGCATGATAGTGACAAGGACATAACCTGATGTGACCCAGTGCTGACTGTAATATAATTAGCATTGTGGCTTAGGCACCACCCGCACCCCAGGCCTTTCTGTGTGCATCATGGGTAGGGACATGTGCAAAAGGGGATGAACAGGGGGAGGAGCCAAGATGGCAGAGTAGAGAGACCCCCCAGCTTGCCATCCCCCACAAATACACCAAGAATTACATCTACAAGCTCACTGAATCACACAGAACAACTAATGAACTCTGGCAGAGTGTCTCTCATTTCAAAATACAAGAGGATTCTCAGAAAATCTGGTAAGAAATAAAAGAAAAAACTCGGTGCAGGACCAGTCTTGCAGGGACTGACTGGCACAGGAAGAAAGGTGCCCTCACCCTGGGATGCCCTCTCTATAGCCAGGTGGTCAGTGGGGACAGAAGCAGGGCTTCCGAGGTTCAGAGGAGAAAGTGGCAACTGAGTGGCAGAGAGAACAATGGGGAACTAATGCAGAGGGTCCCTGTGACCCCCAGCCCTAGATGCAAGCTAGCAGGGACAAGCCAGTACTGGCTTCAGGAGATCGGAAAGCAGCCCAGGCAGAGGGCTGGGACCCAGTGCACAGAGGCAGCCTCGGGGGACTGGAGGGTGGTGACTTCTGGCTGGGGGTGTGTGTGGATCAGAACAACCTGGGACCCTCATAAAAAAGCACCACCTCTGGTGTGAATGAGAGGAGGGGCACGATGCAGCCATGCCACGGCTGCTTTCCCTGCTTCGCTCCATTGTTACTGCATCCTCATGAGAAGAGAGGTCGGGCTTGGTCATAGCCATCACTGCTGTGGGGAGGCAGGGCTGAAGCTGAATCCATACCCAGTGGCCCCGCAACCAGTGGCACAGGCATGATGGAGGTTTGTTTACAGTCCCAGGCAGAGAGGGCAGGTTTGCTCTCTCTGGACCTTTTGTGGACCCACGCCGCTGGGGTGAGCATGCAGTGAATGGAGCCCTGACCCATTGCATGGGCAGGTACAGGCATTCACAACAGGCTGGCGGGCCCTACTGTGTGGGAGGGTGGGGCTGGAGTCGGCACTGAAACCCTGGCATGCCACAGACCCAGGCATGCGACTGCATTCTAGCTACAGTGGTTCCTAGCTCCTCATATTGGCAGATCTGGACTCGTGGTTACTGGGGCTCCGAACCTGGGGGACAGCAGAGCTGGTGGTTGACATTCCTGCAGCTAAGGTGGAGACAAAGTAAGTGTCAATAAAGAGCATTTTGTCAGCCCTCATACCAAGTGACAGATAACTGCCAAGTGGGCATCTCCTGCCTACTCCTCTTCCCAGCTGCAGTGCTCCCACCCTGCCCACCACACAGCACAGCTCACAAATGGGTATAGAAGCTGATATTCTAGGGAGCAGACTTGGGCCTGACAAGGCTGTGACAACTACAGAACAAAAAAGGAGGTCCAGCTCAACAACAACCAAGGCAGGCACTGAACACCACACCCCTAACCACAGCTCCAATCAAAAGGAGAACAGCCAACACTCATGGAAGAAAGGCTTGGCAACCGTCCACACTAAGCACAGCCATGGCAAACAAACTATTAGAAGCACAGAGTCTACACAGGAGCACTCCCACTTTAAATAAAAATAAACAAGCAAAAATAAAATAGCCCTTCAAGACCACAGTAGATAATAGGTGTTCCTAAATCCATAGAGCCAGGGAACTATAAGTAAAATGAAGAAACAGAGGAACCACTCCCAATTAAAAGAACAAGAGAAATCCCATGAAAAAACAATTAATGAAATAGACCTCAATAGTCTACTAGAACATGACTTCAAAAAGGGAATGATCAATGCACTGAAGGAACTAAGAGACTATCAATAGAGACAGAGAATACTTTAAAAAGGAAATTGAAACTATAAAGAAGAACCAATTAAAAACAGAAAATCCAGTGTCTGAGATAAGAGCCAAGATAAAAGCTGTCAAAAGCAGACTAGACAAGGCAGAGGAATGAATAAGTGACTTAGAAGACAGGACAGCAGAAGTCAATCAATCAGAACAGAAGACAGAAAAGCAAATAAGAACCAGTGAAAGCAACATAAGGGACCTATGGGGTAATATAAAGCATGCCAATCTATGCACAACAGGGGTCCCAGAAGAAGAAGAAAGAGAAAAGTAGATTGAAAACATATTTTAAGAAATCATGACTGAAAACTTTCCAAACGTATAGAAGGAAACAGATATCCAAGTACAGGAGGCACAGAGATTCCCAAACAAGAAGAACCCAAACAGACATACACCAAGACATATTATAATTAAGTAGAAAGAAAGGATTCTAAAGGCAGTAAGAGAAAAACAAAGAGTGAGTTACAAGGCAACCTCCATAAGGCTTTCAGCCGATTTCTCTACACAAACACTGCTGGCTAGAAGGGAGTGACAAGATATATTCAAAGTCCTTAATGAGAAAAAGCTGCAACTTAGGATATTCTATCTGGCAAGACTATCCTTTAGAGTAGACGAGAGATAAAGAATTTCACAGACAAGCAAAAGCTAAAATAATTCAGCAATACTAAACCCATATATTAAAAGCAATATTGAAAGATCTGCTTTAAATAGAAAAGAAATAGGAAGCTACAGAAATGAGAAAACCATAATTGGAAATGTGATAACTACAATGAGTTGCAAGAGAATAAACATGAAGATGAGAAAATAAAGAATATAAAAAATCATAAAATGGTGGGAGAGGAGACCAAGAAAATATAGATTTTTCTCTCTTTTTCTCCTTTATTTTTCTTCTTTTTTTATGATGTGCTTGAGCCTACATGATATCAGTCTAAAGCAAACTATAGTAAGTGTAGCCACAAATCAAAAGCATACAACAGTCACAAATGCCAAAAAGAAACCAAGCTAATACAAAAGAAAGTTATCAAACCACAAAAAGGAAAATAAAAAGGAAAAGAAAGAAATAAAGAAGAAATACCAAGTAACTGCAAAACAAAGTTCAAAATGGCAGTAAACACACATCTAGCATCACCATAAATGTCAATGGACTAAATGCTCCAATACAAAGACACAGAGTGGCAGCTTGAATAACCCAACAAGAGCCTACAATATGCTGCCTACAAGAGACCCACTTTAGAGTGAAGCACACACATAGATTGAAAGTGAGAGGAGGGAAAGATCTTTCATTCAAATGGAGAGTAGAAGTACTCATATCAGACAAAATAGACTTTAAAACAAAAGCCATAAAGAGAGATAAAGAAGGGTATTGTATAATGATGAAAGGAGCAATACAAGATGAGGATATTACACTCATTAACTTATATGCACCCAACAAAGTAGCACCATGATACATAAAACAAATACTAACAGACATAGAGAGAGAACTTAATGGGAATATAATCACAGTAGGAGACTTTAACAACCCCCTAAGACGGAAACAAGCAATTCTCCAATGAAGACGTACAAATGGCCAATAGGCACATGAAAAAATGCTTAATATTGCTAATTATCAGAGAAATGCAAATCAAAACTATGAGATATCATCTCAGACCCAGTCAGAATGGTCATCATCCAAACGTCCACCAACAATAAATGCTGGGGAGGCATGGAGAAAAGGGGACCCTCCTACACTGCTAGTGGGAATGTAGTTTGATGCAGCCATTATGGAAAACAGTATGGAAATTCCTCAAAAGGCTAAAAATAGACTTACCATATGATCCAGCAATCTTACTCCTGGGTGTATATCCAGAGGGAAACTTAATTCAAAAAGATACATGCACCCCAATGTTCATAGCAGCACTATTTACAATAGCCAAGACATGGAAACAACTTAAATGTCCATCAACAGATGGCTGGATAAAGAAGCTGTTATATATTTATACAATGGAATGCTACTCAGCCATAAAAAATAATAAAAGATGATCATTTGCAGCAACATAGATGGACATGGAGATTGTCATTCTAAGTGAACTAAGCCAGAAAGAGAAAGAAAAATACCATACGATATCACTCATATGAGGAATCTAAAAAAGAAAAAATAAAGACAAATTTATTTATAAAACAAACTCACAGACATAGAAAACAAACTTATGGTTACCAGGAAAGGAGGGGTGGGAAGGGATAATTTGGGAGTTTGAGATTTGCAGATACTAACTACTATATGTAAAATAGATTAAAAAAACAAGTTTCTACTGTATAGTACAAGGAACTATATTCAATATCTTGTAGTAGCTTACAGTGGAAAAAGAATATGAAAATATATGTATGTTCCTATATGAGTAAAGTATTGTGCTGTACACCAGAAATTGACACAACATTGTATACTTCAATAAAAATATAGTTTTTAAAAAGGGGCACAAATATGACTAAGCACTCCATGGGCAAAGCCATCAATCAATCAAGAGACCATCTGTAAGTGAGGGTATAAGACAGAAGAGTCAAACAGAGGCCATTGCTTTCTGCCCTTTGATCAGCCTGCCTCCCATTCTTGGAGGTGCACTTTCCCTATGCTAATAAAATCTTTAAAATCTTTAACTACACAACACTTTTTTTCTACTGTCTGAATTCTTCTCTTTCAGGTGAGACAAGAACAGAGATCTTCCCCTTTTGGGGTAACAAGTCCAATACTCCCACTCCAGGATAAAACGTCATGTGTTTAAAAAAAAAACCAAACACATAAATAAATAAGTAAATAAATAAATAAGTAAATAAATAAATAAATAATTACTTTGGCATCTTGTACAAACAAACAAATTTCTCAATGTATAAATATACCTCTGTGCATATCTATCATGGCAGCTTCCAAAATAATCAACAGGGAAAATTAGTGAGCAATGAAATGCTCATTTTACAAGTATTTATTTTGAAGTAATTCACATACAGTTGCAAAGATAGTACTGAGAAGTCCTGGGTGTGGATACATCCCATAGAACCGTGATACACTGTCAAACTAGGAAACCAGCATCAGCACAATGTGTGGATAAAGCTCTGTGTCATTCTGTCACATGTGTAGATTCAGGTAACACTACCTCTGACACAGTAGAGAACTATTCCATCACCACAAAGATTTCCTTTATGTTACCCCTTTACAGTCTCACTCATCCCTAGTTCTCTTACAACTTTGTAGCCACTGGCAACCATTAATTTGTTCTCCATCTCTACAGTTTTGTCATTTCTGTAATGTTATACAAGTAACGTGTGGCTTTTTGAAATTGACTTTTTTTCCCACTTATAATGCCCTTGAGAGACTCTGAGTTCTTATGGACTTAGCTTTGCTGTAGGAAGTTTAAAAGAAACTTTTGTACAGACTTGGTGCAGAGTAGCAGGGGACGCGGCACAGAGCCAAAGTCACAGTAACGATCCACTGAACAGCGAGGAAGGAGTCAGCAATCGGTCAGATCCCCAGCTGACACCTCACTAATGACAGCCAGAATTTTTGGAACAGTGTGGTGGAGACAGTAAATCTCATCTGTTATTCCAAAGGTGACATGAACTTCTAAGCCATCTTTATAAGCTGGGCATGTTCTTGCCAATGAGATCCTAGGAGAAATTCTGTGTGTTCAGCCCAAGTCAAAGCCTTTGTGTGTGGATACACATCCTTCCATCTCTCCTCATCTTTAGTTCACTGGCCACTTGGAAGCCACACGTTGTAGTTGGCACCCCTCCCATATTCCAGCAGTCTAGCTCTCTGAGTCACTACTTGGGAAAGATCTGCCCTACAGAGGCATCAAGCTTCCAATGACTTCTGTGTAAGGAAAACATTGAGTTAAAATGTGAAGTGTCAGGTGAATGTAAATCTAGCCTACAATGGCAACTACTGAAAACTCTGCCAAAGTTGAGGTTCTGCCATAATGAGAAGTTAAAACGTGTGGTATTGGCTTCCTGAGTGGTGGGCACCAAGGAAATGTGAAAGGGTGAAAAGCTGACGATTCACGTTATAAAGTATCACCTGATGTAACTGGAGAGAAACTGAAATGCAAGCTTTCTCAACACCTATAGCAAAAGAGGTTGGAAAGCACAAATGTAGTAGAATGTTTCAGCTGCTATTTACTGCTTTTGGTAAGATAGTAAATAAAATAGACTATGGTCTATCTGCAAACAAATAAAAGATTGGAAAAATTGGAAATATCAGGGAGCAATATTAAGAATAAAAACAAAGTGTGATCATTTGCAGGCATGGACTGGTACAGCCCAGAATATGTAGGCTCTCTTTCTACCTCTTCAATATATTAAAATGTTTGAATGATTTACCATGTGAAAATAAACCCCTTTATGTCAAAATATAGGGCATTAAAAATCTATTCAGCATAAAAAGAATTAGAGGGTAAATGCAAAAGTAGTGATACATCTTTTCATCTTCTAAACATTAAAATATGCATACAGCCATGCGTACATAAGACACATGGTCCAAATAATTTAAACTATTAAGCAGAAATTCTATTCAATCACCTAAGTAAATTTTACTTTAATGGCAATCTTAATGGGGCTTCTACAAAGGAAACTATCTCTGCTCTCCTAAGAAGGTGCATATATCCACTAAAAAGTGACAGTAAAGAGATCATTTTAGAATTCAATATTTCATTATGATTTTAGTAAGTTCTTTAGGTCAGTGCTCTAATGAAGTGTCAAAATTGTCTAAAGCAATTTGGTGTAAAATAATGCATAGCGGTTAGTTGAATATTTTATCCATAAAAATTCATTTCAGTCTACTTTCATGTGAGAATAAAGCTATTATACTCTAAGGATAGAGCACACAGAGACATCATCACATAGGAGAGCAATTTGCCTTTTACTCCTGTGGGAAGAGAAAGTAAGAAAAGGTTGCTAGGAGCTCTGCTCAAGGAGTAGAAAAGTGTAATAAGCAAAAAACATGAGAAAATTAAAGAAAGACAGCCAACTTGTTGACTCATGTTTGAAGAATTTGTCAAGATGAAGAATCGCTTCAAAATAAGAAAGGGTATTTGATGCAAATATTTAGTATTCACCTATGTTAAAAGTCGTCATGTGAAATATTGATATTTAGGTATTTAAGATAAATTAAATACTAAGCTACTCATTTTATGCATACCTTAGCAAATACCATTTAAGTACCCTTATTCTTATGTTATTAATTCAGTTTCATCTATGCATGGCATGACATTTTAGCAGTTAAACATATCAGCTTTGTTAACTTCCTAACATGTGACTCTCACTAAGAAAGTAAAGTGGGGCTTTATTGAGGGGTGGATGGTTCACTGTAAGGGGGGAGCAGGCAGGGGCAGTTGAGCAGCTGCCCTGCATTTCTTTGGCAAGTTGGTTACACAGGCTGTAGAAATGAATGGGTGGGGTGTTCATTGGGGATGTAAGGGTTTGGGGTCCTATTCTCTGATTTTCACCCCAACTCCACCTTCCTGAAGGGAGGGGGGATTTTTGTCCTTATTTAGTCTGGATCAGAAGTGTCATGGTGTTGGTTCATGGTGGGTACTTCTAATCTGCAAGGCTAATTTTATTGTAATGAGGGTATAATTAGCAAAAGGTTACACTTGGACACTGGAGATTCCTGCTTTTCCCACCTTTCCTTGTTGGCCTCCAGGCCACTTGTCACCCCAAAATGTGTGGCTGCTTATCAGCCCAGAGTTTCCTGCTTTTCTTTCTCTGCCCAGAGACCCCTGTTGTTTATACGATGTGTGGTTTCCTGCTTTTGGCCCCGGTGCCCCTCCTTTTTGCCCAATTCCTGCCATTTGGCCTGTGCCCCTTTTCTCTGCTCAGATCTAGCTATCTGCCTGCTCTAATGATTATACCCATTATTATAGACTGAATGTTTGTATCTCAAATTCATATGTTGAAACCCTACCCTAATGTGATGACAGTAGGAGGCAGGGCCTGTGGAAGGTAATTAGGATTAGAGGAGCTCATGGGAATGGAGCCCTCATGAGTGGGATTCATGCCTTAGAAAGTCCTGAGAGCCCTCCTCTCTGCTGTCTGCCTTGTGAGGGCTTCATTGGAAGCTGGCAGCCTGCAACCTGCAAGCCTTCACCCATACCTGACCGTGTGCCCACCCTGATCTTACACTCCCAGTGTGCCAAACCGTGAGGAGTAAGCTCCTGTTGTTTACCAGCCGCCTGGGCTATGCTAGTTCTGTTACAGCAGCCTGAATTGACTGAGATGTCCATTACAGGGGGGTAAATGAGGCACAGGGAGGATAGTTCAAGAAATACACCCATTCCCATATCATTCCCCAGATGCTCTGAGGACTGTCTGCTAGAAGCACAAAACATAAGGCTGCATTCAAGATGTACCTAAAGATGTGTGAGTCATGAAAGAAAAAAAATGTTACCTCAAAGCAAGTGGATATGGTCCCTAAAGTAAAACCACTCACAGTTCTCAATTCAGAGCAGCAGGAAGTGGAAATCAAGATGGTCTCTGGAGCACTCAGTTAGGGTACAAGGTGGGTGCAGGGGAATCCAAATCAGACTTTGGGAGCATATTGAAAAGAAGGATGTCGATCACATATTCCAGGGTGCGACTTTAGCTTAGGCTGCCTGAGACTAAGTACACCCATCAGGTAAGTTTTCATTGAATAAATGCAAGTTTTTCTGGTAGAAAAACTACATTTCCAATTAGAAAACTACTTTTTAGCAACAACAAATTGGTGTCAACAAAAAGACAAGGACAGAAGATCTGCCACTAATATTAGAAGTTTCTACCTCAAGGTCACATTCAGTGTATCTCCAATTAGGTAGAAAGTAAAGCCTCTATAAATCTAATTTTGTTTTCATGTTTAATCAAAGCCTTACAGATTTGAACAGGAATCTGCTCAGTCTCTGGCTGAAAGCACGTCAACACCCAAATACCAGACAAGCTTGGTCACTTCTCAGTGAAAGTGAGAAGACAAAGAAATGAGATCACACATGTGAAAAGGGCCAGAATTTCAAAGGAAGGGTTGAAAAGTAGAGGAAACATCCTTCTCTGGAGCAGAGACACGTAGGAGGAGAATAAATAGAAATCTGCAATTCAGGGACTGATAGAGCAAAACAAGATGTTTTTTGGAAAAGAAGTATTAAAGTCAATCTTTCAGTAATTCTTATCAAATAGTGAAAGAATAGATCTACTTGACATTCAGAATATTAAAATGGTCATTTATATACATATATTTGATTATATGTATTAAAAGGAGAATGAAGTATAACATAATAATTAATAGTTCAATACCAGGAAAAACTGAAAATGGAAAAAGCATGCCCAAAATTAATACAGAGGAACACAGAATGGCTGACAATACCAATGACATAAAACATAATCTGTAAAGAAAATTGGAGAACTACTCGGACACTGAGCCTAATTTTTCTGAATCATTAAAGTTTGTCAAAAGTGTAAAATTGGATTCATTATGTTCCACAACAGCCTTGTTCAAAGAAATAAAATATCAAATAAAATTTGAAATTTTCTAGTAGTTACATTTAAAAAAATTAAGCAAATGAAGTTAATTTTAATAATACACTTAACCTACCTCCAATCATTCCCAAACACAATTACTTCAATAATCATTAATATATGATATTATTAATGCCATATTTTATATTTTTTTATACTGGGCCTTTGAAAACTGACGTGGGAAAGTGTGTTCTTTGCACTTATAGCCATAAATGGCTAGTGGTTCTGTCCTGGACAGCACATTTCTAGACAGAGGAAAAATGTAAATCTTCCAATTTCATCTCACAAAGCTATTTGGAACTTGAAGGCAAGCACCTTACTGAGCATAACTTTTAACTTCAGTCCTATGCCTAAGGATGGAGGAAGCTTAAGTGAAATATGAGAAATTAAATCTCACTGACATTGAAAAGTAGTACTAAAACACAACCAAGTTAGGTCTATCCTGAGGTTGAAAATTTTAGAAAACATATGAATATAATGTCACACTAATAGAAATAAAAGTGTATAAATCTGAGGGACAATGAAATGAAATTGTTCAGACACTATCCCCGTAACTCATATCTTACAAAAATAATCAGTACAATCAGATTGGATATTTACATGTGATGGGTAAAACAATAAAAATTTTAGGAAGTAAGATTTCTTAGATATTACACAAATCATTAAAATCTCGTGAAGAATAAGAACATGTACTTATACAAATATGCCACTGAGAGACTGGAAACTAAGAGAGAGAATGGGACAAAATAATTTTAACACTGATAATTAATGAATAGAGTATTTTAGGAACTCCTACAGATGAATAAAATATTTAAATTATATGTATGCATATTTATATATTGTGCTATACATATTATAAAAACTCTTTAAAGCGTTTTATATATATACATAAAACAACTCAATAAACAATGAACAAAAAAGTTAGATTCTTCACAAAAAAGATATCAAATGCCCAATAAAGATTCAAAGCATTCACTATTATTAATAAATATAGAAATAAAAGTTAAACCAAAATAGAATTCTACTATGTAGTTGCCAGAGTGGCTGTAATAAAAATGGGTGATGTGCTGAGTGATGCTAATTTGTACAGAAAAGGGAAGTTTCATACATGCTCACAGGAGCGTAAGTTAGCACAACCCTTTTGCAAACAATGTGTTATTAATTACTAATATTTAACAAATACATAAACCATGACCACAAACTCCACTGATATATATATATGTAATTGATATATATATGCATATATACATATATATACATTTACAAAGGAGAAACAAGATACAGGTGCAAGAAAGCTTATAGTAGAATTATTCATGAAAGTCACAAACTAGAAATTGTCTAGATGATGTCCAACATCATTACATTAGCTATATAGTTTTGATATGTTTATACAACTGAAAAGCACACAGTGACGCATTTAGCTAAAGCTGAACTCTCACAAGCAAAACATGAATAAAGAAGGCTAGGCAGAGTAGAAAGCATACTGGAAAATTCCATTCATATGAAGATCAAATGAAGAAAAAGAAAGCTAAATTATAAAATACTGGAGAGTCTTCATCTTTGGGAGTAGAGGATCGGGGAAAATTCCCGGAAGGGGTATGGAAAGAGCTTCTGGGATGCTGGTGATACTTTATTTCTTGATCTATGTTCCAGTTATGTGGAGTCTTATGTTATGAGAAGTCTGTATTCATAACACTAAGTGAAATTTAAAAATACATGAAATTAAAGCACTCCCAAAATTAAAATAAAAAAAAACTGGTTTAAAAAATAACTTCTATTATATGTGATAGGAAGATGCTCCTCCTTGTTTCTAAATTTTCGCTTGTGTCATTGGTAATCTAATGCGAGCCAATCTCAGGCTTACCAGAGGACTTGTTAAAACAGATTGCTGGACCTCATCTCCCAAGTTTGGGTGTCAGTGGGTCTGCATTCATCACCTCAAATTGAGAGTTTTCATTTCCAGTTAGTTCCCAGGTGATGCTGATGCTGCAGATGCTGGACCACACATTATAAAGCACCAACTTCTGCTATTCTCTTTGAAAGAGACTTCCCTCCTTGTAGTCACCTAACTCATCCAGCCCCAGCTAAACCATGTAATAGGTTTTCCTGCCCCCAACCACAACCCCTACCATTAGAGGGCGCGCTTCTGCGCTTCCACAGTACTTCCTTAGAAACTTATGCGTGCTTTTTAATCTCTTTGTCTCGGTTTTTAAAATTTCTCCACTTTATACTGGCATTCTTTAGGGCTTATTTTAATCCTTAGAATTATTTTGATTTTGCTTGTTGAATAAATAAACAAATCTCACTGTGTTCTCAATTTCCTGTGTGGTTTGAATATTTTCTTTTGGGTTCCTGTACTTCTTGTCTTCAGTTCTCCCTTTGTCAAATTTCAGCCCAGATTCCTCAGGGCTCCCTTCCTCCTATATCCCTAAAGTGTAATGAATTGATGAAACTTGTGTCCAGACAGCCTCCTGCCCTACTAACTCAGACAGAGACTGCAGAGGTTTTTGGGGGGTGTTTTATCCCCCTCCTATATATGAAATCCTATTCACCTCTTTCCTGGCTGGGGGGCACCATTCCTCTCATAAATTGCCAGGAAATTGACAGTCAATTGCTCTCCTCTCATTATGCCCCCCAGCGACTGACTTAATTTCTATTTTCCTTTTCCCATTTTCTCATCTAACCTTGCTTTGAAGACTTTTCTCACAGTCTGTTAATTATCTCATTTTTTTCTTTATTCCAGCTTTACTTTCCACAAAAACACTTTCCTAGAAAATAAATACATTTCCTGTTTTCTTCACCTTGTGCTTTCAGAACCAGCACTTCCCTTACCACATCCTTTTCCACCTTCTTTCTGGGTCACCAAAACCTGCTTTTAATATACAATATTAAATAAATACATCCATCCTCTTGTGTTCAAAAAATATGTTTTCTATGTTTAATGAAAAGTCTCTGTTTTATATTTCATCAAATCCATTCTTTTATGAATCAGTACACAATTACATTCTTTAGAGGAGAAGCATTAGAGAATATAGCTTAATTTTATAAATGCTTTGGAATTTTGTTTCTACTACAGAAATATTCAATTACTCTGGTATTCAGGTGATGTGTTATATATTAATTTAGATGTGTATAGGTAACAGGTAACATCTGTGAATATTGCAGAAATATTATGCCTTCAAATACCCTCAGACCTAGAAGAGATTATCAATAAGGGGCAAGGATACTTTCTCTGACTTTCCAACTTTCAATGCACAGAAACTATTCCCCTACATTTTCTGCTTAAGTGTAATTCAAGTCAGGAAGGTAAACCAGAAAGTCATAGACTGTTTTTCTTCTTTGGTGTCTGTATATGCTAAGAGTCTTATTCTAAACATTTATTACCAATGGCAATTGAATGACTAATGTAACTAAATGTGCATGTCAGTTACAAAGGTTATTTTTGACCAATTGTCTTGATCAGCTGCAAAGCCTTTGGTTATATAAATATATATTTGATTACAAAGTTAATGTTGAATACTGTGGTTACATATTCCTTCATAAGGGCAGCAGATTGCCAAGATGGTGGAGTAGAAGGATGAGGACCTCATCTTCTCCCACAAATACAGTAAAATGACATCTACCTGTTGAACAAATCTCCCAAAATTCCTACTGAACTTTGGTAGAATATTTCTTACAACCAGAAATACAAGGAAATCCTCACACAACCGATAAACAAGTTTCTACTGTATAGCACATGGAACTAGATTCAATATCTTGCAGTAGCCTATAATAAAAAAGAATATGGAAAGGAATATACGTATATTTATGTATGACTGAAACATTATGCTGTACACCAGAAATTGGCACAGCATTGTAAACTGGCTATACTTCAATTAAAAAGGGTAGGAAAACATTATTTTGTATATGAATAATAAATAATGACTGGAAAAGTGACATTTCAAAAACCTTGAATTTCAAACTAATTTTGCCCTATGTGTATTCTCTGTAATCACTGAGGACAAGTTATATGGTTAATTTTAAATATACTTAGTAAACATACCTAAGTAAAACAAGTACATTTTTGAAACATGGTTTCTGGTTCAAAACTGTGTCCTCGATAGATAAATATTTGTTTTCTTTGTCTTTTGGGAGCACATTAAAACAATGGCAGTGATTTGCTTGTATGTTAAGGAATGCAAAAAATCAGCAGAACCATGAGAACAAAGAGACTGAGTAGGTAATTTAAGTCTTTTTGTTTTTCTACAGTTGTCATAGAAAATATTTCTGCTTTATAACTAGTAACTTTGCTACCAGTCTGTGTGTTTTAGAGGCAAAAACAATGACTAATGGGTTTAAATCAAATCTGGTTTGCTTTTTCTTCTATCTTTCCTTCTTCCATTAGAAATTTGAACAATGAAGTGAGGTCAGGAGCCTCTTTGATAAAATGCTGGCTTTTTACTTTTCATAAAATGCTGGGTGTGATGGGCAAGTTCATGGCTAAGGACTATGATTTTAATTCTCTTTCAGTCTTCACCAAAGTCTGTTTATGGGTATGGATGGTCATCTCAGTAGGAATTGGAGAACTTGAGGCTTTATGACAATACATTTTTCCTTCTAGGATACTAATGGCAGAGGTATAAGTAAGATATTTTTATGGCTGAATTCACTCATCAGACTCAAGTGCATACAAACTAGAGATTGTAGTACAGAAATTTCTTAATAAATTAAGCAGAAATTCTATTTCACTTTATTGTTATTATCATTGTTACTCATTTAGCTTTTCCCTCCTTGCACTAAAACAAAATTTTATTTCCTTGTCTAATTCCTAGGTAAAATGTAGCAGTGACTTCGTATTTAGTGGTTATTCTATATGGAAGTAAATCAGTAGTTAAATAAATTACATTCTTATCTTTAACTGTCAAAATAACAAGGCAAAAATGAGACTGTCCTACTCTGGGTCACAGATAATGTGATACAGTGCCTGTTAGACAGAGCAGATCAATTCTTCTATGCCACACTAGTGAAGGCACAGTTAGCTGAGGGGACTGGCCTGCTGTCACTTCCACTTTTCACCTTTTTTTCCCTAACTGATAGCCATCCTGACACGTGTGAGGTGATGTCTAGCTGTGGTTTTGATTTGCATTTTCCCAATGATTAGTGATGCTGAACATTTTTTTTTCATTTACTCTCCATGGAGAATCTAGGTTTTCTTACCATTTACCTGGTAAAGGGGTGACTTCCATGGAAGGCAATTATAGTTTTTCCATTTCCCTCTCTCTGTACACTGAATATTATATTTTTCTGCTAAATGTATGGTTAGGTCTCCTTACCTACCCCCCAAAGTCTAGGGTATTCACTATTTTCAAATTATATAGAAGTCCATTAAACTGAGAATTGAAATCCAATTTTCAGGGTTTTTTTTTTTTTTTTTTTTTTTTTTTTTTAGTGAGTATTACTATAAAGAAATAGAAAGTAGTTTTACCAAACTTTTTGTGGTGATTAACTTACAATATATACATATATCAAATCTTTATGTTGTGCACATGAAACTAATATAATTTTATAGTCAATTACATCTCAAAAATGTAGTAAACAGACAAGCAAAATCAGTTTAATTATAGAAGTTTACTATAGGCCTCCCAGAAGAAAGGGTAAAGGTAAATAAGATTTTCCTAATACAGATGTATATATTGGCCTAGCAGCAAGACAAATGATTGCTGAGGGACATGTCTAAATTCAGATATCTCCATAAAAGCAATGCATTTAATGAGTCCTATTTTTCTTTACTAGCAATTCCAATTCCCAGAAGATAGAGAGACTTAATAATCTGAAATTATTTTTGAACACAAAGGGACAAAGTGATTGACAATAAATTAATCCCAGGATTAAGAAACTTGACATACTGTTCAGATTATTAAACTAAAACCAACAGGATGAAATATAAGAAAAAAATGAATGAAGTCTCCTGGACTTCAAGTTAAATATCTATGTAAGTCAACAGATGGAGCACATGTAGATTAACAATAGTTCGTGTGAGAAACCCAAACACTGTGTAATAGAGCAAAGTGATTAAAATGCTGACAGGAGCACTAAAGTAGAGTTAGCAGCAGCAGCTACTGGAATTGGTAAAAACTCTGAGTCTACATCTTCTTACTTACTAAGTTCATACCTGACTGTCTCACAGGAGTCAAAATTTTATTTAGTATTTATAGCTTCCCGCAGATTCTACTTAGAAACAAAATTTTCCATGGGAAAATATCCTGCTTAATGAGCTACTTGTAGGAAGTTTCTTCTGGTTGAATAGATGTCAGTGTGAGCCAAGGCAATAGCGAAGGTAATCACAGTGGTCAGCTGAGACAAGGTTCCCACCCACCCACCCCTCCCCACTCCCCAGGTAAAGGAGGATGATGCAAAGGAGAAAGAAAGGAGAGTGAAGCCAGAGAAAGGAGTGAGGAGCCAGGGACAAATTCTCCAGAGGAGAGGCGAGTGGAAAGTCCAAGGAAGTGAAGAAATTATACCCAGGTTAGCAAATTTATCATAATGCTTGTAATGATATTAACCTCTATAGGTAAGGGTGGTTTATAATGACCTCTTTCATATATCAATAGTAAGATTATAAATTTGCTTGCCAAGTCTTAAAGGAAATTTCTTAGTGTACATATGTCAAGAATCTTAAAAATATTGATACATGTGATCCAATAATTTCATGTCTAAAAATTTATTCTAAATTCAACTATGGAAATAATCAGTGATATAGACAAAGTTTTGTATTTATATTATAGCATTATTTATATATTATTATTTATACATATAATATTTATATATTATTATTTATAGTCAACTGATTTTCCACAATAGTGGAAAAGTCAATTAAATACACAAAGGACAGTCTTTTCAAAAAAAATTTGGTTGGGACAATTACATATCAACATGTGAAAAATCATATATGTGTATACATTTTAAATGAACATACAACTAGAGTGGTTAAATAAACATATTGACTTAATAGATAGTAGCTATTATATTTTAATTAAATCAATCACTCCTATAGTGTTTATTATGTGTCGGCCACAGCTAGAAACTTGTACATAGAAACTTATACTCATTTAAATCTCACATCTGTTGTGTGAAGTAGTAACTGTCATTAGGCGCACTTCAGAAACACTGAGGTTAGGTTGGTACCCAAGGTCGCAGGTGGACCTGGACTTTATGCAAATCCATGCCCCTTCCTCAGTGTCTTCCCTCTTTAACTGTTAGGAGATGAACTCGTGAACTGGCTACCCCACGGACACCAAATTCTCCTTTGCCTTAAACTTCACCCATGCCCCCAGGTCTTCAATAACACGAAGACAGCTCTAGAAAATACAGAAAACCCTGCTTCATTCTTGAGAACCCAGGATCACCGAAGAATTCTCTTAAATATAATGTGAG
This sequence comes from Camelus dromedarius, assembly GCF_036321535.1. Taxonomy (NCBI): domain Eukaryota; kingdom Metazoa; phylum Chordata; class Mammalia; order Artiodactyla; family Camelidae; genus Camelus; species Camelus dromedarius. The sequence continues at coordinate 14,071,733 of NC_087471.1, forward strand.
TTGGATCAAATTGCTCTCAAGATATCCAAACCTGTCAAATGCATCAGAGACACCTGAACGCATTGCTAATAAATTCCCCTCTGGAGGCAGCAAGATGGAATTATGGGCTATAAATAAAGGATGTTCTGCACAGACTTCTGGCAACTGTTAATTGGAAGAGAAATTCCCTGGGGCCAGCGCAAGGTGCATGAGCAGAGCACACTGTTTGAGATTCCAGTTGAACAGCCACTGGAACTTAACACATTGGAAAGCAGACTGCCCAGCCAGATGGCCTTTGGGATTCTAACACTGGATTTACAAAGTTAAAAGCAAAATATCAGTGAGGCAGGGTTACATGGATTTTTTTCAGCTGCCTGGGGGATGAAGCTGTGCATAGTCAGAGAGAAAGCTAAATACTGAAATCTGACCTCCACCATAGTGGGTCCAGTATCTGTAAAAAAAAAGTATCAGGTAATAAAATGTACTTTCTAGGATGCTCACTTCTCTGGCCACAGACTCACTCCTCCACTTGTTAATCTACTTTGGTATAAACAACCTCCCAGTTCACAACCTAGAAAGACAATGTGGGCACTTGAATAGACAATAAGGGAAGCCAAATCCAAGAGAGCATTTGTGTCTTTGTGAGAAATACTGAGGGAGTAAAGAATTCTTTCTTACATAGAATGAGTTTCCAGAAAATAAGTAAAACCAATTTGCAGTTGATGAAAATATCCTGAAAAATACATGAAGAAAATAACACTTGATAAGCATAGAAAGGTCATTTTTTAATGACTATGTGACAATGTAAGCTAGTATTGTATAGTAGCATTTTGTGTTTGCCATGCCAGGCACGGGTCTACCAGACTTACGTGGACAGCCGCACTGACCCTTCAGTGCATCAGGCAGCAGTGTCACCCCCGGTATCAATTAGGAAAATGAAGCGAGGAAGTGGAGTCCTTTGTTTAACTCGGCACGGCTCTGAATGGTAAACAGCGTGTGTCAGACCCAGGGATCCATCTGCATGTCCTGCTCGTACTACTTTTCTCTTGCACCTTCTCAACTTACTGCCTTGACTTTCACTGCTCAGGGTCAAACTTCATGAATTTTCTAACTCCACTACCTCAGATCTGGACTTCCTTTCCACCATCCCAACGACGGACAAGATCACTAACAGTCATCATACTGCAGCATCCAGTGAAGACTTTTTGTTTGTTTGTTTTTGTTAATGGACCTGCCAGCAGAGCAGCAATTAAAGTGTGGATTGTTCTCTACTTTTTTTTTTCAATTGTGAACACTTAAAACATGAGCTGTCCTGTCTGAACAAAATTTTACATATACACTACAATATTATTAAATACAAGCACTATGTTTTACAACAGATCCCTAGAACTTCTTCCCCTTGCATAATTGAAATTTTATGGTCTTAAAAAAAAAAAACAAAACCCATTTTCATCTCCCTCCAGCCTTTGGACACCACCATTTTACACTCTGCTTCTACAAATTTGACTACATTATGTGTCTCATATGTGTGGAATCATACATTACCTGTGATTCCATAACTGGCTCATTTTACTCAGTGTAATGTCCTCCAGGTTCATCCTGGTTGCTGTACATGGCAGGGTTCCCTTCTTTTCAAAGGCTGAGCAATATTCCAATGAAAGTATATACCACATTTTCTGTATCCATTCATCTGTGAATGGGCGTTTAGGTTGCTTTCATATCTTGGCTATTGCAAATAATTATGCAACAAACATGGGAATGAAAATATCCTTTTGGGGCTCCTGGCTCCAATTATTTAGGCTATATACCGAGAAGTGTGATTGCTGGGTCATATAGTAATTCTGTTTTTAATATTTTGAGGATCATAGAGTTTTCCATAACAGCCGGGCCATTCTACATTCTCATCAACAGTGTACAAGGTTTCCAGTTTCTCCACAGCCTCTCCAACACTTTTCTTCTGTTCTTTTGATAACAGCCACCCTAACGAGTATGAAGGGCTGTCTCACTGTCTTCATCTGCATTTCCCTGATGGTTGGTGATGCTGAGCACATTTTCTTACACCCGTTGGCCATGTGTATGTCCTCTTTGGAAAAATGTCTATTCAAGATTTTGCTCACTTTTAACTGGGTTGTTTGTTTTTTGCTATTGAGTTGTAGGAGTTTCTTATATATTTTGGATATAAACACCTTATCGAATGTAAGTTTGGCAAGTAGATTCTCCCATTCTCTTAGGTTGTCTTTTCATTTTATTGATTCTTTGTGCAGAAGCTTTTAGTTTGATACAGTTTCACTTGTGTATTTGGGGGTGTGTTTCCTGTGCTTTTGGTGTCATATGCTGGGAATATTTGCCAAGGCCAGTGTCAAAAATTTCTCCTCTATGTTTTGTTCTAGGAGGTTTATAGTTTCAGGTCTTGCATTTAAGTCTTAAATCTATTTTAAGATGATTTTTACTTACAGTGTAAGATAAGGGCTCAGTTTCATTCTCTGAATGTGGATATTCAGTTTTCCCACCACCCTTTGTTGAAGGGACTATGCTCCCCCCCTTGTGTGTTCTTTCTCCCTTGTTGAAGATCAGTTGATTACATAAACGTAGGTTTATTGTCAGTCTGTTTTGTTCCATTGATTCATATGGCTATCTTTAAACCAGTAATATAGTTTTGATTACTGTAGTTTTGTAATATATTTAGAAATCAGGAAATATGATGTCTCCAACTTTGTTCTTTCTTAATATTTCTTCAGCTGTTAAGGATTTTTTCTAGTTCTGTAAGCATTTTTGACTGTCTTCATGTAAAAAATATCATCATGAATTTGATGGGAATAGCACTGAATCTGCAGATTGCTTTGGGTATTATGAACATTTTAACACACTGAGTCTTCCAATATATGAATATATATTTCTATTTATTTCTGTCTTCTTTCGTTTCTTTCTTTGACATGTTGCAGTTTTCATGGTACAAATCTCTCACCTCCTTGGGTAAGTCTAATCCCAAGTATTTTATTGACTTTGATGTTAGTGTAAACAGGATTGTTTCTTTAATTTCCTTCTCAGATAGTTCACTGCGTGTATAGCAATCAATTTTTGCATATTGATTTCAAATCTTACAATTTTATTGAATTTGTTTATTAGTTCTAACACTTTTTTATGGGGCCTTATGGTTTTCTTCATACAAGACCATTTTGTCTGCAAACAGGTATATATTTACTCCTTTTCCAATTTGGAATTCTATTTCTTCTTTTTCTAATTGCTTTGGCTAGAATTTCCAGCACATTGTTGCACAGAAGTGGTGAGAGGGAGCATCTGTAACTTGCTTTTGATCATGAGACAGCCTTTAATTTTTCTTCATTGAGTCTGACGTTAGCTTCGGGCTTGTCTTCTATTTCCTTTACCACATTGAGGCACATGCCTTGTATCCCTAGTTTGTTAAGCGTTCTTATCATAAAAGAGAGTTGAATTTTGGCAAATGCTTTTCTCTGCATCTATTGAGAAAATCATGATGGTTTTATCTCTTATTCTGTTAATGTGGTGTGTCACACATTACTGACTGGGCTTGCTGAACCATGCCTACATTCAGGGAGATAAAGTCCACTTGATTATGGTGTATGAGCCTGTTGACTTTGATGGCTAGTATTTTGTTGAGAAGTTTTGCATGTATGTTCATCAGGGATACTGACCTATAACATTCTTCTCTTGCAATACCTTTGCCTGGCTTTGGTATGTGGGTAACCCTGACCTGGTAAAATAGTCTGGAACTATTCTTTCTCCTTCAATTTACTGCAGGAGTTTGAGAAGGATTGGCAGTAATTCTGTTTTTAAATGCTTGCTAGAATTAACCAGTGAAGACATGTGGTCCTGGGACTTTCTGTTTTTAGAGGCTTTTGATTACTGATTAAATCTCTGTACCAGTAATTAGTCTGTTTAAATTTTATATTTCTTCAGTATTCAGTCTTTGTAGGTTGTATATTTCTAGGAATTAATCCATTACTTTAAGTCTATGTAAGTTGTTGGCATATACTTGTTTATAGTATTCTCTTTTGATCCCTTTTTATTTCTGTGATATCAGTTGTAGTCTGCTTTTATTTATTTGAGTCTTCTCTATTTTTCCTTAGTCTAACTTACATCTGTCAATTTTGTTTATTTTTCAGAAAACCACCTCTTATTTTGATTTTTTGAAATACCTTTCTATGCTTTGTTTATTTTGCTCTAAGTTTTATTATTTCCTTTTTTAATTTTTGGCTTAGGTTATTCTTCTAATTCAATAAGGTGTAAACTTAGGTGGTTTATTTGAGGTCTTGCTTCATTTTTGATGTAGGTGTTTATCAATATAATCTTCCTTCTGAGTAATGCCTCTGATGAATCCCATAAGTTTTGGTATATTGCATTTTCATTTTCATTTATGCTGACATTTTCTGATTTCACTTTTGAACTTTTCTTGGCTCCATTGTTTGGTAAGGAGCATGATGCTTGATGTCCACATATTTGTGAATTTCCCAGTTTTCCTTCTGTTGTAGATTTCTAGTTTCATTTCTCTGTGGTCAGAAAATATATTTACAATAGCAAGATTTTAATCTTTTAAAATGTTTGTGACCTAACATGTGATCTTTCCTGGAGAAAGTTCTGTTTGTTTTTGAGAAGAATATGTATTCTATTGTTTTGGGGTGGGATGCGCTATATATGTCTGATAGGTCCATTTGGTATACATAGCATTATTTGAGTGCACTGTTTCATTATTAATTTTCTATCTAGATGTTCTGTTCATTATTGAGAGCGGGTTATTGATGTCTTTTACTATTATTATATTGGTGTTAATTTCTCCCTTCAGCTTTATCAATCTTTGCCTTGTGTTTCTAGGTACTCTAATGTCAATTGTCCTGGACTGAATCTTCTTTCATTTTACAATGTCCTTCTCTGTCTCTTCTGATAGATTCTGACATACATTCTATTTTGCCTGATGTAAGTAATGCCACTCCTGCTCTCTTTTGTTATTTGTTATATTATTTTCCATCCAGCCTCTTTATTAATTTGATTAAGGAGTTCAGTTTATATGCTTTTTTACGTATCTTTTCTTTGTGATTACCATGAGGCTTACATAAGGATCTTATAATTATAACAATCTATATACCCTTTATCTTTTAACTTTTATACTAAAATTAAAAGGAGTCTACACACTAATGTTACAATATTCTGTACTTGTCTGTATATTTACCTTTATCAGTGAATTTTATGATATCATACTATGCTTTCTTTTTGCTGTTTATCAACTTTAAGCACTCCCTTTAGTATTTCTTTAAAGCAGTTCTAGTGGTAATGAACTCCCTCCGCTTTTATTCATCTAAAAAAGGTATTTTCTTCTCTTTTATTTTTGGTGTACAGCTTTGCCAAGTATAGCATTCTTGTTTCATAATTTTTTCTCCAGTACTTTGAATATACTATTTCGCTCTCTCCTGGCCTGCAAGCTTTCTGCTAAGAAATGCACTGATCACCCTAAGAGGACTTCCTCCTACATGGTGGGTGATTTTTCTCTGGGTGATTTCAAAATTCACTCTGTCTTTAACTTTTGACAATTTGGTTACCATTTCTCAGCATAGACACCTTCTGTTTCATTTATGGGCTACTTTGAACTTCATGAGTCTGGTATCTACCTCCTTCCCAAGATCTGGGAAGTGTTGAGGCACTACTTTTTTAAACTTTCTGCAACTTTCTCTCTTTGCCTCTTATGGGACTTCCACATTCTGTGTGTTGTTCCTTTGAGGTGTCTCATCTTCAGCTTCCTTTACTCTTTCATTCCTTTTTTTTTCTTTTTGCTTCTCTGAATGAATTATTTCAAATGACTTGTGTTGAAGTTCACCAATTCCTTCTTTGCTTTGATCAAATCTGATTCTGAAGCTCTCTATTGAATTTTTAGTTGTATTCTCCAGCTCCAATATGTATTTACTTCTGTTCTTTCTCTCACTCTCTTTCTTTTTCCTTCCTTCTTTTTTCTTTTTTAATACCTTCTTTCTCTTTCTTGATATTCACATTTTAATTACCATTTTCCTGATTTTGTTTTGTTGTGTATATGTGTTATTTTGTAACTCATAAAATAATCTTTAAGATGTAGCTTCTTGAAGATGATTATTTTGAACTCTTTTTTGGGAAATTCATAAATCTCCATTTCTTTAGTCTTGGTCGCTAGAGATTTGTTTTCTGGTTGGGTCATATTTCTTTATTCTCCATGTTTCTCGCAGTTTTCCATTTGTGTCTGCATACTTGTAGAAACAGATGCCTCCCCTAGCCTTTACACAATGGCTTTCACAGGGAAAGGGCCTCACCAGCAGCCAGCTAGAGAGTCTCAGTCTTTTTCATGGATGTGCACATCCCCCTTCTCTCTCTCCGTCCTGGGCTGTGTGCCTTCTTCCATTTGTGCACAGCTGCACTGGCCGTAGTAAGCTGCCACCAATTTCCCTGTGGCCAGTGGGCTGAAAGGCCAAGGGTGTTGGGTGCAGGCTCCACTCTCTTTCTCCCGAGGGAGAAACCATGGGTCAAGCTGAGCCCTCTTGGTGCTGAACTGTACCTGCTTGGGGGAGGGACTTCTGGGGGTGAAGTGAAGTTGCGTTCTTGCCTGTTTCATCTGGCTGCCACTAGTTCTGTGCTCATCGCCACGCTACAACTTACTGACTTGGATGTGGAGGTCTCATAAAGCTATTTTCACCCATGTGCTCTTTCTAAATCAGCATTGCTATTGGGGGACAAGAGTTGGGAATTCCCACTCTGCCAGCTCTCTGAGGTCACTCCCCATAGGATAGTTTTTGAACGCTCCTTCATCTTGACTTCCTAACGTCACTGTCTTACCTCTTCTATTGCTCCCATCAGTGCCTTCAGATTGGTGTCTCAGTGCCTCTTACTTCGCGTGCACTTTCATTGCTGGCATTCCTCTGGACCGCGTGCTAAAAGCACTTCTCTTCTATTCAAGTTTTCTCCTTGGGTGATACTGCTGTATCCTAGGAAGTCACCTAAGATGCATATAATAATTGGGACAAAATTAAGAATATATTATTGTAATGGTGGTTACAGTGTTTCTCTTCTGAGTATATTTTGTTGTCATCTATTTTGAAAATATTGTATTTATCTTATCTATTTGTTCATTAAATATGAAAGTAATGTATTATTGGTGGAAGTATCTTTATATGTTGAAAGAAATTTTGATCCAATTTTGTTCCTGATCACTTGCTAATTGAGAAATAAATGTTATTAGGTAATGTAGAATTAAGATTATATCCAAATGACCATTAAAGTTATAAAGGAAATGAAGTATGAAGTCAGAGTTAGCTTTGAAAAGTTGAACTAGTAATTTTAGTAATAATGCCTAACTTTAAAAAATTCCAATTAAATGCATGAAGAAACAAGTATAAAATGAAATTAACTTCATCATTTTATAAACTTGTCTAAATTTTCAAAGTTCAAATATAAATCTCTCACAAGATTTACACTTAACAGTATCAAGCCAATGTCTCTGGTAAATTGTTTTTATTGTATTTTTAAAAATATGGAATATAATAAAGAAAAATCCCTCACCAGATTCCTTCTGGGAAACAAGAAAACATCCAACAATAACAGCAAGCTTCAAATCCACTTAATTAAAATCTTCAGCTTTATGAAACTAAGCAGATAGGCTAAACATTACTCAGGTTTATAAGGAACATTAAAGGAATATTGTGGTATTTCCAGAGTAGATATTAAGCTTTTCATAAAACAGTATTGAAAGAGCAATTCCATAAATAGCTTTTTTCCCCAAAGTTGATTACTGGTATAGTAAACAGGACGTTATTATGTGCCAGGGGCTCTTCTAGGTACTGGAGCTAGAATAATTAACAAAGCAGATCAAAATGGTCCCTTCCATGGGTTTTCATTCTGCTGGAAGAACATAACAAGTACATACACATTTATTATTATTATTATTATTAATTATTATGATATATAGCAAGTTAATTGGTGACAGTGAGGGGAAAAAAGCAAAAAAGAGGATGGAGAGTGCTTGAGTGGGGACATAGGGTTTATTATTAAATAATGTGGCTGGGAAGTGTCTAATTGCACAGTTCAGCAAGGTGGCAGTAAGACTGCAAAAGAGTAAGAGAGGGAATAGTGAGACAGGAGATGAGGTTGGAGATGGAAAGAGACCAGACCATGCAGGTCCTCATCAGGCATTTTAAGGGCTCCTATTATGGTGATCTAGGCAGCCACTAAGTGGAAGGTTTTAGCAGAGTGACATGATCTGATTCACATTTAAACAGAATCACTCTTGCTGCTATTGGAGGAAAAGGCAAAGGTGGAGTGATTAATTTGGAGACCATGTCCAGTAAACTAGCTGAAGATGCTAAAGATGATGAAATGACACCGAGATGGTAGTGATGGAAGTAGTGAGCAGCAGATTTTAATTCTATTTTGTTGGTAGGGGCAACAGGATTTTCTGAGGGATTCAGTTTAGATGCAAGAGAAGAGAGAAGTCAAGGATAAATGCAAGTTTTTTTGCCTTGACCAAGGAGAAGAATAGACAGAATAAGGGGAGGGGAGATGGGTGGTAAGGAATATAGGTGTTTGATTTGGGACATGTTGAATTGAAATGCTGATGGGAATTCCAGGAAACACATCAAGTTGGACATGAGATACGAAAGTTTAGAGAAAATATGTCTGGAAATTAATATTTGGGCATTTTCTTCATGCGCACTCTTTTTAGAGCTGTGAAAATGTGACTTAGAGAATGTTTGAGGTTGGAAAAATCCCAGAAATAATTAAATCATGTCCAAACATTATGTTAGAGATAAAATTAATAATATCCAGTTAGAATCAGAGATTATGAAACATCTAAAACTTTGGATCAGCCTACAAGCCCTTAGGGATGTATTTATTACATTTCCCAAAGGCAAGAAAATAGAAATATTTCAGGAGTTGTTAATGAGATGATGACTTTATAATGATATTTTCTAATAAAAACTATTACCAGAGGGAACTTCATAATGACTTTTAAAATTTGAATATACATTTACTTTCTACTTTAAATAGATCTGGATTTGTCTCTTCAACATGTTTCATTTACTTTTTTTTATATATGTAATGACTGTAGTAATCAGTTTATTACACAGGTTAATCATTCTTGAACGTAAAAGCTCCAGAGGAGCAAATGGGTCTTTAAATATATGCAAGTATTTTCATCAAGTGAATTTTCACCCTTACATCCAGATAGACCTAAGCAGTTAAAAACATAAGAAAAATAAGAGCTTTTAGCTATGTATTAACTGAGAAACCACATACAAACCAAAGACTATGGAAGAGATAAAAAGGGGCTGAAGGATGGAGGGTGGGGAGATGTAAAAGAGCTGGGATCAAAGCCCATCACACTTCATATACTCATAGCTCCAATCCATTTAAATGTTGACCAGTTAAACTTAGACCTTAAAACACAGGATGTGGGTAGAGCTTAATCTGGTTGGTCATAACTTTCACCTAAGACATAAGTCCTTAGAATAAAATAAATACAGAAACAGCTTTGTGTTCTCCTTGATTTTCAAAACTGTTTTGAGTTTAATAGGATTCTACTTAAAAAACCACCTCCTACAGGTCAGTGGAGCTTTTCTTCCCCTTTCAAGCACACACCATACCCACCACCCCTCACCTTGCCGTTATCCAAATTAAAGTCAATAAGGAAAGCTTTTAATCTCACACCGAGGTTATGCCTGGAGAACCGGCTTGTCACACACACACTTCTCTGCTGGGAGGCAATGTTGGTACAGAAGTACAGGAGTTCTAGTTTGTTGTTCCAAGTATGTGCAACACGCAGCACTGCTGTATCAGGTAAACACGTGCACGGGGGAAGGTGAGGTGTGGCACATAGAACGCTGTCAGATGGAAATCAAAAGGACTTTCTCTTTCAGAGTTCCCCTATTTTTATTTGTAGAGGTTATCCAATAATTTCTTTAATTACATCACATACTTCTGAGTCCATTCCCGAGCTATTCTGCTGTATTTTTCTCTCTGTTTTGTAGATCATCTGAGCAGTCTCAGGCACTAAAGGATCATCTGGACTGGGGTCACACAGCAGAGAACAGATGGACAAGAGTACTTTTGGAATAGTGCTGGAGACCACTATCACTGTAGAATATCAGGACAAATGTTGCCATTTCTGTTAATATTTGGATGATAAATTCTTGTTGTAAATGCACCCTTAGGTAGTTTGAAGGGGTAACCTGTTGGGAAATGAGTTGTCAAGAAAAATACTCCACCCTGATCAGGACAGTCGTTTGGCCCCATTGTTGTAGCTTGCCAATGGTCCGTATCACCTCCAATGGGACCTGCTGAACACTGTCCTGGGGGCTCCCGTGCCAGGTCATTCAATTCAAATTGGATTCTCTTAAGAGCCATCGTGGGAGGCGGGTGGCGGCGGCCCCGGGTGAGGATGGGGGCAGGGGAGGGACGGGAACAGATGAGGGGGCACGAGGTAGCCTCAGTGATCTCAGATCCGCCAGAGAAGATGGGGAGTTCCGGAGAGCGGATCCGGGGGGACTGACTGAGGCCGGGGACCCCCTGGGGCCTGAGCCTCCCGCAGTGGTCACCGCGTCACCCGGCGGCGGCTGCTTTATGAGCCGCTGCCGCCCCTGCCTCGGGGGCTCCGTGCCGCCCGCCCAGCCGCTGGGGGTCCCCCCGCCGGGGAGCAAGCGCCCCAGGCCCGGGGCTCCACGGCGCCTCTCGGTCGGACAGCCAGAGGGACTGCCTGGCGCAGGTGGGCGCTGTTTCTTTCACGTTTAATCCTTGTTTTGGCCCAGGGGGAATAATTAATGATTTGAAATGACATGTTTTGTTTTCAATCAACAATGAGACCTGAAATCTGAGTCACGCCTCCTCTTCAAATCATTTCAGTCGTTTAGCCAGCGATATCACAGACCTCCGCCTCCCACTGTTTTACTCACACATCCTCTTGAAAATCAGGCTTTCAAGGTAAAGCCAGCTGATCTCATCATAAATCTGCCCTTTTGAGCGAACAGCACTTCACTGAAAATAAAACAGGGCCAACTGGCTGGGGAGTAACGTGGAGGATTAAGTGGTAAGGGTGCTTGGGAGCCAAGCTTTCCTAAACATCGTGGACTTTGTTAAGGACATGAACCATTTATGCACAGATGGTGGGAAGCATAATATGTTACAGATGGAAAGGCCAATATTTAAAAACAAAACACAATAAAACAAAAAAATTTATAATGGGTGTTTTCTAAAATGTGCATAAATTTTACATAAAGAAGCAAGCTGTCTTTAAATTGTATCACTTTTGAGAGGCTACATGATGAAGCCTTGAATCTCTCCCTGTCTTCCTCCCTCCTCTAAACGTACTACAAAAACCATTGACATGTGTTACTCCTGACAGCATCTGAAATGTGCCCTTAACGTGAAAATCGTATCAATATTTTAAGGCTTTATTTATATTCTTCCTCCTCTGTGAAGACCTACTGATCTTATTCCAATCAAAATCTTCTCTTTGTTTTCTGTAATTTTATTATTCAATTACCTCTATCTTCTGCAGCATGTTTAATATTTATTATGCATTTGGCCTTGGGGGCTAAAAGGCTAATATTCTGCAAGGTTTATACTTTGCATTGTTGCTGGGTCAGTTTGAGTAATGAATAAGTGAAAAAATTAACGTTGTATCTGAACGTAACATCCCTAAATTTTATGTTTAATTTAAGTTAAATTTATGTTTAAATATGCTTAAATAGCTGAGATTTTCTCACTGATTTAAGGGAAAAATTCAAAGAGAAATTCTTATATGAATGTATTTCATTAACTGGTTAGCTTTTAGAGTAATTTAAAAAAAGTATCAAAATTTTTAATGTTGCCTGTACAATACCATGTTACATTTATGCAACAGTAAATGAAAATATCTATATAACCTTATTTATTTATGAGAGTAAAGGTTTAATGAGACTGAAAGTTATTTTCATAAGTCAAGGATTGTAATGCTTCACATTTCAGTTCTATTTTCAGGAAAATTACTGCTTCCCTGATTGAGTTTTGCTTTATATGACATATATTATTTAAAAGGAGACATCCCTTATTATAGGCTAAAAATCAGGAAAACTTTAAGTAAATCATTATGTAAACATGTTTATAGTGACTGACAGAATGGCTGAAAAGTACAAAGGGAAGGATGGATTAAATTCATGACAACTGGAGAATTGAATAAATGGTACATGAGATCACTATCTAGTATTTCTTACACTTGCATATGAATCTACAATTATCTATAAGTAAAAAGATTAAAATATTTCACACTGAATATAGCATTTTATTTAAAAATGCATTCTGGGTAAGAATACAAGAAGAATCTAGCAGCAAAGAAAATTATTGGTGTAATCAGTCACATTAGCAAAGTCATGAAACAAAATCACAGGATCAACTAGTCAATGCAGGAAAAAGATATTTAATATAATTCCACAAACTCTGAGTATAAAATGCCAGAAAATTAGGAATGAAAGGGAGATTTCTAAATCTGGTAGTGGTTATTTACTAACAACCAACAGCACACATCATTTTTAATGAACACATTATAAACATTTTCTTTAAAAACCCATAGCAAGAGAAGGAAGATGCAATGACAACATCTATTCAATGTTGTGCTGAGGGGCTCCACCATAACAGTGTGATGAGGGAAAAAACAAGAAAATAAAATAAAATAAAATAAAAGAACAAAAGAAGTTATGATTGTCAATGCAGTCCTTGCCAGCATTTTTCATCTAAGGAGATACACAGAAATTGCTCAAAGATTCAGATCAAGATCTTGCCACAATTGTAACCTATTTGTGACACAGCAGAGTTCCACTGCAAATAGTGGGGAGCCCTGTACCATACAGTAAATCCACATAGAAAAGGACAGTCTTTTAGAAGAAATCCTTCATCAAGTTTGCTGAATAAAATGTCAACATAAAAACAGATACATTTCAATGCATTTTTAACAATATGTAAAGAAATTTGCAGAACATCTGTAGTGATAATTATAAAATCGTCTTTACACAGCAAATCCAGGATTTACATAAATGTAGAAATAGAGATGGATATAATAGTATCTTATAAAAATCATTTCTCCCCACAATCAATCTGCAAATGTAATCAATTTCTACTAAAAACTGATAAATTTGGTACTCAAAGGCAGAGACAAGAATAGCCAAGACAATGTTGTATCAAATAAGAAGGGAGAGTTTATCAGATATTGAGAGTTATATACATTATAAATCTATAGTAATTAAGACAGTAAGGTATTCTGTGGTTAGATGGTTAAAGACATATGGATCAATGGAACAGAAAGAGAGCCCAGAAATAAACCCACAGACTTACAGTCAATTAATTTTTGACAAACGAGGTAAGAATATAGAATGGAGTAAAGACAGTCTCTTCAGCTAGTGGTGTTGGGAAAACAGGACAGCAGCGTGTATATCAATGAAGTTAGAACACTTCCTCACACCATACACAAACATAAACTTAAAATGTCTTAAAGACTTAAACATAAGAAAAGACACTATACATCTCCTAGAAGAAAACATAGGTAAACCATTCTCTGACATAAATCTTGGCAATGTTCTTCTAGGGCAGTCTACCCAGGCAATAGAAATAAAAGCCAAAATAAACAAATGAGACCTAACTAAACTTATAAACTTTTGCACAGCAAAGGAAACCATAAGCAAAACAAAAGGACAACCTATGGAATGGGAGAAAATATTTGCAAATGATGCAACTGAAAAAGGCTTAATTTCCAGAATATATATACAGTGTATATGACTCAATAACAGAACATTAAAATACAGAAGCAGCTTCAATGTCTATTAACAGATGATTGGATAAAGAAGATGCATTGTATATATACATGGAGTACTACCCTGCCAGAAAAAATAATAAAATAATGCCATTTCCAGCAACATGGATGGACCTCAAGATTATTATATTAAAAGAAGTAATTCAGACAGACAAATGCAAATATCATGATATTGCTTACATGTGAAATCTAAGAAAATGATACAAGGGAATTTATTTACAAACCAGAAATAGTGTCATAGACATAGAAAACAAACTTATGGTTACCAAAGGGGAAAGGCATGGGAGGATAAATTAGGAGTTTGGGATTAATGTATACACACTACCATATATAAAATTGATAAAACAGCAACATCATACTGTATAGCAGAGGGAACTATATTCAGTATTGATAATGGAAAGTAATCTAAAAAATAATATATATATGTGTAACTGAATCACTTTGCTGTACACCTGACACTAACACAACATTGTGAATCAACTATATTTTAATAACAAAAGAAAGAAAGAGGTACAAACTATTATGTATAAAATGAGCTATAAGTTAAAATTCTCTTGTTTGTCAAGAGATGTGCCCTGAGACCCAAAGAAATGACTTGAACTTTGCAAAGACATCCAGGAATATGAGTTCCTGACTCCTGCTCAGTTACAGCCAGGAACAGCCTGGCACAGAGGAAGCTGTTAAATTTGCTTGCTTGGAGAACTCACCATAACTTCCTCAGAAATGCCTCACTGAGATTTTTTCTGTTATGTGACACAATTCACCCTCAAATACTTCTCTTTTGTAATGGAAAATCTACATTCTTTTCATTAGAAACCCAATAAGAATTGTTAATTATTTTATTTTATTTTTGCTTGCTTTTTGGCAATCAGATGGCAATCTTTCTCATAGGACTGACAGCTCTGCTGACACAGGGACCCTAAATCTCTTGTTCCCCATGTATCCCTGTTACCAGAGCCTGGGACACACATGACAGGAACTGAACTTAGTGAATATTAATTGAATGAATGGCTGGATGACCGGGAGTGTCTATATACACAGTGATACTTTGATTTTTCTTAATGATTATAATTAAAGTATAATTGAAGCAGGTATTCATCTTTTTATTTTCTTAAAATGAAAACATGTGTTGTCTTCTTAAATGTATAACTTGCCCACTTGTTAGAATTCCCTGTTTATGGTGAAATAGGGGAGAACAAAGCTGAATCCATTTTAGACCTGTGCCTTTAGCTCTAGCCCTGTGCTCTGTGTCCAGAGCTGACTCATCCTGGTTCTGCCCCTTTTGTAAAAGAATGTTGCCTAGAGCCTGAAATAGACAGGGCAGCCCATTGCCAAGGCTGCACTATTTAAGAGTATAACATTTTCCCCTTCATATAAAGATTAAAAAGTTGCAGAATAGAAAATAACATGTTGTTGGAAGTTTACAGGGACAACATGACCTGACCCACATGGAAGGCTGCAGAACAAAGGATTCTGACACCAAGAAGTTTGCAACAACCAACCACACCCCCAGCCCTTTTTTAGTATAAAAGGAGCCTGAATTCTGCCTTGGGGAAGATGGTTCTCCAGGACATTTTTAGTCTGCCATCTTCTCGGTCTGCCCACTTTCCAAATAGTTATTATTCCTTGCCCCGACACCTAGTCTCCCAATTTACTGGACTGTTTTGTGGTGAGCAGAACAATTTGGGACTTTGTAACAATTGGACCTGCCATCTCAGTTGTTTGTCAGAGTGTGTTATGAAACACTGGGGGCCTACTATGTATTTAAGTATCCATACCTTACTAATGATGGTCAGATTCCTCAGTCCCAACTCAGGCCTGTTTATTTAGATTACCAGATTTGAATTCTGTAAGCTTTCAGAATTCTCAATTCTGAAAAAATTCTCAAGTTTAAGAACTTCATTTTTTTTTAATTTGCCTATAATAAAGTTATTTATGACTTCATGCTGATATGAATTCCTGTTTGGAATTATTTCTAAATATTCATACAAGAATACTTATGTTCCTTACTATTAAGAATATTAAATATAAGTCTAAGTTTAATGATGAAATCTGAAGTTAATCCTGAAATCAGTTTCTAAAACTTTTTCCTCTTATCCATAGGACCAGAAGACATTTTTAGTAATTAATGTAAGCTACAGGGAATAAATAACAATAACAGTAGTAATCATAGACTTTAAAAATACTCATCAAAGGATGGTTCAATTGTTAAAGTTCCTATGTCTGGGTCTGAAATTTAATGAATGCAACTTTATTTGACAGCCACTAATTCTATGCATATCAGTGAAAATTGGTATTCGAGCCCTTTTCTTTAGACACACATTCCCATTGTACACCAGAGGCACTGTTCTTCAATACATTCTTCATATAGCCTTTTAATTAATTTCAGATCCTACTTTTAAAGTTTATCCTGAATAACTCTTTCTACAGCAAATTTTGGCTTTATACATTTGAAATGCAATATCTACTTTTGATTTTATTCTATTCTTTTAATGGAGGTACTGGGGCTTGAACCCAGGACCTCACACATCCTAGACATGTGCTCTGTACTGAGTCATAGTTCCACCACTCCTTTTGATTTTGATGGGTCTCGGAAGCAAGTCATTTAGTTTAAAGTTGATTTAATTGATATATTTTATTTTTCCTCCTCCAAAAGAAGAGAGATTGTATAAAAAGAACATACACAGCTGGGATTTATTTTGCCACAACCACTCTCAAGAAGAGAACAGAAGGCTGCCAGCTTGGTGGAATGGGCAGTTTGGAGAGGGGCTGGAATGTAACCCCTGTCAAATGCAAAAATCTACCTGACTTTGAGCAATTTACTGAGTATTTCTAATTCTTTTCTTTTTCTTTTTGTCTATAAAAAGGAAAATACTCTCATTTACTTAGTAGCATCATAGTAAGATTTGAAGGACATAATTTAAGAAACATATAATATCTGACTGCTTCCAGTATTAACACTTTACATGCAATAAAGAAAATATTTCCATGCTATAAGGAACATATCCTCTATGCTTTTCTGCCTACTGGGGAAAATATTGTGATAGGCAGTCAATCTTAGGTCTCTTATGTTAGGAGTTTCTCCTTTAGCCAAGATCAATATTGTAGCATAATTATTATTATTTGCAATTCTAAAATGTTCAGCTGTAGAGCCTATTCGATCGTGTTTCCCAATCTCCTTAATTCATAGCAAAGTAACAAACTATAAGATATTAAAGTATATAAACTATTTGATTACATGTATGCTGAGATGCCAGAAGCAGGCCTGATATATGTATCCTGTGTGAAATATATACATCTATTTATCTATCTATCTATCTATCTATCTATCTATATCTCCTCCTTTTTCTCAATAATGGATTCCACTGTCTCTCCCTTCCCTATTTTCCCTGGCTTTTTGCCTGTCTACACCTAAGCTTTATCTTGCTTTTACTATTAACATGCAAATAGGTTGTGCATGTCACTTATCTCTCTATTAAGCTGACCAAGGACCTCAAGCATAGATTCTGCTTTAGCAATTGAAAATGAAACTAGTACCTGCCAACTGAGTAATTTAAAAGTGGGGTAGATTTTTATTGTCAATGTTTTGATAATTATTTGTGTTCAAGCTTATTTGGCTTCTCCTAATCTAAGAACCCAAGGGTCTGTTTCCCCCTGTCCACCGTGTTGAATATCCTCATAACCCTTTGAACTAGATGAAAATAATCACTTTTACTAATCCTACATATTAACCACATGAAAAATATCTAAGGCTTCTTTCCACTAGCCAATAGTTTAAATTTATTATGGATGTGCAATAATAGTCATCTATCAAAACTGAAGTTCCTCATAAGTGCATAAAGAGGAGAGAGAAAATATCATAAATGTAATTGAATCATTCATTTTTATCATACTATAAAATTCAACTTGTCTGTTAAGTTTATTTTTTAACTTGCTAAGATTTTAATCCTTTTTACTTTTAATGGTTTCCTTCTGGTTAGGGGTTCAAGATTCACTTAAAGTTAGTTTTAATAAAAAAAAGTTTATCCAACAGCAAAGTCATGCTTTCAACAGATTAAAATTATAAAATTATGAGTTGATAATATGAGTGATATGTTAAGATATAATTTTAAGGAAAGCAATAAACTGAAAAACTATCATTTTCAAATCTTTACCTTCAAATAGAAATACCATGTCACTCTTTTATATTTGTCCATCTCTGGAATCTTTAAATTCATCTCCTTATTCTACCCATATTCTGTGAAATGTATTTTTAAAAGACAATTTTTAACAAGTTAACCTATCTTTTGATTGTTTAAAGGCCCAAACTATTTGTTAGTATAATTTTATGATATATTTAGACAAAAATTTTCTCATCAAAATCTCCCAATTAACTTCCAAAATCAATAAGATTTATGATTCCTATACCCATGATTTTGTGGAAATAAAAGTTTGGGCTCAAAGCTATAGAACTTAACATTTTCATGTAGTGTCAACAACATAATTTTAACCCCCAATGGTTTTGAGTCAGTCATTAAGCAATTTTTCTTGTAGAGCCAAGAAGTTAACTGATCCAGTTAATCACCTGATGTATCACTCAAATACCAAATTTATAGTTCCTCTTTTATTAAAAATGTGTTAATACAAGACACAGCGTATCGATACTGAGAGATAAACACATAGCAGCATTTCAGAAAAACAATAAAAATCAAATAAACTTTTAGTCAAGATAGGAATTTTTCTTTTGCAAAATAACCTTAAAGAGTCATACTTAGTTAATACTTTTCATCAAGTAACATTTCACCAGATAGTGTGTTTAAAAGACATTAACTTCAAAGAGAAAATTGTCAGAATGAAAAGAATTTCCTAAGTCTGAAACTTTTAGCTATATATATATATTTAAATGCTTTGATTTAAAAAGTACCATCCCCTGTTTTCATGACTTTGATTCTTTGCTGTGTAGACAGAGTTAAACTCAAGATAATTACTGAGAGGTGTGTTAGCTGTTAACTTTGAGGTGATTAATGGCAACACAAGATATCAAGTATCTAAGAGTTGAAGAACTATTAACTTGGGAGAAAGCCAAAAAAGCCAGAGGAAACTATAAGTCACACCAACAAAAGGCAATGAAAAAGCAAGATGCTGCTTTTGATTGAATTTTGATTTATACTTTGTATTCATGGTAAATTGTCAAAAGACATTTGAACATAGTGTTCACGTGGTCTAAATCAAAACTTGTTAATGAAATAGAATAAAAACCTGATCTATCATATGGCAAAAATCAAAACATAACATATGAAACATAGTAAACAAGTTGTATATATTTTTGAATTCAGCAAAATTTAAGAACTTTAAGTTCTTGCAAGATTTAAAGGTTTGAGAAATTTAAACTTTAGGAGAAAAGTCCAGACAGAATAAAGGCATGCTAAGAGTGATGGGTGCAGCTGTCATATGATCTAGTCATTGAGACCCCCATGATCCTGAAATTGTCTAAGGCATTATGTAACCCCTTTTGATCCTCATAGCACACTCACTAGATATGTGTTTGCTTCATTCTTGAAATATTTTATAAATTGTATAGATTTTGTAAACTGAAATTCAGAAATATTAATTTTTTTTATGATTACTCAAAAGTAAGTATTTCATCACAATTCAAATCAGTAATAGGGTTATTAATCAGTCTAATTTCAATATCTGTGTCTCAGGGAATAGGGAGGCCTGAGAAGAGGGACAGAGGTGGGGGGACAGCAGGGGGGGCAGCACTCAGAACACACACGGCATTTATTAAGTTCATCATCTTACATGGATGTGGTTTACGGTGGCCCCAAACAAGCACAGTAGTAATGTCAAAGATCACTGATCACAAATCACCATAAAAATATAATAATGATGGAAAAGTTTTAAATATGGTGAAACTTACCAAAATGGAACACAGAGACACAAAGTGAGAAAATGCTTTTGGAAAAATGGTACCTATAGACTTGCTTAATGCAGGGTTGCCACAAAAATTCAATTTGTAAAAAGAAAGACAGAAAAGAATATCTGTGCATTGCAATAAACAAAGCACAATAAAACAAGATATGACTTCATGAAACATGAGAAAGTTATGGAACATTTTGCTAAGGAAACAGCAGGTGAGTTGAAGTTGGAAAACTGAGTCAGTAGTCCGGCTTCCTGATGACAGGGAGGGGAAGAAGAGAAGAGCACTTCGGGAAGAGGAGCTAGCACACCAAGGCCCATATTAAAGCAAACGGCACATCCAGTGTGCCCGGGGTGTGGAGCCTGTGGACGGGCATGGCAGATCGAAGCTCACAGAGACACAGCGAGTCAGACTGTGATTACAGGCCCCTCAGCAGAGGTGCTACCGGCATACTGGGCAGCTCTCTGCTGTTCATGACAGTTTTGGAGGAGGATGTTTGACATCACTGGTCCTCATCGATTAAACCTCAGTAGCAAGTCCTAGTCCTTGCAACAGGTCAAACGCACCTCCTCTCCAGCACTGCCCATACTTTTCCAGAAGCATCTGATGAGAGTTGTAGTCTCACACACACACACATGCCCTGTGACACTGAGGGCCATTATAGGCTGCTAAGGAACTTGGACAACATTCAACGGAAAATGAGGATTGATGACTAATATGACCACGTAAGACATCATACGCTGACATCATACTACATGATTGTACTGTGCTTTATAATAATTGAAAGCAGAATTCATTTATGTGATAAGTCATTTACATTGTAAGGGAAAAACAGAAATCATCCTTAACGTGAGAAAAGTATTAAGACTCATTGAGAATCTAGTTATGGAATGTGCTGGTTTCAGGCTATGACAGCTCATGTGCCGTGAAACTGCATCAGGGCATATCTTTGTTTTATTAACTCAAGGCAAACATGACAGGCTATTTTATCCATCACACATATCTACATACACGAACACGTACTCACACAGACACACTGCTTTATAAAGCCCTCCCAGATACAGTTTTGAAAAGTATAATTTTAATTCTTGAAATAATTGTAAATGTTCTTAACAATGTGGCAATTGCAGATGCAATGATTTTAGTCACTACATTATGAAAACCGGTAACAACTTAAGCCCTGATGAAAATGGTGAAAACCAACTCATCCTATGTTTCACAGCCAAATTATTTCCTGCAGTAAAGCTGAGTCTACAGCATATGATTCCCTTCAATGTTAGTATGGAACCCACCTCAATGTCCATCACATTTTGAGAAGCTGTGTACAATTTTTAAGCTGTGTTATCAGTGATGGAACTATGATTACATCATGTAAGCAGGGTGGAAGATCTGCACTTCTCTTCTTTTCTTAAATATCCTGGGGGTGAGGATTCTCCCACCCCAGGATATCTGGAGAAAAGCAGGTTTGTCTCAGTGCTGTTCCTGCCATTCTGTCCTTTATATTCCTCATTAGCTTTTGATTGGAAATCATACAGTGTATTCCCTTGAAGCAATAGAGCTTGACTTGCAAGTTAGAAACAACAGTTCTGATTAAATGTTAGGTTTGTGAATTTGATTCTCACCTTAGGAAACTAACACCCACATCCATCTGCACCAGGTAATTTGTTCCTAGTGCATTTGCTTCCCATCATAAGCTATGCCTAATAAAAATAACCTCATCCAAGAGATTCTCAGGACCATCTGCCCGCCTTTGCCCTTTGAGAATTCCACTGCTTCCTTTCACTAAAGGTGATGCTCCAGCGATGTTCTCAATGACAAATTTTCTTCCTGCTGTCTGTTCTGGCTCCATTCCTGTAAGGAATTGGAGAACTGTCTCCAGCTGCCTACAGCTTAGGTAGCCAATTATATGACTTTAGCCTTATTGGGTGCATATGGGATCTGTGAAGGATTTTTTAATTAAAATCTTTGAGTTATTTATTCATAAAGGATAACAATTTCTTAGGGGATCTTTCTGAAATTTTTATCATCATAAAAATGCATTGAGTTGTAAACAACTTTCTCAAACTCTAAACTTGTGTTGTGATATGTACAATTTAATGCAGGACAGGAAGGAAACTGAGAAGAAAGTCAATGTACGTTGTTGTCCAGAATTATTAACAGTTGAAAACAGAAAGCTACTAGTAGCTTATCTGAATTTCACTCTTCAGATTTGATTGTAAGGTGAAAATAAATAAAACTTAATTAAATCATTTAAGCAGGGAACATTTTCAGAATCTTGTTTGAAAGCAAGGGCAAGAAAAACAAGCCCTCTGAAGGAGCAGTTTTGCACATTGCTTTGCTTCCTCTGCTGAGAAAAGATCATTTCCTCCCCTGGCCCACTGCGCTCCCACCTCCTGCCCCTCCACTCACTTCTTTGCTGCTTTGAAGTCACTCTCTTTCTATCTTAGGCCCCTCAACTTTGTATCTTCCTTGCTTTTCCTACAACCTCTTTGGGACCTTTCCCTCATTTTAGATGCTAATTTGCACTTGCTAATTGAAATCTTAAAAGCTGAATATCATAAGCACTTTAGCACATCACAAAATTCTGTGATCTTAGGCAGATTTCAAAATAGTTTATTGCAGAAATTAGAAGATGCTAAGGACTCTGCCATCTTTTGAGAAAAGTGCAAAAAGCAGAATATGTGTCTACATTTTACATTTATTTTATTTTCACAGTTCATGTCTAATTCTGCCATTCTTACACAGTCTGAAAACAAACCCGGCTTTTGTTCTTTCTGGCTGGTGTGATTCCTGCCATCAGAATCCTGGCTTAGTTTCTTCAAAGGCAGCCCAGATACCACAGATTTTACAGTTTTCATTCCAATTCCTCTATGTCTGTGTTCCATAGGTTTTTTTGTTTTGTTTTGTTTTAACAGAAAATCATATATGAATATGTATAACAATCTTAGGTCTCGTGGAAAAAGAAAAGATCATTCTTAGGAAGTCAGATTTCATTTGCCATGATTTCTTTTCAGTTAAACTGCATTTATAAAATGTGATACATCAGCTGCTCTGAGAATGAGATTTTGAAACAGAGCTGAGTGTGTGGAAGAAAGGAGGGGAGGAAGAACACTGCCTCTCTGGAGAGAGTTAGAACTGGAGCATCACCCAGTGAGCAGACCCTCTGCTGACCCAGGGATGTCTGGAGCTAAAAGCGCCCTATCAGCGTGGTCCAGCTTTGAGTGGCAATGGCTGCACCTCGGTACTCCTTCATCAGACAGTGCTGGATGTGCAGCGCCCCGGGAAGGGGTGTGGCCTTGGGCAGGAACCCCTTCAGCTGGGGTAGTCCCTGAGGTGTCTGCCCCGGCCTGGGGCAGTGGGAGCGCCTGCTGCAGTCAGTCCCTAGGACTGCAGATGCTGCCTCTCCACACCCAACTCCCAAGAAATGTCTCACATCTGGACTTCTGCTGATGATTTTTGCTGTAAAACATGACATTTTCTCAGCTCATCCTTGTTATGGAAATTGTTGATGCATTTGAAACTCACACTCTTTGATATTTTTTGTTTTATTCAAAATATACTTTAACTTCATTTAAAATTTTATCCATAGGTCAGATTCTATTGTCTAAAGCTGATTTTTGTTGACACATTTCTTTGAATTTGTTGCTTTTTTTCCCCTTTGGAAGAACTTGTATAATAACTACTAGTAAAATTGCTGCTATTATTTATTCTTTACTTTTTTTTGGTGTTTTCTACATTAATTTGAAAAAAAAAAAAAGAACCATTGAGTTAAGTGGTAGAGTCAAATCTAAGCATGAGGAATAAGAGGGCCTTTAATTCTGGTGTGAAGTAGAGAAAGATAATAAAAACTCTTGTTTATGGTGTTTACCAGCAGCACGACTTAAATGTTTGCAGATAAATAGGGAATACCTCTATTTTATTTTATGCACACCACACACAAATTTGGACTACGTTTTCATAGCACTTTAACTTTAAAAATTTATGTACTTACTACCTCAACTAAGATGCATTAATTGGCACCCCAGTAATAACCCAGATGCCCCCTCTGCAGGACCCAATCACTTCTCTTCCACTGTAAATGCTCAATAAACAAATATTTGAATGATAAGATATCACAGTCTTTAGAGTTATAGGGATATAGAGGGGGTTTTCCTCCACATTTTTGACCTCAGAAATTCTACTTTTATTATTAACTTTAAGAGATTGTTCATGTACAATAAATAGAAGTTAGCATATAACATCATTTGGGTGTCAAAGCTGCTGTGAGTTTCTCAGTTGCTGCCTCCACAGTGAGAATGTTCTCCTGACTAGCACAGACTGCTGCTTAAATTTAGGTA
Organism: Camelus dromedarius; assembly: GCF_036321535.1. Taxonomy (NCBI): domain Eukaryota; kingdom Metazoa; phylum Chordata; class Mammalia; order Artiodactyla; family Camelidae; genus Camelus; species Camelus dromedarius. The sequence goes on from NC_087471.1 coordinate 14,095,773, forward strand.
CTGATATCTATCTTTTCTTTTTTTTTTAATTTAAATGCATATGTTAACATTTGTACCTTCATGAAGATGAATATCCCAAATTAATTTTATGTTAGTTAAAAATTCACTCAAAGGTATATTATCAATGAACAATTTATTTATAATAATACACTTAAAATTTAAATTAGTTTTATATCTTTTGAAATAAAAATATAAAAGATGATTTTTTACTAAATTAAATTATTCTAAATGAAATCAGATGTCCTAGTATCGAGCCAGATTTAGCTGCTTGAAGTAATTAAGCTTGTTGGTGTATATCAAGCATGCTTATAGAAGCCACTAAGGTAAGATTAATTACATTACAGCTTGTAATGCATTACCTCACTCAAGGTAATAATATGTAATTACTTGAATTCACTGAGCATTTCCAATCTGTATCTTAGTTTAAAAAACATTGCATAATTGAAATTGGCATCTGTCTACAGTCAAAATGACATTTGGAAGCCTGGCAGAGTGCTAGTGATGTTGGAGGACAAAGGCCCTGAGGAAGCTCTGAGATGAAGTGTTGCAGGGAGGAGCCTTGTGGACATTACCCAGCCTAAGTGAATTATGGGTTAATAGCATTCAGGTTTAAGATATGCAGATGTGGCCATGCAATAAATCATTAAACTTGCATGTATCATATATTTAGATCCAGATCAGTAATCAGAAGATCTAAATCTGTTGGATCCAAAAATAAGCAACCACCCATTGAAACACCAACAAACTCTAAAAAGCAATCAAAAAGGAGACCTTCTTTTAAAGAAGAACTTGAAGGACATCAAATTACAAGCAAGATTCACAAGGTCTTCAAAAACAAAATAAGCTGTGATGCCCAGGGAAACCTTTATAGATACACAAAGTGGAATTGATCATGTGTTCATTTATATTTATTTCCAATCACATTTTGCAATAATATAAACTAAAAATGGAAAGAACAAATTTTCAAAGACTTGTGTTTGGTGTGTGGGGACAAGCTCAACACTCAAAGTTCATTTTAACACATAGCGTGCATTTAAATAGTCAAGCAAGTTATGCCTACCAACTGTACCATTGATAGAGCAACTGACTAGGAGTTTTATACAGACTTTGGCATCATATCCTCAAATCTCAGAAGATCAATCTTCTCGCTTTGTGACTATAGAAGCTTAGGCAGAGCTGGCCTTGAAACAAGTGTCTCTGACTTCAAAGCTGTTGAAGAAAATAGTGCAATTTATCAATAGTTGTGGTTCTCCTGAGCACATGAGGCTAGTCAGCAAACCTTTTTACCTCCTTGAAGTTAGATGTGGCTTGTGATTGGTTTTAGCCAAGAAATGTGTGCAGATGGGACATTATGTTACTTAAGGGTGTAAGCAATTAATTGCTGGTAGAAAGCTCCAGGGCTCTGTTTCAAAGTGACAACAGTCTTGGTGGATGTGGAAACATGAGGCTGAACTCTCCTTGGCTTGATGGTTGCCGTGGACTGTCAGCTAAGCTTACCATTGTGCCTGTCTGATGAAAAGGAAGTTCTCCTTGTTCTAAGCCATTGCTGCTGTTTGTTTGGTTACTCTGGCATAACATAGTCTGATGAATAAAAACAAGTTCAAGCTTATTCCAATATGTTCCAAAGTCAGTGAATCAAGCTGAAATTATTCCAGAAAATCCGCATTTCCACCTACAAGCCCAACTTAAACATATTTGCATATTTCTCACTCAAACAAGGCTTGTACCAATTTAGGAAAAATCTTCAAGTATCAGTCAAAACTCTTGCATGAATAGTCATGGTATCTCAAGCTCAAGCAAGTCCAAAGTTGGCTCATCACTTCACTCTACCCTCAAACTTGTTGTCCACCTAATCATCTCAGTGGGGAACCAGGGAGCAATCCTTCTTCTTAAGGCTCCTGCATCCATCACCCCATGTAACTAACTATATGGTGATATCATGCTGATTCTTTATTATTATTAATTATTATTATTACTGTTTTATTTTGCTGGGTTTTTGGGGGGTAACTAGGTTTATTTGTTTATTTACTGGAGATCCTGGGGACTGGATCCTGGACCTCATGCACACTAAGCCAGGCTCCACTGCTGAGCTGCACGCCTGCCCACCACGCTGACTGTTAACATGCTTCTGCAGTGCTGTTTCCTTCCCATTCTCAGTGCTAGTTTAGCACTGTATCTTCAAATTGTAATAACCAGATGTATTGCAGCCTTTCAAACTTTAAATTATCCTCTACCCTTGTTAATTAAGATATCATTCTGAAATCCAAATCTGATCATGCAGAAAGTACATGATCAATACTTGTTAGAGCACCCATGGACTTCCCTACTATGGCGCCTCACATCTACTGTAATTTCTCCATGTGTTTGGCCTTTATCCATCAACCTATGACTTGCTCTAGGGCAGAGACTTCAGATTCATCTTTTCAGTTTCAGTTCTCTTTTCTCCCACCCTCACCCACACCACACCCTCCTCTGTCACCCCTCACCTCCCCCAACCTCCCCACCCCTGTCCACTGCTTAACCTCAAGGAATATATAAGAGAATCCTGAATCCTGGCTGGCAAATGATGGCAACAGGGTAAAAATCCATACAAATGGTATAATGGATGCTGATCTGAATGAGGCACCCTCGCAGAAGGCTCCAGATCTCTTTGACTCATCTTCCAATTCCCATTTATCACTTTGAAGTGGAAGAGCAGTCATGTATTTTTGTTAATAGAACTACTCAGAAATGAGGTTTCTGTTAAGTGCAGAATTTGCACAGACTTATCTAGGATGTATGTGTACTACATTAAATATTTGGAATTTAGTGAATATCCAGCAAAAGTAACATTTTTATATTTGTCCACAAAGCACATATGCATTTTATCTTATAATTCTTGAAAATGGTTTGGGTTGATAAAGAATATTATTTTTATTATTCATTAGAAATATTGTAGTTTGCCAGGCACTGAGGAGAAAATACAACATTTCAAGTTAAAAACCATTGGCAGAGCTATTTTAAATCTAAGTAGTATAAAAAATGTGCACTTACTCCTCTTGCTTAAATAGGTAAATTCAAACTACAGTAATAGAGAGATTTGCCAAGTCATATCTCTATAATGAGAAAAATGTACTTGCAAAATAATTTAACAAAGAAGATTTAGAAATAAACATACAATTTTAATAGTGTTGACCTTTGAGAAGATTTGTTCCTAAAAAATGCATTCATATCTTTTTCATTTAAAAAAATCAGACGGGAAAAATAAAACCCTTCTGCTATGATAGAATTATGTACACAGTTGTCAAGAGTTGAGAAGATGATTCCAGCTAAGTGAACTTTCCCAAAATTAATTGATTAAGACACACCTATTGGTTTGAAAAACCATCTGTAACCATATATGAAAGAGTGACAGGGAGATGCTCAGTGGAGACGTCACAAAAACTGGGGGGCGGGTTGTTCAATTAATACTTTCACTTTCCAGGAAAGATGAAGCAGTTGATAGTCTTAGTGATGTTTTAAATGCCTGTGATATTAACGCAAACTAATTGCTCTCACTACCTTTACAGTATTTGCAGAGGCTAGCAGGTTGAATTTAGAGACTTCAATATTTAAATGTCAAACAAAATGACTAAAGATCCAATTATAGAAGTTTTCAACATCACTATTAGGAAAAGTGCAAATTATTAAGATAAGCAAGTACATAATATTGGAGATAATCAAATCTATTAACTCTTCAAATTTAATGAAAAAGAAGAAAATGAAATATTCTTGTACAGTCTTTTCAAAGCTGATAAGTCAACAAGTGCCTGAAATGTGGTAGCTGCTTAATAACTGTTTGTTAAGTGAGTAAGTGACTGTAAAGCCCTCACATCATACTCTTCAAAAGATCTTGAAATTCTGGACACATGGAGCTTGATTTTAAAATAAAGAAAACTACCAGATATTCAAAGAAACTCAAATCGTGGAAAATATTCTTATAGTTATGAGATTTCAATAGTATAATCGAGTTCTCCTTCCTGGGGACTATTCATTGTATTATAGTTAATTCTCCCTTAAATTCTTCCTCATTGATGGTCCATAAAGAAGAAAAAAAGAATGGAGAAAGAAAGAAAGAGAAAGAGACAGAGAAGAAAGGCAGGGAAGAAGGAAGGAAAGAAAGAAGGAAGGAGGGAAGGGGAGGGGAGGAAAGAAAGGGAAGGAATGGGGAGGAAAGAAGAAGGAAGATTCAGACAGTGAGTGGCCAAGAGGGAAGAAAATATACAGGGATTATTGTGTTTCCTAAACTTTATTCTCATCAAATGTTACCTCCCTAGAAGATGATCATATCTTTCAAAATTTACATCTAACTTAACAAATCCACAAAGTAAAGAAATAGACAAAGTCTTCTATGTACAAAATATTCATGTATACTTGTCATAATACAAATATTCCCATTTTTTTAAGATGCAGAATGAAAATGTGACTATGTCATCATACTTACAAAGACAATAACACCTCCAAGTCTTCCCGCCTGATGACTTGTCTCTCTGTTTGATGAGGTCTACCTGGTACAGAAAGCAAGCAAAACTCCCCACGATTGTGACCCTGATGTCTCATCTCCCCAGACCTAGAAATGTGTGCACTGTCACTGGGCCATTTGGAAATACTTAACAGTGTTAACCAATGGAGGAAGGAGATTCAATAACTATTAGTTGGATTTACTCAGACTGATGCTGACCCTGAACAAAAAGCTGGTCTCCACATACCCAGCTCTTCCCTGGGCTGCTTCCCTGATCAAGTACATAAACATTTGTTTTGATGATACTTAGTGATATTTTTGCCTGAGTAGATCAACAGGTTACTACCAGTGACACAAGAGATGTCGAATTAACTTGTAATTGGTGTGCACACACACAGACTTCCACAGCCTTAAACTATATCATTAAATCAAAAAGCTATTGTGTTAACACAGGACATTCCTTCTTAAGACTTGGAATTATGTGGATTTCTGAGCAAATGTCTATCTCCACTTTTAGGTAGAAAAGTTTAGTAGAAGGTCTATAATACTACCTTCAGATATGAAGATCAAATTTTGTTTCTCTTTCAAGCATTAAGAAAGAAGTTCTCAAAAATGCATATTTTCATTTTCTCGTCTTCCAACTTTAGTTTCTCAAATAGTAGTAAAGTGTTATGATTTTCTACAGAAAGTGTGTTAACATGATTCACACACTTGATTAAATCTTATAGGTCTCTATAGTCCTACTTCCTTCCCTGTTGGCCAAAGTTGGTTCCTGTATTGACCCCTATTTTATTTACTTCTTCACAGCAAGCTGGGACCATTCACTCAAAAACCCGCAAGTGCCAAACTTAAATTTTTACACATCCATTTGCCTTGCATAATGCCCTGATCAGCATTATTTTTAGCAAACTAGAACCTCCCTGCATTCCATACACAGCAAAACATAGATAAGACCTAACTTAGGACTACGAAAGACCCCCAGTGGCTGCCCTTCAGTGTTCTCTGCCCTGGAGAACCCCAGCTGTGCAGCTGAAGGACATCACCTAGGCCTGAGAGGCCCCACCTCATGGTCCCTCTTCTCCAGGGGTTTCTTTACCCTCATTGCCCTCTGGGTGGTGACTCTGATCCCCTGCTTCTGAAGTCTCCTGATGGGGGGTAAAGGGCTTCTTGCTTATAATACTAACCTAACCCAAAGAAAGCTCCCCATTCGCCCCTGCTCCCTAATGATCCTGGCATTTTCCTTGATCACCCTGAAATCCTTGAACTCATTACCCCTTCTCAAGTTTCAAGGGTTTTGAAAAAAATTGAATGTGATTTTTACAATATCTTGTACTACAATAAGCTACTGCTGCACCCTTATTAGAATGGCAGAAAGAAAAAAAAAGTAAAATTACAGCACTAGTGTTCCTGGAAATGCCATGTAACAAGGACTCATACATCACTGGTGGGAAGTAGGAATACTGTACAGCTGCTGAGGTGAACAGTTTGGCAGTTTCTTATAAGGTTAAACACTCACTACTGTATGACCTAATGATGCTATTCTTGAGTATTTACCACGGGGAATGAAATCTTATTACCTCAAAGAATGAAACACAAATCTTATACATGAATGCTCATAGCAACTTTGTCCATAATCATAAAAAAGTGGGAATAACTCAAATGTCTTTAAGTAAGTGGGTACATAAACAGGCTTTGGTACATCTGCATATTTGGACAACACTCAGCAATAAAAAGAATGGACTATGACTCCATGCAGTCGTTGGCTGGATCACAAAGATATACTGGGTGAAAGAACCCGATCTCTAAAGCTCACGTAACGCACGATTCCTTTATATGATGCTCTTGGAAAGAAAAACTGTAATGATAAAGAATTGATCAGTGGTTGTCAGAGTTTGGGATGGGGGAAGTCTGATTAAATAGGAATAGCATGGTGGGGGAGAGTATAGCTCAAACTGGTAGAGCACATGCTTAGCATGCACGGCGTTCTGGGTTCAATTCCCAGTACCTCCTCTAAAAAGTAAATAAATAAATGTAAGTAACCCCCCCAAAAAACCCCTAACTTAAAAAAAAGGAATAGCATGAAGGAGGTATTGGAGGTCATGGAACCATTTAGTATCTTAATTGTAAAGGTGATTACACAAATCTACACATTTGTTAAAATTCTTAGAAATGCAAACACACAACAAATTTTACTATATACTACCTTGAAAATAAAAATTAAAATTATTTGAATGAGTGAGAGTAGAAAGCACTATTATTAAAATTATATTTATAATATTTTTCTCCTTGAGTTGTGTATTTGCCTATTACCTGTGAGAAACAACATCTGCATAAGTCAACATTGAAACAGCCCATTAGTATCATCCCTGTACTTTGATTTCACACCATGATTCTCAAGTTTTGCAATGGCTTTTATGTTTACATTTTAATGGAATCTCTCACTGAATCTAAAACTCTTAATTATCTCACAAGAGGTATTTTAAATTGTGAGTTATACGGCTTGCATGTTTAACTTTGTATATTTTAAAATTCTCATTAGTATGTGTTGTCAGTAGGTCAGATTTTTAACATACGCACACCCTCCAATGTCATAGTTACAGTTAATTTTGCTGCCAGTTTCTATTTTATGATTCAATAATTAAACTTTTTTCTTGATTTGCAAATATGCAAAATGATATTTTTTCATAACGGAGCTAATTTCTTTCATCTGGGTGACTGCAGGGGAATTTTAACCAAACTCTCTCCTTCTCCCTCAGCCCTGCTGCCTTCCACTCTCACCACATCAGCCAGAATGATCCTTCCAAGCTTGTCAGACCACATTACTCCTCTGCTCAAAAGGCTTTGGGGGCTCCCTATTTCACAGTCAAAATTAAAGTCCTTCAGATGCATGCCGAGGACCTGACTCATGTATTTTTCTGACGTCATCCCATAGGACTCCCACCTCAGACACACCCCGATGTTAGGGATGTCACACTAGCTCTTTCTTTTGTCCAGAACCTTCTTCCCCAACATCTGCCATCACTAAATGCCTTACACCTTCAAAGTTTTGCTCAAATATCACTTTCTCCATGTATAAAATTGGTACATCCAGTCACTCAGCATTTGCTCATCTTCTCCTGCTGCTTTGCTGTTTTCTATTTTTATTCACTTATCATTTATTAACACAAAATAATGTATTTTATTTATGTTTAGTTATTATTTCTCTACATATCCACTAGAATGTAACCCCTATGAGAGCAGAAATATGGATCTGTTTCATCCACTCATGTTTCCAAGTGCCTGGTATAATGCCCAACACACAGGTGCCCAACACATATTTGCTCAGTGAAGGAGGACAATGGATGCATTCATTTGTGCATAAAATATTTTCTATTGCACATAAAATATAATAGGTTATGATTAAATATTGGGTAAAATGCTTATAAAAAGAGTTTACTTTCTTAAAATGTGTCAAAATATTATAAAAATTTTGTGATTAAACATACAAAATACAAAGAATAATGTAAATTAAAAATGCAAAAAATAATACAAAGAACCACTGAATCTGAAACACTTGGGTATATGTCAAATTACCTCATAAGTGTATAATGTATGTTTTTAAAAGTTTTGATTCCTAGTAACCATGTGATTTGTTTTTTTATCTTTATCCTAGGGAAAAGTCCATTTTTTTTTCAGATTTCAATTATGTTTTCAATTTTTTCTAGCCTATTGGATTCCCATAAATGGATGTAAATTGTCATTTAGCATAACTCTATACAATAATACAGATTTCCTTCAGTGCATAGATCATTCAAAAGTGCACATGTGCATGCATTTTAACTGAATGCTTAGACACCTAGCAAAGAACGTGGAGGCATGGGAGATATGCAGCCGAGAAGACTTTTTGATACAGTTTGTTGGGGCTAAATGAAAAGGTACAAAGGATAGATTTTAAAAATATTTTTCCTTGACTTTCACTTCCTTTTTAGTGGTGTTGACTTCTTTCCTTGACTTTTATTTAATGTTAAGTTTATGGCCCAAAACATAGCAAATTATTTTGTCTGTCTTAAAGGACATCTGAGTTGTAATCAATGGTAAAAAATTTCCCAAACCCTGTCAAGTATGTCTGTAAAAATTGAAAATAAGACTAGAATTTAGAGTACCACTAAATCCCAAATTTGAATTTCTACCAACAGCAAAGCTAGTGGAACCAGGATAAAAACACTTTATCTTTATATCATCTAAAAAATGATGGGGGGGTCACATCATGCATTTTCTAACTTTAGACACCTAAATTGGCAGCCCAAAGTCTATACTTACATGTTGCCTCTAAATAGATCAGAGCCCTATCTCTACTCAGTGCCTTCCTCCCCCCAGTCTAGTTCCAGCTATTTGGAAACGACCACCTCCCTAAAAGGCTTTTTGTGAGGATACAGAAGCACAGTCTCCAAACTTCGTCTTCCACACCCTCTGTAGGTTCACAGTATGAAAGTAAGATCATTTGGTGAAAGGATCAAAACTGACCACAGCAGTGCAGAGTCTCCATGGAAGTCTAACAAGAACAATTGGCGAGGCTGGGGACTTAGCTTTTGGTCCAGGTGTGGGACTGAGCACTGCATCCTGCCACCCAAATGGGGAGAGAGAGTGCAGCAGGAGCAGTCACAGAGCTGATAATTACAAAGTCCTGAACTGGAGTAGCTTCCACTTCTTTAAGTAACGTTGAAAAAAACGAAAACAACAACAATAATTTGTGACTAAGTGATGCAAAAACAGAGAAAATAACTATTGTCTTGAATGATGAGACACATAACCGAGAAAACAATATTTCTGTATGAATAAGTAAAATTTCTTACCATCCAAGAACATCTGCCATCTGTATAATGGAAAGAAAAACACCAATAGGAAAAAACAAGGTATGAAGCAGAATGAAATGGAAAAGGAGAAGAATGACATAAGCTAGAATTCATGGACAAATAAAAACAATGAAATTTGTAACACAGTTAGAAAGAACATAATTAACACTGCAAAAAAAATCAAATTAAAAAAAGATGAACTAGAGAAATTGTTTCTAATATCAAAAGAAAAGCATACAATTTGAGAAAGAAAAAATGTAATAGGACAGAAAATTAGCAAAAAAAAAAAATTCAAAAATGACTTTTACTGTCCTAAGCAAAGTGGAACATATGATAGACAAAACAAATCTAAATAATTGTTCCAGTTCATTATTATCTTGTTATGTAAAATTATTTATTTATCATATGTTTCCAAATAATATTAATAAGAGTAAGAATTGGGACTAAGAATGGAAATTGAAGTAATAGAGACAATAAATATAAGTTTAATATTTTATGGAATAATTTTATATGTATTGTTTTTATAGCAGATTTGGTAAAAATGATGTCTCATTACCAACAATTAGAAATACACATACTTGTGGTTGCCGGGGGGAGGGAGGTGGGAAGGGATAAACTGGGAGTTTGAGATTTGCAGACACTGACTGGTATATATAAAACAGATGAACACACTTACACTGTATAGCACAGGGAGATATATTCAATATCTTGTAGTAGCTCACGGTGAAAAAGAATATGAAAATGAATATATGTGTGTTCATGTGTGACATTGTGCTGTATGTCAGAAATTGACACAACATTGTAAACTCACTGTACCTCAATAAAAAAAATGATATGGTAGATATGAAAAAAAGAAATACATATACTTTAAAGAATGTATTAAAAAAATTAGTAGTAGGATTAAGTATGGGATGAATTATTTTCCAAAATGTGACGTGAATTACAGGTAACAAAAAGCAAAGAACGCAAACTGAACTTAAATAGGAGAATAGGAACTTGGCCCTGTGATCCTTCACCATCATGAGTGTATCTGATGCCTCAAGCATCAGATTATATCAGTTTATACCTACAGTATGTGTACATCAAATATACACATTTATTTAGCTTTTCTACTCATCCTCAACAGGAGATGGTCCAACGGTCCAGACCAGGGTCAGCAAACTTTCCCGTGAAGGGCCAGGTTGTTGACATTCGAGGCTGTGGGACAGTCTCGGTCACACACCTGGCTGTGTGCTGTGGCACTGCCACACATCAGTGAGGGGCTGGGACTGGGTCCTAGCCCACCTTCACACACACACTGGGCACAGGCCAGATTGGGGCCAGAGTTTGCCCTCATCCAGGGGATCATTACCAAGGCCCCATGTTTTACTTTGCTGTGGTTTTTGATCTGTTCTCTTCATCTATGATTCACTTGAGGAATGACCCAAATTTCATTTCTCTGGCATCTTCTTCAAGCCAACACCCAGCTGGGCACCTGCCCTGTGTCTCTAAAACCCTGCTCAACACTCAGGAAGCAGGGATGATACAGGTGGTGAGCCATGGCTGGAGTCTGGACTGAGACAAATGTTGGGAGATGGGAAATCATGTTCTAAATTGTCAAGGCAAAATCTTGTCCAGGTCTTTTGAAAGCTCAAGGAGTAAACTTGTGCTTTAGGTTTGAATCAATTAAACTATGGGGGAAAGTAGGCATTAAAATATGCTGTAAATGTTTCTTACTTACAGGTTTTGCACACATACACCCAGCTACCTACCTCAGTTTATGGTTCTAGGGGTTACCTTGCTTTCTGCTCAAGCATCTGGTAATTTCACCTCAAATCACAGACATGGATTACATTTCCAAAGACTGAAATGCTTTCAGAACTATACGTGTGAAGAATGTCGGTGCTTCTTTCCTTGGATAAATTCAGTGATTGAAAACATTCAGAATACAAAATTGAAAAAGAAAAGATACAGTTAGTGATGCTTATAAAGTGAAAGTGAATTAATGTTTGAAATGGGACCAGGTAGAGTGAGTAAAATTTCCTGGTGTTTCCTTGAATCAAAAAAAAAAAAAAATCATGAGACTTAAAAGCATTGAGCTTAGCTCGGTATTGAAATGTTTATCTAAATAAAAATAGCTACAATGCATTGGAAGGTCTTGAATTAATATGAATCATTTTTTTCTTGGCATTGGGGTGACACGCCAGGGCACATTTCCAAACCCTACATCCTTGCTGTTTCCCTTAACTTGTTTTTATTTAGTTATGCTACTTCTTCTTTGCAGTTTAAAATAAGGCTATTGAAAATGTTAGAAGAAATGTTTTTTAAAATGGTTCTTTGTGACTATGAAAATGGGAAATATTTGGGAACAGAGCGATTCCCAGCACTGGTGAGAGCTGAGCACTCAGACGTGGGGCTCTCTCTGCAGGACTGTTTGTTAGGGTGCAGCAGAAGCCTCAGGGGAAAATCTGACTCTTTACTCAGAATTATTATTTCAAGGCATATATCCTGAAGAAACAATTAAGGAAATTTAGTTTAAATAGTAATATTATGAAACCATAAAGATGACATTGTAGAAGTGCACTCATTAACTTGACCAGACCGTGTGTTTAATACTGTGGGTGGGCTCAGTCTGCGTCACCCTACATTTTATTATTAAATACAGAAGGGAGAAGCCACAGGTGCATTGCCCAAACTCGAGTCCAGCTGTGCAAGGCTGGGTGTGGAAGGAGAGATGGAGGGAGCACACCGAAGTGCCAGCAGTGACTCTCCTGGGGGTGGGGGTTTTGTCGTATATTATGTGTTATTCTCACTCATCTGGATTTTCTCATTTTCCTTCAACAAGTGTGTAGTAGGTGTTAATAAAATGCATATGCATCCCCAGCACTAGAATGAGACCTGTAAGACTTAGGTTACTGTCTCAGCTCTGCATCCATAAGGGGCTGCGTCTTAGGTGACCTGTCCATGGCTCTGGTCTCCTGCTTCATCAGCGGTTAGACTGTGGGCGAGGCCACCTCCATTCCAAGTACACCACGCGCGGCGTCCAGGAAGCACACGGTAACCCTTGTCCCCTGCAATTCCTCTGCCTGTGGCCGATGCCGGGTCCCGCCAGTGCAGTAGGTAACAGATCGGCAGCACCACCCCGAGGAAGGCTGCGGCGGCGACCTAGTGAGGAGATGAAAGCTGGAGCTGTGGTGGCTGCGTTCCACAGACCTCAGCCATAGAAACGGTCTCAAGTCTTCAGCCGTTGACACATTTCTATCTTGAAAAATAGAGTCAAATTTTAAAACAGAGAAGGAGGGGCTGCAGCAGTGCTCAGGAGAGGGAGACCCTTAATGACAGACTCTCGGGTCTGCAGCGTGTGACCTGACAGCTCCTCCATCTACTAAAGCACATGGTGCAAACTCTGCATGGGCACCCATCCCACGTGTGCCCTAGTGTGTGTGTGTGCATGCACGTGCGTGTGTGAGCTTGTGTGCACGCACCCAAATGCAATTTGAGAAATCATTTTCAACACTACACTGCTATTGTAAAGCTGGTCAGAGTTTCAGTTAGTGCCTTTCTCAGTACTTGACAATTTTCTCAGACTATCCACCTTCCTTTTTGGGAAACGATGAAACAGCACACTGTGGAGGTGATTCGTCTTCATTGTGAAAGCTGGATTTTTAAAAATAATCATACCTAACAGTTATCAAATGAATCTTTTACACCTAAAAGTGTACCGTGTGCTGCACCTAATAATTTCTCCAACATCAATAACAACCTTGAAGTAAGTAGCATTATTACTCTCTTGTCAGATGAGCACCTTGGTGCTGAGGTCACCGAGTCACTAGCGGGCAGAGTGGGAGTCACCCCATGTCTAGAACAAGCACCCCTGGTGGCTCTGCCCAGGCGCAGAGCAAGGGGGGCCACTTGGAACCCCTTGTGCTCCGTGTCACACTGCCTCCACCCCCGAGACACAGTTGGAGCTGCCCTCCCACCTCCTTCCTGGGCAAGCGGGGCCCTGTGGACCTGCTGCCCTCTCTGCCCACAGGTCCCCGGGTGACCCCGATGGTCTGCCCGACACCCTGGCCACAACATGCTGAGTGGTCCCCTGCCTCCCCGCGGGGAGCCCTCTGACCCCAGGACCTACAGTCACGCGCACTGCCCTTCTCATGACCCTGCACCTCCTGCCGTCACACTCAGGCAACGGCTCACTTTTGTGTCACGAGTGAAATGAGCAGACTGGAGCCGGACCTGCCCACCTGCTGCGCCTGGGCCCTCCTGCTCCTGCTCGGTGGGCTGCTTGGTCCCGTCTGGGAGGGCGGGGCCTTTGTGCCCCCAAGGCAGCCCCCCCTCCCCAAGGACATCCCGCTCTCACACCCTTCCAGCATCAGTCATCGGCTTCTCCTTTAGATAGCAGCGCTGCCCAGGTGCTCAGGCCAGAGCAACTCCCTGCACAAGGAGCACTCCCCTCCCCTCCACTCCCCTCTGCTCCTGGGGCCTCGTCTCCAGCTCGCTCCCCTGCCCCCTTCTTCTCTGCGGCTGCGTCTCCATCTCCATCGGGTTGTGGAGAAGCAGGTCCGACTGCTCTGTCCTGACACAGGTCCGGGACCACTTTCTGACACAGGGGCCATGGCCCGTCTCAGCCGCGCCTACAGAGCAGTCAGAACACAGCACAACGAAGACAGAAAACCGCACAGCGGAGCGAGAACACCGCACGCTGGAGACAGAACACTGAGCTGTCGGGTGAATGGCCAGCTCATGAACACTGAGCAGGGGGAGGGAGCTTGTTGAACATGGGCCACACACGCCTCCTTTACGTAAGTGAAACTTCCAAAAAGCTGAAGCGTATTTCCACGCATTACACACATGCAGGCCTTCTTGATCAGAGAATACTGACCACACCTTGGACTACTATGACTCAAGACACTGTAACAAACCTTCCATGTTGTACTGAATTAGTGAAAAAATATAGTGACCATTCTGATTCGTTGAGAGGACTGAACGAGGTGACAGGTGAAGGCCTTGTCCAGCCTGGGACCAGGGTCCGTGTAAACCCCACCGCTTTGACGTCATTTGTTGTCTGATTCTCTTCTGCTTTCCCCAGTGCTTGGGTTAGACATCACAGAACCCAGCCCTGACCTCCAAATCTGACACTACTGTCACCTCAAAGTTAGTGTCTCTGGGCCTGCATGTCCTCATTTGTGTGGTGAACGCACAAGGCTTTGTTTTCCTTTATCAAACGTAACACAGGTGGTGCTCACGCCCCGCACACCAACACGCACGAGCTCTTCTCACACAGCACCTGGGCAACGATTGTCCTGCTCCAGCCTAGAGGCCTCCGGGGCCACGGAGAGGGTGCAGACACCAGAACGTAACTGACTCTGTGTCGACACCACAGCCTGGGAGACCTAACAACACGTGTGTTCCTCCTGGTTCTGGAGGACGGGGGTCTGAGACCAAGGTGCCAGCAGATTGGGTGTTGGAGGAGGCCCAGGTCCGGGTTCCCAGTGGCCCTCTTCTCACTGTGCGGTGTGTGTGGTGAAGGGGAAGAGGGATCTCCTTCATAACCTCAGGCAGGAGAGATCCTCTCGTGCCCTGATCAACTCCCAAAGGCCCCGGCTCCAAGCACCATCACCTGGGGATTAAGGATTTGCATATGGATTTTGGCGGGACACAGGTGTTCAGTCCATGCAGTGACCCCAGGCCTGCTTTCCCACCCGAAGCTCACACACCTGTACTTTGGAATGTGGTGCGACCTTGAGCACTTCATTACATAGGTCACCATGGGTAGTGGTGTCTTGTCAAGTGTCCCCCCATCTTGTGTCACTAGTCACACCCTCTTCCCCACTCGTGATCCAGGCCACGGTGCTCAGCCCAGCTTAGCTCAGCAACTGCCCTGTGTAACAAAAAGATGTCTGCACCACCCACCTTGCGGCACCCGGGAGAGGAAGGCAAATTTCAGATCTGCTCAGCCTCCCAGGGCTGCGGGAAGGGGGCCCAGACGCCCACCGCTCCTTGTCATTCACCATGTTGTCGAATGCTCAGTGTCAATGGCCAGTTATTAGTGTTCCCCCAGGCTCCTGTCTCACACCTAGTACTTAGTAGATGTTCACGTTCCTTCCCCAGGGCCGCCCTAACAAGTTACAACCACCTAGGGGGCTTCAAACAGCACAAATTCATTTCTCTTGCAGTCCTGAGCCCAGAATCCAGCAGCGTGGGGTCATCGGAGTCACATCACCTCCGGGGGCTCGGGGAGAATCACTCCTTGATGTGGATGGTAACTCTCACCCACCTGTCTTCCTGGCCTCTCTTCCCTGTGTATCTGTACATCTGTCTCTGGTCTCTTATAAGGACAACAGTGGTTGCATTAAGGGCCCACCCTAGCCCAGTATGGCCTCATTTTAACTTACATCCTACTTACATCTGCAAAGACTGTCTTTTTAAATAAGATGTGACTCGGGAGGACCTGTTCAACACAGCACAGTGACGGATAAACATGAGAACCGCTGGGTTCCCTGATGTCACCTCCATATGTCCTGCTGTGGATTTGAAGATGCCAGTGAAGCTCACCCACGAATGTCGACACGTCTGCTCACCCAACTTCCCCAAAGCATGAAATTACACAGTAAGACATGTGCTTTTGGATTAAGATATTGAGGGCTGATGAAATGCAAACATACTTAACTCTTTACTTTGACTGAATAGTGAGACATTTCCATTGAGATAGTAACTGAGGCAAGTCTCAGTTGAAAGGAAATGTTTAAGAAGGAAGCACTGGGAGAGGCCGGGAGGAGCTTCGGCTCCAGGGAAAAGGAGGGGATGGGAAATATAATGAAGCTCAAAGAAAAACATCACCAACTTTAGAGTTTTGCTTAAGGTGGACCCAGTGAGTGGAGTTCATAAAGTTACACAGGGAGAAGATGGGTCAGAGGTCCAGCAGCCACACTTTGTCAGGTTCTTGGAGGGCCCGGAAGACTGCCACCCCCCACGCTGGCACACTTTCCCGGTGAGCCAGGGCATCTGTTCACTCAGCGGCCGCTGTTCAACACGCCCGTGGGCGCCGCCCCCCAACTTGTCATGCGGATGCTGCGGGGCCCTGACGGGATGATGACGGCAGTGGGGCTTGGAGGTGCCAACACCATGCTGGGCACAGGACTCAGTAATTCCCTCATTTACTCTAACCCTCACAACCCCTTTATGAAGTTGATGCCTTTACTCTTTCCCTGTTTGACAGATAAGGAAGCTGAGGTTAGAAGAGGAGTGACTTTTCAAATACTAATTACTGGTGATGGAGGTGGGGTCTAGGTTGTCCATCTCCAAAGCATAAAGATCTTAACACACAGAGAATCCAAGTAAATGGACATAGACTCTGATGGGTGACCGTTTTCCACTTGGTTATTTCTTCATCTGGTTTACCAAGGTGTGTTCACTTTCTTACGTGGAATGTTAAGACTATCTTGACCTCCTTGCAAATTACCAACTGGATAGAAGGTCAGATGCCAGATGGCCCCGAGGTCCCTCTGACTCAGTGACATTGTGAACTGCTATAAATAACAGCCAGAGACCCTTCAAGCTTCCGCTTCAAAACGATAAGCCTGCACGTTATGTTCAGTCATTGACTCCCGACAGCGTAGGCTGCCTTCTCCCAGCTGATGCCCCCTTTGGTGGATATGTACAAAAATGATGTCAGCCAAACCAGAGCTTGGGCTCCAATGACATACCTTATATACATGGTATTTACATACTTTACATGCTTTTTAGTAAACTCATGAGTGTCCCATTTCCTAAATTCCAGGTGGTAGAAATGAAAACTTTCAACATAATGGAAAACTTTGGAACTGAAAGTTAACTCACACTCCCCCTCCTACATAAAACTCTGTGCTGCTCTGGAGATGGTGAGGAAAACTGATGATGCAATAAGTGTAGTTCCTTCCCTAAAATCACTTGTGACTTCACCGATGAGATAATATATGGAGAAGAAGTCAAAAAGCCAGCGTTAATACGTGAGTGCTGTGATAAGCTCTGTGGGGATTGTCTCAGGCTGAGCTCCCCCAGAAGCAGATCCTAAGACAAAGACGTGTGTGCAAGCCTGTTTGGGGGTATGTTCTTAGGAAGTTCCTGGGGGGAGGAATAGTGAAAAGTGGAAAATGCTATTTCAGGTGAAAACAAAAGAATTCACCAGCCCCTGCTTAAACCATGTGGGCAGGCACAAAATGCCACCTTTCCTATGGTTTCATTCATAGGGAACACCCAGGAGAGGTAAAGACCCCTAGAGAGGAAGAGGACTCGGGGTTGTCAGGGGCGGGGGGAGGAAGGAAGGGGAGTGCACGCTTTAGGTCCAGGGTTTTATTTTGAGAAAAGAAATAGCGTAAAACTAGATGGTAGTGATGGTTGCACAGCATGTGAATGCACTTAATGCTCCTGAATTGCACAATTTAAAAGGGAAAAAAATCTGTATTTTATTAAAGGAAATGGAAAATGGAAAAATAAAAGATGCCATAAACTATGTGAAACAAACAAACTAAACTAAAGAAAAACAAAACAAAAACAACTTCAGGGGTAGGGAAGTCAAGTTCAGGTGGGGGAGGGGATTCATGGTGGGATTTTGGAGGTGAGGGTGGGTGCAGAGGGGGCTCTGCCAAAGGGGGTGATGATGCCTGAACTGGTTCTCCACTGCCCAGCGGTCCAGGTGCAGGTGCAGGTGCAGGAGCTGCAGGATCTTCAGGAGCAGCAGGAGGTACAGGAGCTGCAGGATCTTCGGGTTCAGCAGGAGCAGCAGGAGGGAGCTTGAGGTCTCCTGCTGGATCCTGGTGGTCCTGTTTTTGGTCTCTGGCATCTTCCCCTGCCCCCGCCTGCTCTGGACCTGTAACTGTTGGATGTGGAGAGAGCTTTAAGTCTAGTGGAAGTGCTCATGCTGTGAAAGAGGAAAAAGGTACCCACATACCTCCCTTTCCATGTGTCTTTTCAAGGACAGAAATCTTCCCAGAGCTTTGCAGACAGCTCCCACCCAGCAAGTGCCCACAGGATGTGTTCTGTGACTGAATTCTTCCAGACAGGTGGTCTCAGGCCAGATTTTGCTCTGGTCCCAACAGCAGCCTTTGGGGACGCCTCCCTGTGTGGCCCAGCCCTCAGCCCTCCCTCACATACACACCCGCACCAACCCCGCCATTCTCACCTTTGGGCTGTGCTTCGGGGGGCTCCTGGTCCTCTACCTGACTCCCTGGGAGGTGAGCACGGTGCTCCAGGTCAGAGCTGGGGGTGCTGAGCTGCCCCTTAGCCCCAGGCAAGATTCTGGGGAGAGACCTGGGCGGTGTCTGGGCAGGAGGCCGTGGTGGTGAGGAGCCCTCCATATCCAGACTCATCCGGAGCCTGTGTTTGCCCTCCAAAGTGTGGCACACCAGACCCTCAATTGGGGAGGTGGCATGGGTGTCCTGGTCCCCCGGATCCTGCAGTGTCTGGCTCTGCAATGACAGTGACCAGCAGCCGGCCCGGACCGGAGGCCTCAGAGCCCTGCCCGACCAGGACCACGCCTGCTTCTGCCCACTCGACCCTCTGCTGCCAGATCAGACTGGGACCTTGGTCATCTCAGTCACCCGGGAGGCAAGAGACACACCCAGAGGGCATGGGCGCCACCTCGGGCAGCAGGGACATGCCCTGGTTCTCCACATCCCAGCCAGCCAGCTTGGACCCAGGTTGTGGATGCGATCGACTCCCCAGGCCTCTGACCCTTCCTCAGCCTGCTCTTGCTTGAGGCAGGACCCCCCCAACATGACTGTCCCACCTCCACCAGTCAGGAAGGTGCCGTGGGGCTACCTGGGTGGGATCTGAGGGGTGGCCCGGCCTGGGCGGACCTACCCTGGGCCTCCCTGTGTTACCTTTCGGTCCCTCTGGCCAAAAGGCCAGAGAGGCCTGGGGTGAGACCCGACCCACTGTCGGCACTGTTGGCAAAGGCCGTCGCTGTGGGCTTTCCGGGGGCCATGACCTCGGGATCTTGGGACACAGCAGAACATGTCTGAGTTGAGCTGAGTTCACCAACCAAGTGAGTTGAGAAGGGTTCTTCTCTACAGAGCGGGTGCCTGGTGACCTAGGTTCCAAGTTCTGCTGGGCTCTGTTGCCAGGGAATTGAGGTCACTTCCTGGGGTCTCCTTCCCCAAGCCTCCTCCTGACACAAAGTTCCCCAAGGGCCTCTCTGGGCTGCTGATGGCTCACTTCCCACCCCATGCCATGTCCACACACAGTGACACCAACTCGGCCCCTCCTATAGCCCTGGGGAGGCCTGGATGCAGCCAGGGCCACAGCTCTGAGGACACATCTGGGTTCAGACCCGGCTCCCCCACCAGCAGTGCTGTCACCCTGGACAAGCCACGTGCCTCTCAGGGTCTCCCCAGTCCCCCATCGGCCCAGTGGGGATCATTCTGGCCCCTGCTTCCTGGGGAAGCCATCCTGTCTGTAGACCCATAAACACCTAGTGCACCTGTCAGACCCACGGGCTGGCATCACAGAGAGCTCGTGTGCAGAGTCAGCAAAGGATGGGCCCCACAGAGGGCTGGTGGGGAGCAGGGCACACCCCACACAGGCCGGGGTCTGCCCTGGGCTCTGGGGAAAGTCACCCTCCTTGCAGCCTGCTTCCCAGCTCCCTGTTGGTGGGTTGAAATTAAACACAACTCTGACATCGTCCGTTCCAGCATGCGACCTCCTAGGTCATTCTGTCATGTCAGATTCAGGCCCAGTGCCCCATCTCAGCCTCTGGGGTGGGCTGCCCCACAGTGTCTCCCTGCTTTTTTGCCTTCTGGTCACACATCCTTGTGTGATTCCCACACACTCCCCTGCAGGGTGGATGGACACTGGGACCGGGTTCTGACATGTAGACTGACGTGTGAAAATGTGCGTGACTTCCACTCATTCCCATCTCCAGTGTTCATTCTCTCTCTCTCTGCCTCTCAGTGCCTCTCTGTCTGTCTGTCTGTCTTCTCTCTCTCTCTGTCTCTCTG
This sequence comes from Camelus dromedarius, assembly GCF_036321535.1. Taxonomy (NCBI): domain Eukaryota; kingdom Metazoa; phylum Chordata; class Mammalia; order Artiodactyla; family Camelidae; genus Camelus; species Camelus dromedarius. Next base: position 14,116,040 of record NC_087471.1, read on the forward strand.
TGTTTCAGTCTGCCTGTCTCTTTCCTGTGTGTATGTGTGTATATATTTATGTGTATATGTGTGTATTTATGTGTGTATATTGTTAGACCCAGGGCAGGTCACTTCTGAAAATGCCTTGATGACATACTGATTGTTTAAATTCATGTTACTGAAGAAAAAACATCTTTGAAAGTTGTGCAAGCACTTTGGTGGGGTCAAATCTAAGGACCAGCAATGCTGGGGAAGGGATGCATCTGTGGCCATTTGATGAGTCCTGTACCCTGTTCCCCCAGAGAAGAGTGTTCACTCTTCCCTCCAGGGGATCTGCTGGGGCCTCTGCCTCCTCACATTGTTGCCAGGGCTGGTTGTCACCAGGCTAAAGCCCTGCCAGTGTGACGGTGACCAGTGTTGCCCTGCAGGGTGTCCGTCTGCCTGTGTCCTCACCTGAGAGTTGAGCATCTCTAGCAGACACTGGCCACCTGCGCTGCCTCTCATTGGACCTGCCTGTGTGTGTTCTGTTTCTTTTCAGAACACTGGGCTTCAAGAGGCTTTTAGACCACATGGGTGTGAAAACTTTCTCTGACCTTGGGTAATGAACAATGCTTTTTCCAGGTTGTGATTTGTCTTTCCAGCTGTCTTTCTAAGTCTTTGTTTGTTTTTTGGTTTTATTTTGCCACAGGAAGAGCTAAGCATCTCCCTCTGGCTCTGGTTTTACACTTAGAACAGCAGTTCCTACCCCAAAATTATGCACATAGTTACTAAAAAGTCTTCATTTAGTACATCTCATCTATAATCCATCTGGATTTTCCTCTCAAAATACAAAAATGCTAATTCACTTAAAAACAAAACAAAAAAAAATTCACCCATCCCTGCTTAAGATATGTGGGCAGAAAAAAAAAAAGCCACCTTTTATATGATGTCATTGATAGGGAACATCCAGGATAGGTAAATACAGAGAGAGAAAGGGGATGAGGGCTTGTCACGGGCTGGGAGAGGGAGGACGTGGGGTGTGCTTTGGAAACAAGCTTTTACTTTGAGAAAGGAAATAGTCTGAAACCAGACAGGGGTGCTGATCTCACAGCATTCTGAATGCACTTAATGCTCCTGAACTGCACAACTTAAAATGGGAAAAAGCTAAACTTTATTCTTGTAAACTTAAACCATAAAAATAGATGATATGTAATAGAAAAGAACAAATCTGACTCCATACTAGATCTGTTCCTGTGGCTTTAACCCTGTGCCATTTTCTAGGCTTAGACTTGTCTGTCTGGTAAACAGGAGAGCCTATTCTCTAGGCTCTGATCTTTAAGCATATTAACACTTTTGCTCTGATACAAAGACAAGTTGCCGAATAGAAAGTAGCTTGTTTTGTTAGAGGTTTTACAGAGGCACCATGACTTGACCCAGGTGGACAGCTATAGACCAAGGACACAGCCGACTAATGTCCATAGAACCATCTTCCCCAAGCCAGACTTTAAGCCCGTTTTCTACTAAAAAGGGGAGGGGCTGTGGTTGGTTGATGCAAACTTCTTAGTGCAGGAATTCTTTGTTTTTGGAAACTTTTGCAGCTGTCCATGTGGGTCAGGTTATGGTGCCCCTGTAAATCCTCCAACAAAACAAAGGTTATTCCCTATTCTGCAACTTGTTATCTTTATAGGAGTGCAAAAGTGTTCATATCCTTAAAGGTCAGAGCCCTGAGAATAGGCTGTCCTGTATATTTCAGGCTAAAGGCAACATTGTTTTACAAAAGCTGCAGAGCTAGTGAGACTAAGCCTAGAAAACAGGGCACAGGGTAGAAGGAAAAGGAACAGATTTAATATGGAGTCAGATTTGTTTTTTTCTACTACAGTGCCTTTTGGTGAGAGGTAAGAGGTTGTTTCCAGGTGGGTCCTCCTCTGCATAGGCTGGGGTTTAGGCAGGAGCCCTGCCAGGTTCACCATGACTGTGGAACTGATCTCCCGCAGAGAAAGTAACAATTATCAGTGATTAAAATTACCTGTTAAATTCCCTTCAATTGCCTGTAAACTATATGGCGGGGGCGGAGGTGGACAGGGAACTTCTCATTGGCCCGTCAACAGTCTCCCCAGTGCAAGAGACCAGCGTCATGGCTGGTTCCAAGGTGGCCTGGCCAGCGCAGCTGCCTGCTTAGCTCTCCAGCCTTGGGCTCCTAACAAGGACACTTTCCAATCTCCTGTTCCTTTTCCCTCTGCCCTGGTCCATGCACCCTCCTAGGCTGAGCCAGGCCACGCACATAGACTGACTCACACAGCCCACTGCCTGCTGTCCATCCCCAGGCTCAGCTGCACCCTCACCCCCTCACAGGTCCCTGTGCCTCCGCTCTCAGGGTCTGGATCACCATCTGGGCCATCAACCACCCAAGGCCCACAGGCCAGTGGCAGGCAGCCTGGGACCACCCTGACCCCCAGGCTCAGATGAGGCACAGGGGGTGGGGGTTAGAGTGCCTGAGCTGGAATTGGAACTGCCTCCAGCCTGGCCCGCTGCACCTTGTAGCCTCAGACTGTGCTGTGCCACACTAGGTCAGATCCCCATTGGTGGCAGTCACCACGGTGACCAGAGCCCGGACTTACTCGCCCCACCTGCGTGGTAAGGGGTGAGGGTGTCAGCTCCAGGTAGGGGTGCACTCTGAATGAGGGGGATCCTGCAGTTAAGGAGGACAGGCTGAGGGGTGAAGGGGAACACATCAGGATGTGGGGGGTCCTGCCGTGAGGCATGAGGAGTGTGCTTGGTGTGTGAGGGCCATAGGTTAGTACCAGCGGGGGGTGGAGTGTGGGGTCGGGGACCTCCTTGTAACAAGAAGCCCTGTCTTGGGGATGCAGTCTGAGACTGGGCCTGGCCGGGGTTAGCGGGCAAGCAAGGGAAGTGGGGCTGGGGTGTGTGGCCTGGCCCAGGGCCAGTGCTGGTCCTGGTTGAGTGCCAGGACCTGGTCGGTGACAGGTTGGGGTCTCTGGGGATGGAGACCCGGCGGGGCGGGCTCTACAGCCCTACGGCCAGGCCCCGCCTGGCCTGGCTGGGCCCACTCTCAGAGAACCGGACAGCGGGAGCCCCACCCCGAGGGTCCGCGCTGCTGGGGGGAGGAGGAGGAGGGGTGCGGACGCGCAGATGCCGGACCCCGCCCGGCGCGTGTGGAAGCTGGACGGGAGCCGGGCGCTCCAGGACCTGGTCCCGAGGAGGAACACAGCTTGGGTTCTGGGCCGCCGCCTGCCGTCGCCTCCGCTGCCGTCGCCGGGCAGGTAAGGGGGCGCTGGTGCGGGCGAGCAGGTCGGGGAGCTGGGTGAGGCCTGGGCTGGGCAGCTGGGGAGGTGCACAGGGAGGGGCGCGTGGGGTGAGGTCAAGGCCGCGCGTCCCTTTATGACCCTGAGGCGGGTGCGGGGCTGCCGCCGTGGTTCGTAGTGCCTTCCCCCGGTTAGTAGTCCCTGAACCCCGTTTCTTCGCTGCTACTCGTACCTGGGTTTGGGTAAGCGGGTGCAGCCCTGGGAGGTGGGAGGGAACCGGATGGCCCTGGAGCACTTCCCACCGGCCCTCAGGTCGTGGCCTGCTCGCGGGAGGCGGGTGCGGGGCTGTCAGGGTGCGGGGGCTGTGGCATCCGCGGCAGCAGCAGGGAGAGGGGTCTGCTCCTGGGAGCTCTCGAGTTGCTCCCATCTTCCCCACAGCCTGTCCTGGGGGTGGCCTCTAAAGCCCCAGGTTTGCAGGACTCAGGTTACAGGTCAGTCTGCTTTTGGGAGGAGGGTGCAGTGCGGTGAGTGTGCGGGGGCGGTGGTAGCAACAGCGGGAAGTGGTAGCAAATCCCCGCGCTCACACAGGGCAGCCCCAGTCCCGCCATCGCAGCCTCCATCCCCTGACAGCACAGCTCCAGCCTTCCAGAAGCAGGCTGATCTGTAACCTGAGTCCCCGGAACCTGGGGTATCAGAGGCTGAGGCCAGAACAGGCCTCAGGGGAGTTTGAAGCAAATCCATAGACTCACGTGGGCAGATCCCTAAACCGCATTTGCTTCTGCTGCCTGCGACCACACCGGGCCTGCCTCCAGGCAACAGGTTGACCTGGGGACATGCCTGGGACAGTAGAGTCCGCCTCCAGGCCATGCCACAGGGACGATGGGGACAAATCAACCAGTTCACCAAGGGCAGCGCCCCTCTCCCCACCCATGTCCCAAGTTCGTGGGACACTTTTTCAGGTCAATTGACTCCGGAAGGCAGGCGCAGTTGCGGTTAGAGTGCGGCGGGGGAGGGATGCTGCCTCTCCTCCAGGTGGCAGGTGGATTTGCTCCCATCTCCCAGAGGCCTGTCCTGGGGGCGTCATCTGCTGCCCCAGGTTCACAGGAAGCATGTGTTCATGTCAGCCTGCTCCTGGGAGGAGGGCACAGTGTGGTCAGGAGGCAGCGTCAGCAGCAGGAAAGGACTTCAGGAGGACTGGGCTCTAGCCCAGGGTAACTCACTCTCCTTTCTTCTCTTGCTTCCTCAGTGGGTGGCTGTAGTGGCTTTTCCAGTATAAGTTATTACCAGATTTTGAACATAGGTTTCTGTGCTATACAGAAGAAACTTTTAAAAAAAGTGTATTGTATGTTTAGTGGCTAATATTTGTAAATCTCAAACTCCCAAATTTATCCCTTCCCAACCCCCTTTCCCTGGTAACCAGAAGATTGTTAACCAAGTCTGTGAACCTGTTTGTTTTGTAGATGAGTTCATAGTGTCATCTTTTTTTTAGATTGCACATGTGAATCATATCATTTGGTATTTTTCTCTTTGTGGCTCACTTCGCTAAGAATGATGATCTCCATATTGCTGCAAATAGCATTCTTTTAACCTTTTTAATGGCATAGTAGTATTCCATTGTATAAATATTACTACTTCATCTTCATCCAGTCATCTGTTTCTTCATTTAGGTTGCTTCCACATTTTAGCTATTATATATAGTGGTGCTATGAATACTGGGGTGCTGGTACCTTTTTGCATTGGAGTTTCCTCTGAATATATACCCAGAAGTGGGCTTGCTGGATCATAGGGTAAGTCTATTTTTAGTTTTTTGAGGAAATTCCATACTGTTTTCCATAATGGCTACACCAAACTACATTCCCACCAGCAGTATAAGAGCGTTCCCTTTTCTCCACACCCTCTCCAGCATTTATCATTCATGAACTTTGAAGTGACGGCCATTCTGACTGGTGTTTTGTAGTTTTGATTTCCATTTCTCTGATAATTAGTGATATTGAGCATTTTTACATGTGCCTATTGGCCGTTTGTAGTCTTCAGTGTAGAATTGCTTCTTTAGGTCTTCTGCCCATTGTTGGATTGGGTTGTTTGTTTTTTGTTATTAAATTTTATGAACTTTATATATTCTGGGAGTTAAGTCTTTGTCAGTCGCATCATTTACAGATATTTTCTCCCATTCCATAGGTTGTCATTTTGTTTTGCTTATGGTTTCCTTTTCTGTGCAAAAGCCTGTAAGTTTAATTAGCCTTTAAGTTTAACAGCTCATACATCTTAATAACAAAAACCAAACAACCCAATTCAAAATGGGCAAAGACCTAAACAAGCAATTCTCCAGTGAAGACAAACAAATGGCCAATAGGCACATGAAAAAATGCTCAGTGTTGCTAATTATCAAGGAAATACAAGTTAAAACTAGATGAGGTATCATCTCACACCAGTTAGAATGGCCATCATGCAAAAGTCATTGCACACATTCAGAAATCGTAGCGCACATCATTAATTATGGGGGCTTTTTCTGCTAGTCGCACTCGAGTTTAAATTCCAACCCACCTACTGGCTGTAAAAAGCCAGGGAATTGTGTCCCATGAATACATATCTGTATTTGTCATTTTCCTTCATCAGGGTGGTTTCTCTTTCGTGTAAGAAATGATAAGCACATAATTTACATTGATTTTTATGTATACATTCACATATAATAGCCACAAAATACAAGGCCACTGAAAAAAAGATACTCATTTTTTCTTACTGTAGAATGTTTTCAAACCGTTAGCAGATTCATCAGTTACAGGGTTTACAGTACAGATGCCACCCCTCCCCGTCCTGGGGCCTCACAGGGACACTGCCAGGCTGAAGAAAAGACTGTTTTTCCTCCAGTTTATCTAAAGCTTTACTTCAGTCCTGGGGTTGTTTTAAAATATAATTTATTCATTTTTTAATGGAGGTGCTGGGGATTGAACCCAGGACCTCATGCACCTGCTGTACCACTGAGCAACACTCTCCCCAGCCAGGCCTGGAACTGAATAACCTTTTCTTCTCCCTCTTGGAGGAGAGAGGGACACAAACCTTTACATTTTTGACCTCCCCGGGCCCATGTTTGGGAACGTTGGGGCACTTTTTCCTCCCACCTGGTGGGAGAAGGAAGACCACGGGGTCACCAGGGGTGGGTTTTCCCCTCACTGAGGCCAGTAGGCCGACTCCTGGGGTTGCATTTACTGCTTCCAAATACATTGGAGCATTTTACCTCTCCCACCTGACAGCTTAGCTTCCGTTTTATACTGTGGGTGATTGCATGTCCACCAGGGACCAGATTCATTGTGTCCCGCCCTTCATTCTTCCTTTTACTGAACAAAGCTTTTGTGATACTTGACTGAGTCAGGGCTGTTCTAGAGAATCCCAGCGCTGCCCTCCCTGTTCCTGAACATAATCCCTGGTTCAGTATTTCGTTAACAAGCTTCACAGGATTCTAGATGTGGCCATTCTCAGGGCTGAGATTTATTACAGTGAAAGAAAAGAAAGGAAAATCAGCAAAGGGAGAAGACATGTGGGCCACGTCTGGGGGAAACCAGACGGACGTCCTCTCCCAGGGGAGATGCACAGGATGCCCTTCGTCCCCCCAGCAAGGCGCTGTGAGCACACATGTGAAGTGTCGTCTTTGCGTGCAAAGTGGGGAGACGTGCAAAGCTCGGTGCCCTGAGCTTTCACTGAGGCAGGTCATGTAGGCACATCTGCCTGGTGCTCAGGTAAGCTCCAGGCCCCCGGAAGGAAGCAGGTTTCAGCAGAAACCATGTGGTCTGTGCAGACAGCTGAGGCCCAGGGACACATTCTTGGCGGTTAGGGGATTGCGGGAACCCTCGCAAAATCCAGGTTATCGGAGGCCAGCGGAGGGCAGCCTTGCAAGCAGGCCTTTCCAAGGACAGCAGTCTCGGGCCTGCTCTGTTCGCTTGGCTGTCTCCAGTACCATAATTAAAGCTGGCTCATGTCTCACTGTTAGATAGTGAGGTGGTTATCTTTTTTTCTATTTTTTAAATACTCTATTTATTTGTTTGTTCGTTTGTTTATTTATTTATTTATTTATCTGTATCTACCTATTGTTTTTTGCAGGGGGTAATTAGGTTTCTTTATTTTAATGGAGGTCCCAGGGCTTGTTGAACCCGTTGCGTCCTGTGTGCTGTGTGTGCCCTCTGCCGCTGAGCTGACCTCCCCCTCGATGCGTGTCTTTCTAACTTAGAGCATTTTGGTTTTTTTTGGAGCAGGGCGTAATCCCTAGAAAGAGAGTAAATGTCTTTTCTGAGTAGTTTTTTTTATCTCTTACAACTTCTGATACACATTTAGATATTTTGTCCTCCCCTTGCGTTTTCCAAAATTTTATTCTCATCAGTAAATTTTTCATAGTATTTGTTGTTCTGATAAAGAAAAATACACTATGGGGTCTTTAAAGTTACTATCTTCATTAATACTTAATTATTTAAAAAATATATTAAGAGTAGGAAACTGTGACTCCTGATTGGCTCGGCTGCTTTGTTTGGTGCTCTGATAGGCCCCAGCTGTGATAATGTTGAAGCCGTGAACACATCTGCCTGAGGATCTCCCACTACAGTTCTGGCAGAGACTCGGAAGGAAACAGCCCCAGTGCAGCTCCCGGCTTCCAGCCCGGAGCCTGCTGCCATGATGAAGGTTGGAACCAGGGTCATGAGAGGCTTGGACTGGAAATGGGGCGATCAGGTGCTTAGAGATTTGACCCAACCACATGCGCCTCACGTTAGTCATATTCTGCACATCCTGGCTGGGTGGAACCTGGGGTCAGTACCAACCTTCTCTTAGGATGTGTGTGACTGACCCATGACAAAGTCCCAATTCCAAGGCAGGTGACTAGAGGCTCAAAACGAGGGAGCAGCAGCGGCCGTTCATGGGGCCGCGATCAGGATCAGGTCTGTGAGGAGTGGGGACTGTCTTCAGAGAACTCCTGGCGTGGGGTAAACTAAGGGTGCCCCCTGAAACGAGAGAGCATGAGCAGGAGAGAGTGCACCTTGTCTGAATAATCAGGTCGAGAGAGCTCTGGGGTGGCCTCTGTGAGCTGATGGCCACATGCCTGTCAGTGCCCCAGCCTGGCAGCTGCAGGCCGGGCTTGGGGGGCCCACCTTTTGTCTTCTCCCCCGAGCCCCTTCCTCCCACGTCTCTGCGGGGTCACCCCGGGTGGAGGTCAAGGGCCGGGCCCTGCACCACTGCCCTGGCCACTGGCTCAGGACCGCGTTCACCCTCCTGTGATGTAGAGCCGCCTTCTCATGTCCCAGTGTTCTCAGCCTCATTCTTAAGCACACGCCTCCTGAGAATCATCTCAGAATCGGTGTCCAGAACAGACAGCAGCATCCTAAAAACAGCTCTTACTCATAGAAATAGGAGGTGGAGGTTCACTCTAGGGTCAGAGGAAAAGTGAAGAATGAGCGGGAATGAGGCAGTGCTGGTGCTTGTTTGAGGTTCTGACCTCGTGAAGCCCCGAGAGGGATGGAGGGGCCAAGGAGCAGGGTGGCAGGACCAGGCTGGAAAGTCTCATCTCCACATTGGCTTAGAGGGTGCCGATTGAGGTGACACCTTCCCAGCTACCTCTTTGGTAAAGGAGCATGGGCAAGTTAGCCCCGGTGTTCTCTGTGCGGTGACAGCATTCCCTGTGCGGTGACGGCGTTCACTGTGCAGTGATGGTATGAGCTGCACATATGGCATGAGTTGTGCATGTTGTAGTGGGTCTGGAGCCCTCTGTGGACACGCAGCCTGTGCCCAGAGCTGCAGCCACCCTCACAGGCCATATTCATGTGACAGACCGGCCCTTGCCCTCTTAACCAGTCTCTGTTTCAGCTTCCCCAGGATAGACCTCCTCCTGGCCTCGGACATGTGGTGGGTGAACTTGGAGAGGATGGGTGGATCATGGTCCAGTGGGACATGGGCAGCACCAACTCACACAGGACGGGAAAGGAGGGGAAGTATGACCTGAAGCTGGCAGAGCTGCCGGCCTCCATGCAGCCCTCCGCAGAGGACTCGGACACAGGGGATGACTCTGGTGGGTGCCAGGGGACCTGGCAAGCTGTGGGCACGTGCTGGCCTGCCATCCTTTCATCTGGGAGTGAGAGCAGCACTGTAGGCCAGGCTTTCCCAGAAGGTCAGGTTTAAACAGGCCCCAGGTGATTCTGCTGGACTTGACTCCTGTTTTCCTTGGAGACAGTGTGGTGTGAGGGAGAGGGCAGGGCTGGCTGTGTCCTCGCCGCTGGTGGGCTTTCTGGGGACCCTGAGCTGGTGTCTGAGGTAGTGAGCCAGTGCCTGGAGTGGGTGTTACCCTGCCACACCAGAGCACGCCTTCTTCCTTCTGTCACCTTAGCCCCCGAGGTCCCGCTCTCAGGCACGGAGAGTGGAGTAGTGATTCAGTACTTTACAGCCTTAGGGAAAGCGGAGGTGGGAGTTTAGTGTGACCTCAAGGTTAAGGAGATGCAGGTTGTGGGAGGAGGGCTTCAGGACTTTTTCAGACCTTGGGATGTTGAGATCTTGGTGAGACCGTCCAGGAGGCCAGCGATTTTCCTTGGGGCTCCAGTGTCAGCTGCATGCACAGCACGGGCAGGCTTCAGAAGTCACTTTTATGGTTAGGAGAGGAAACCCGAGAGGCTGAGCTCATCAGAGAAAAAGTGGTGTGGAAGGTGTCAGAGGCAGTGCTTCGTGCCCGCCCCTTGTGTGTGTGCCACTCCTTGCATCAGATGTACATGGATGACATCTGCTCAGGGTGGATTAGGAGTAGTGTGTGTGGCGCTGTGTGGCCCCTCCTGGGTCAGTGCGGGTTATGTTATCATTCCATCTGACAGTGTCCCGGTGAGGTGCGCCTCCTCCCAGCTCTCTGCTGGGGGCTTCACTCAGGAAGTCAGGGCCTGAGTAGGGCTGGCCAAGTGACAGTAAGGTGGCCTGCACATGTGCACCCCTAGCTCCCTGTCCATGGAGACAGCCACCTCATCTTCATCCAGTGCACACCCAGCTCATTAGCAACCAGCTTTTGACATATGATGAGATGTTTTTCTGAGAAGTGAGTTTTTGTAATCGTTTTAGTTCTTCTGAGCTGTATGCGGAAATTGATTTAAAAAAATCTCCATAATTTAAAAAGCTTGTTTCCTTTGAAGAAGGTAGGGATGGAGCTGAATAGGGTGTTTGTTTAGTGGGTCCTGAATTCTGTCTTTATATGTAAAGAGCTGCTTCCCTGTCCAAAGTAAGAAAAGAATGTGTTGTTAAATCCCTGTTACACGAGGAGACACTTTCCCATTTATTTGGGAGTATAGTTTCTAATTTTGATCTTTTTCAGAAGCTTGAACAAATTGAAGGGAACATTCACCCCACTGCAATGATGCTCACCAGCACTGTTAATTTACTGTGAACTCTGTCTGCTGGAGTCCACCCTGAAGTCATGCGGAGTGAAGCCACCAAGACTTTACATGGACTGCTGCGCATGGTGGTGGAGAGGGGAAGGACGGACAGGACATGTATGCAGGGAGTACTGTGGGCCAGAGTCAGAACCGGGCTGTGAGTCTGTCATGTGAGAGTGGGTGCGTGTGTCCGTGTCCTCACAGACTTCCTTGGCTTGTGGCCACTGCATTCCTGTGTCTGCCTCATCTTCACTTGGACGCCTCCCCTGTCCTTTTCTGCCTCTTCTAAGGGCTTTCCTTGGGTTTAGGGTTCATCCTAATGCAGTATAATGTCATCTCAATCCTGACCTTCATTATACACGTGAAGAGTTCATTTCCAAATAAGGTCACAGCTGAGGTTCTGGGTGAAGATGACTTTGGGGGGATACAGTTCAACCCACTGAAGTGTTTGAGTATGTGGATGTGAGGGTGTTAAGTGTGGAGAGGTGGAAGTGAGGGCAGCGAGTGTGTGTGTGTGTGTGCAGGCTTGAGTGTATGTGTGAGTTGGTACATGTGAGTGTGAGTTTGTGAGAGTGAGACTGAATATGGGTGTGAGTGTGAACAAGTGAATGTGTGAGTAACTGAATGACTGAGAAGGTGTATGTGTGATTGTGCCAGGGTGTGAGTGTCCGTGCATGTGTCTGGGTGAGAGTGACTGAGTGTGAGAGTGAGCATCGGCCTGAAGGGCGGTGTCCCTGGAAGCCGGGAGAGCAGGAGGGCCTGGCCGTGGCTGGGGAAGAGCGGCTGGTCCATAGGTCTGAGCAGGTCACGGGATGCCACCCTGCCTCAGGGCCGCTGCCAGCCAGGAGGGAGCAGAGGCCCCAGGTGCCCAAGTGGGGCCCCCAGATGAGCAGACAGGGTCATGGTCAGGTCAGAGTCAAATTGGATAAACCTCATGGAAACCTCTGAGTCTCATTCTGCTTTGCAGACTTCTTAGCCTTGGGCTGGGAATTTAGGACACAGATTAAATATGAATAAGATCATGAAGGATGTGTAAAACGTGAGATTTAAAAACAATAGGATGTTCCCTCACAGAGAAATGCTGTTGGAATTGTGAGTTATCTCCCTACTGCCCAGGGAGGGTGAGGGGATGAAATTCCTTAAGGAGGTTGAGTTGCTACACGTGCTTCAGAGATTTTTAACATGTAAAGTGTACCTTGAGTGGGGAGGGTAGAGCTCAGTGGCAGAGTGGGTGCCTAGCATGCACAAAGTCCAGGGTTTAATCCTCAGTACCTCCATATTTGTGTTTGTGTGTGTATCTATCTATCTATCTATCTATCTATCTATCTATCTATCTATCAATCATCTATCTATGTATCTATTTATCTATCTATAGATATAGATATAGATATAGATATAGATATAGATATATCTCAACGTAATTACTTCCCCTCATAAAAAAAAGAAAAAGACAAAAGAAAGTCCTTTGAGCTAACTCGAAAGTCTCCTGTTCCTCTCCCACTGAGTCAGTGAAATTGTAATGTATCTGTGAAGTAGTTTCTCCTTGAAAATACGTGATGGAGGTCAATTAAAAGTAAAGGTTGTGCCGAGTGCTTCTTTGTAGAAAGTGGTGCCCCGCAGCACCGTCTGGCTCTGGCAGGCTCCCCAGTGGGAGGGGGCGCTAGGAGGCCGACCGAGGGGGTGGTGCCACGCGCCTTTTCACATCTGCTGGGGTTTCCCTGTAGGATGTTGATTTCGCTTTGAAATTCCCTTTTTAAAGGCTCTAGTTTGTTTTTTTTTTCAGGGGGTAGGTAATTAGGTTTATTTGTTAATTTATTTTGTTTTTCGATGGAAGTACTGGGGATTGAACCCAGGACCTTGTGCGTTCCAAGCATGTCTCTCACACTTTAGCTCTACCCTCCCCTCTTAAACACTGCATTTTATTCAAAGATATATTTTTAAATATTTTGTTCCTGGAAAAAAAGACTGAAGAAACTAGTCTAGAAATGAATTCAGCTTAATTGTAAGTGTAAGAAGCAGGCAGCGCCCTGGACTCTGCCCCTCAAGCTTGCTGTCTGTGCTAGGCCCTGTGGGAGGGCTAGTTTCCTGACCCCAAGGACCCGGAGTTGGGGGGCCTCACGGTGGTCCTGGCTGTGGTCAGAGGCATCGACAGTCGGTTCCACCTGGGAGGACAAGTCATGTGTGAGGAGTTTGGAGAAGGCACTGTGACTCCCATCACCCCGAAGGGCAGGATCACCATGCAGCTCTGTGACATGCCTGCCTGTCGTGTGTGCCCCCTGAACCAGCTGAAGCCGGTAGGTGAACCTGTGTTCAGTTCCTGGGTGAAGTGGGAAGAACTTGATTCTGGCCGTTTATGTCTGCCTTCTAGGATGCCATCCAAATTCAGGAAGCCCGTCTGCCTTTCTTCCTTTTCACCTCGCACTCCAGTGGTGAGTTGGACCTATCTCACAGGATTACATAGATTAGTAGCTCATTTGTCTTATTTTAGCCTCAAAAAGACGTGAAAGGGCATTAGCTACTTAGAAGGCACTGTGGAAGTATAAGTTAGTTTTCATTATTTTTAAACTGTGAATTAATGAAATTTATTTTTTATTGAACAGCTTAACTTTCAAAACAAACCTAAATATGATTCCCTTAAGTGATCTTTCTTCATGTACAAAATCCATAATAATTATGTTGAGTGACATGGTTTATGTGGCAGCTAGTGTCATCTTAAACCTGTGAATTAGGGATACATAGAGAAAGTGATTTATATTACTTTGATGTAACCCAACAAAGACCTGACCATATCTTTCAATAAAATACTATTTTTGATAATTACAGGAATATGTGCATGTTGTAGAAAATACCTAAAAATTTAGTAACCACCACCCTGATGTAATTATTGCTGACATGTTGGTAAAGAAAACATTAATTTAGTTTCTATTTACTGTACATGTAATTCTTTGCCTCCAGTGTCATCTTTTAACATTATTTTCAGATGTAAAAAGACTTACATCTACATGTGGTGTTTCAGAATTAAGACTCGTGGCTCTGATGGGTTTCAGAACATCCATGTGCTCTGCTCACTGGACACACGTGGAAGGCCCCTGCTCTCCGCCTTCAGCTCCCCTCCTGGCGTTCAGCGGCACCAACTTTCCCTTCACGGAGCCCATGCTCTCTGTCTGGGCTCAGTTGGTGAACCTCGCTGGCAGCAATTTGGAAAAGCACGAAATAAAGAAATGACCTAAACACAGTTTTGCAGGTCAGTACACGCGCTTCTTGATGAAGGAGCTACAGCCTTAACTAGAATCGTTTGAACCACATCTTGTTTTGTCAGAGCAGGTCTGTCACTGCCGAAGTCTTTGGGTTCAGATGGACTGACCACTGATTGAGTGACAGCGGGCATGGTGATGAGTGTGTGTGACACCAAGAATGATGCCGCGGTGGAGGTGGCACCCAGAGAACCCCCAGGCCTCCCCACCTCCTGGTGCCAGCGTTTACTCTGAACACGCTTTTTGAAGAGAAGTCTGTGTTCTCTCCCTGCACGTTGACCCCCCCAGCCAAGGCCCCCCAGCCTAGTTGCCCTTCGGGAGTGTTGCTCTGGGTCTCATCATAGCCAGACCCGGCAGGGCCTGTGTGCCTGGGCCTGCCTCGCTTTGTGTCTGTGGACCGTGGCTGCCTGTCTGAGGCCGAGGCCAGCCCTGCTCTGGCTCTGCCTTTGGTCTGAGGTGATGCTCTCCATTTCCCTAACGTTGCCCCTACTGTGTCCTTTCGGAATTCTTCTCCCTGACTATTCTTTGCACATTAGGCATCCTTGTGGTTGTGTCCGTCACTTGTGGCTCACTCTGCCCACTCTTCTTGAGTTTTCTCTCCCATTTCTCCCCAGTCCTGTAATTCCTGCTGCATCATTTATGATGGTTCTCCAGTTCTCATATCTGGCTGGTGGGCGAGGTGCATGTAAACAACTGCATGTCCACAGTTAAACTAAATTTGTCCCTTGGCCAGTGTTTCCTGTCACGGTGAATAACCCTGTCTGCTGAGTATTCGAGTTCAGCGCCCCAGAGGCACCTCTGGCTCCTCCCGTGTCCTCCCGTGCCCATGTCCCCAGTCCCCACGTCCCCACACTGCCTGCTGTGGCCTCTGGCTTGTCCTGCTTTGGATGCTGCTGCTGTGGCTGGTCTGGCTCTCCTTGTGGTCTGCCTTCACCTCTGTGGCGGCTTCCCTGGTCTGTTCCTCCATTGGCCCTTAGACATCACTGCAGTCATTTGATTAGATAGGATCCTGTTGCCTGTAGATGTATCCGGCGTGCAGGTTCTTGAGCCATCCCAGAAAGAATTCAGATGAGACACGGTGGTTAAGAAAGTAGAGTGAGATTCCATGCAAATGGAAAAGCCAAAAAAGCAGGTGTTTCAGTACTGATTTCAGACAAAATAGACTTTAAAACAAAGGCCATAAAGAAAGATAAAGAAGGACATTTTATAATGATTAAAGGAGTGATACAAGATGAGGATATTACACTCATTAATATATATGCACCCAGTATAGGAGCACCTAAGTACATACAAGAATTACTAACAGAGATAAAGGGGGATATTGATGGGAATACAATCATAGTTGGAGATTTTAACACTGCATTAACATCACTAGACAGATCTTCCAGACAGAAAATAAACAAGGCAACAGAGAAATTAAATACTACAATAGAAAAACTAGATTTGGTGGATATTTTCAGAGCATTACACCCCCCAAAAATAGGATATACATTCTTTTCAAGTGCACATGGAACATTTTCCAGGATCGATCATGTACTTGGGCACAAAAGAAACCTCAACAATTTTAAGAACATAGAAATTATCTCAAGCATCTTTACTGACCACAATGCCATGAAACTGGAAATCAACAATAGAGAAACAAAGGAGAAAAAAAGGAAAGCATGGAGATTAAACAATATGTTATTGCAAAAACAATGGATCAATGAGGAAATCAAAGCTGAAATTAAAAAATACCTTGAGACAAATGATAATGAAAGCACAACCACTCAAAACCTATGGGACACAGCAAAGGCAGTGCTAAGAGGGAAGTTTATAGCGATACAGGCCTTCCTCAAAAAAGAACAATCTCAAATAAACAATTTAACCCACCACCTGAATGAATTAGATAAAGAAGAACAAAAAGCCCCAAAAAGCAGCAGAAGGAAGTAAATAATAAAGATCAGAGGGGAATTAAATACAATAGAGATTAACAAGACCAAAGAAAAAATTAGCCAAACCAAAAGCTGGTTTTTTGAAAAAGTAAATAAAATCGACAAACCTCTGGCCAAACTCACAAAGAAGAAAAAAGAGAGAGCACAAATTAGCAAAATAAGAAAGGAAAATGGAGAAATTACCACAAACAAAATAGAAATACAGAATATCATATGAGAATATTATGAAAAACTATATGGAACCAAACTGGATAACCTAGAGGAGATGGACAAGTTTCTGGAAACATACTGTCCACCAAAACTGAATCAAGAAGAATCTGAACACTTGAACAATCCGATCACTAGAAAGGAAATAGAAATAGGAATTAAAAACCTCCCTACAAATAAAAGTCCAGGACCGGACGGCTTCACCGGGGAATTCTACCAAACATACAAAGAAGAACTCATACCAGTCCTTCTCAAACTCTTCCAGACGATTGAAAAGGAGGGAATACTCCCAAACACATTATATGAAGCCACCATCGCCCTGATACCAAAACCAGGCAAAGACACTACAAAAAAAAAAAAGAGAATTATAGGCCAATATCACTGATGAATATAGACGCCAAAATCCTCACCAAAATTTTAGCAAATAGAATCCAACAACACATAAAAAAGATTATATATCATGACCAAGTGGGGTTCATCCCAGGGACACAAGGCTGGTTCAACATACGCAAATCAATCAGTGTAATACATCACATCAACAAGAGAAAGGACAAAAACCACATGATCATCTCAATCGATGCAGAAAAAGCATTTGATCAAATTCAACACCCATTTATGATAAAAACTCTCGCCAAAGTGGGTATAGAGGGAACATATCTCAACATAATAAAAGCTATATATGACAAACCTACAGCCAGCATAGTACTCAACGGTGAAAAACTCAAAAGCTTCCCACTAAAATCTGGGACAAGACAAGGATGCCCACTATCACCACTCCTATTCAACATAGTCCTGGAAGTCCTAGCCACAGCAGTCAGGCAAGAGAAAGGAATAAAAGGGATCCAAATTGGAAAAGAAGAGGTAAAAGTGTCATTATATGCTGATGACATGTTACTATATATAGAAAACCCTAAAAGGTCCACACAAAAGCTACTAGAGCTGATTGAAGAATTCAGCAAGGTAGCAGGTTACAAAATTAACGTTCAAAAATCAGTTGCATTTCTCTATACTAATGATAAGTCAAAAGAAGTAGAAAGTAAAGAAACAATCCCCTTTAAAATAGCACCCAAAGTAATAAAATATTTGGGAATAAATCTAACCAAGGAGGTGAAAGAATTATACACAGAAAACTATAAACCATTGATGAAGGAAATTAAAGAAGACTTTAAAAAATGGAAAGATATTCCGTGCTCTTGGATTGGAAGAATCAATATTGTCAAATGGTCACACTGCCCAAGGCAATCTACAGATTTAATGCAACCCCTATCCAATTACCCAGGACATATTTCACAGAACTAGAAAAAATCATAATAAAATTCATATGGAACCATCAAAGACCTAGAATTTCCAAAGCATTACTGAAGAGAAAGAAAGAGGTTGGAGGAATAACTCTCCCAGACTTCAGACAATACTATAGAGCTATAGTCATCAAGACAGCATGGTATTGGTACCAAAACAGGCATATAGACCAATGGAACAGAATAGAGAGCCCAGAAATGAACCCACAAACTTTTGGTCAACTCATCTTTGACAAAGGAGGCAAGAATATACATTGGAATAAAGACAGTCTCTTCAGCAAATGGTGTTGGGAAAACTGGACAGCAGCATGTAAAACAATGAAGCTAGAACACTCCCTTACACCATATACAAAAATCAACTCAAAATGGATTAAAGACTTAAACATAAGACAAGATACAATAAATCTCCTAGAGGAAAACATAGGCAAAACATTATCTGACATACATTTCAAAACTTTTCTCCTAGAAGAAATAAAAGCAAGAATAAACAAATGGGACCTAATGAAACTTACAAGCTTCTGCACAGCAAAGGAAACCAGAAATAAAACAAGAAGAAAACCTACGGAATGGGAGAAAATTTTTGCAAGTGAAACCGACAAAGGCTTGATCTCCAGAATATATAAGCAGCTCATACGACTCAATAAGAAAAAAATAAACAACCCAATCCAAAAATGGGCAGAAGACCTAAAGAAGCAATTCTCCAAGGAAGACATACAAATGATCAAAAAGCACATGAAAAAATGCTCAGTATCACTAATTATCAGAGAAATGCAAGTCAAAACTACAATGAGTTATCACCTCACACCAGTCAGAATGGCCATCATTCAAAAATCCACAAATGACAAATGCTGGAGAGGCTGTGGAGAAAGGGGAACCCTCCTACACTGCTGGTGGGAATGCAGTTTGGTGCAGCCACTATGGAAAACAGTGTGGAGATTCCTCAAAAGACTAGGAATAGATGTACCATATGACCCAGGAATCCCACTCCTGGGCTTGTATCCAGAAGGAAATCTACTTCAGGATGACACCTGCACCCCAATGTTCATAGCAGCACTATTTACAATAGCCAAAACATGGAAACAGCCTAAATGTCCATCAACAGGTGACTGGATAAGGAAGATGTGGTATATTTATACAATGGAATACTACTCAGCCATAAAAACCGACAACATAATGCCATTTGCAGCAACATGGATGCTCCTGGAGAATGTCATTCTAAGTGAAGTAAGCCAGAAAGAGAAAGAAAAATACCATATGAGATCGCTCATATGTGGAATCTAAAAAACAAAAACAAAAACAAAGCATAAATAAAGGACAGAAATAGACTCACAGACAAAGAATACAGACTTGTGGTTACCAGGGGGGTGGAGGGTGGGAAGGGATAGACTGGGATTTCAAAATTGTAGAATAGACTACATTGTATAGCACAGGGAAATATACACAAAATGTTATGATAACTCACAGAGAAAAAAATGTGGCAATGAGTGTGTATATGTCCATGAATAACTGAAAAATTGTGCTGAACACTGGAATTTTTCACAACATTGTAAAATGATTATAAATCAATAAAAAATGTTAAAAAAAAAAGAAAGTAGAGTGAGGATCTACTAAGGCATGGATAGCACACACTCAAGGGGAGAGCGGGCAGGCTCGGGTGAGCGGCTGTGCTGAGTTTCTTTGGCAAGTTGGTTACATAGAGTACAAGTGATCGGGCAGAATATTCATTAGGAAGTGAAGAGTTTGGCGTCATATTTCCTGGTTTCATCCCAACTCCACCTTCCTGAAGGGAGGAGGGATTTTTGTCCTTATTTAGTCCAGATTGGAAGTGTTATGGTATTGGTGCATGATGGGTACTTGTAATCTGCAAGGCCAATTTTTTGGAAATGAGGGCACAATGAGTAAAAGGTTACATTGGGACACGAGATTTCTGCCTTTTCCCACCTTTCTTTGTCAGCCTCCAGGCCGCTTGTCACTCCAAAATATGAGACTGCTTTTCAGCCCAGAAGTTCCTGCCTTTCTTTTCTACCCAGGGACCCCTGGTGCTTACATGATGTAGGGTTTCCTGCATTTGGCCCCATGCCCCTCGTTTCTGCTCAGTTCCTGCCATTTGGCCCAGGTCCCCCTTTCTCTGCTCATATCTAGCTATCTGCCTGCTCTACAATCCTACAGAGTGCCATGATCTTTACATTAGAGAACTGTGTGTCGTGAGTATCTGACAAAATTTTGTTGTAGGGTCTTGGCAAGAAAAGGTGAAAGTATGTTATTTATGACATAGGTGTCTGGGTGAAATTTCAGCGACTTGGGAAACACTTGATCATACTGGCAGTAGCTAACATGGCCCTAACTGTGTTAAATCATCGCATCCTCACCCCGACCCGAGGCAACACGTGGCAGGGGAGACCCCAGGGCGGAGGAGGATGCTCACCCACAGCCCGGGGAAGGGCAAGCCCTTCATCACTGCCAGGCTTTGCAAGGTCAGATGGGTCCCTCGGGGCAGCGCCCTCCCCAAGGCCGACCCCTGCTGAGGGGAGAGCCTGCACCCTCCCTTCTGAGGCCTTTTCTCCCCCAGGACAAGGAGACCTGGGCCTGCTGAGGGGCCAGCTCTGACACTGCGTCCTGAAGGCGGGCCGCACGCTGCTTTCCCTCCAGGACCAGCTCAGGCAGCTCTTGTCTCAGCCAGCTGTTCTGGACGCGGCAGCTGCTCATGCAGGTGACTTTCTAGAAGCCCTTACAGACCTGTAAGAAAGGCAGCCAAGGGACACATACGGGTGGCCCGTAAAAGGGGGACTACAGATGGCTTCTACGTGCACAAGGAAGATGTGCCACCAGGCCAGTAACTGATGAAACACAGACCACGAGTGAGAAAGACAAAGCCCGAGGGGAGGGAGGGAAACAGTGCTCTGCTGCCTCGATGGTCAAAGTGCGGCCCCAGGACCAGCAGCGATGGTGGCACATAGGAGCTTGTTAGAGGTGTGGGCCCTCAGGCCGCAGCCCAGACCTAAGAAGTCAGGATCTGCATTTTTAACAAGGCTCCCGGTGCACACGAAGTGGGGCTCCTCTGACACTCTGCTGGGGGGGGGTTAAGTTGGTACAACCGTCCACTGGGCATCTGAGGGCATGCTAGACTTTAAAATGCATGTCCACTCATATCTATATCTGTACATCCATTGATTAGCAAGTCATTTTGTGGGAATTGATCACATGGAAAGGCACGAGGAAATGTGTTTATAGATGCTTATTGTGGCTTTTTTTTGTTGGTCCTGTTTTTATGCTGAAAACTAGAGATGCCTCAGTGCCCATCATTAGGCGGTGTACCTGAACGGTAGCATGCCGTGGTGCTGTTCACAGTGGTGGTGCATGTGTGTGCCCCTTACCATGGAAATGTGAAAATGATAAAAAAAAAAAAGTGCATTGCTGTGTACGTATATCTGTAGATTTGCCACAGAGAGTGACAGGAGAATTTCAGCTGACTTTATTTTCTTTGTACTTTTCTATATGGCTTTAGTTTTCTAGAATGAGCTGATATAATTTTGAATAGGAAAAAACCCAAAGCTTTGAAAAAGTTTTGGACTATCTACTGTTGAAAGACATTGTGCTAAATATTATGGGCAACCAGACAGTCCTTGTTTATGGTTTTTTTACTCTTTGGAGTCAGGGTGGGGAGAGAAAATGAACCCAGGTAGCTCTGTCCAATGTACATGCTCATGTGCTGTGAGATGTCTGAGCACAGTTCCGCTCATGTCCTGGGGATGCTGGCAGCTGAGGGCTGGGGAGGGCAGCCTTTGAGGGGTGAGGCAGGCCCTGGTTGTAGGGTGATGAGGAGTCCCTGTCCTGGGGGAGGAGACAGCAGGAGGGTATTTGGGTACTGAACTTGGCAAGGAGCGCAGGGTTTATCAGTGATGGTGGGGCTAAACCTGGAGAGGTCAGTTAATTTGTGCCCAGGGAATTGGACTGGCTGATCTGTGGTCACCCTGGTAAGTAGCTGTGGCAGCGCCGAGTCAGGGTTACCATCCCATGCTCCGGGCAGAGCAAGGGCTCCAGATGGAGCTGTCCATCACAGGACTTGCCAGACCACCACAGCCACCTGTTTAATCAAGCTTTATAGAAACACAGCCATGCCTTCCTGTTACATGTCACCTCTGGCCACTTTCGCCCTTCAGTGGCAGATGTTGAGTGGCTGTGACAGACCCTGTGGTCAGTAAGCCTGAGCTGTTTACTCCCTGGCTCTTCAAAAAAATTTACAACCCCTGGACTAGAGGATTAGTTGAAATTGTGTCAGTGGGCTCGGGGCAAATGAGAAGTGCCAGACACCTCACCCAGAGCTGCTCAGATGAAAACAGGAGACATCACCCTATGCACATGGCACAGTTGGAATTGGTGTCAGTTTATGGTTCGAACAAGGGGAAAGAGAACAGTCCCTGGGGCCATGGCGCACACTTGGGAGTGTTCAGAAGGGCTTCTGAAGCAGTGAGTGCTCACCAAGGCAGAGAAGGGACCTGAACTGGACCAAGGGCTGAAGTCTGGGAGGTCGCTCTGGTTGGCTCTAAAGAGACAGACAGAAGAACTAAAGAAGGACAAAGGCCAGAAAGCAGGGAGTGGGAAAGCCTTGAACATTTTGGCTGGCTAACGCTTGGTGACGTAGAAATCATATATCTGGTTTAACATACTCAATGCACTGTGTTTAAAAAAACCAAATTTCTTCTGTATAGCACAGGGAGCTACATTCAATATCTTATAATAACCTTTAATGAAAAAGAATATGAAAACGAATATATGTATGTATGTATACACATGACTGGGACATTGTGCTGTACACCAGAAATGGACACATTGTAACTGACTGTACTTCAATTTAAAAAAAAGTTAAAAAGAAAATAGTAAAGACGTTTGTGGTTGAAAATGCAGTGTCATTCTTATTTTATTTTTAAATTCAGATGGAGCAGCTGTGTCCCCTGACCTTGGGGACATGTCTCCTGAAGGCCTGCAGCCCCCAATGATCCTCTTACATCAGTCACTAGCCTCGGCCACCCAGCCGTCTCTGGTGAGGCCATATTTGAGAAACAGGAGCTTGAGGTACAGTCAGTAGTAGCCTTGGCAGTTTTTATCTAGCACACAAGATTGTCAACATTTTTTTTTTTGGTAGATGTGTAGGTAGATTTCCTTAAGGATATTGTCTGAATTTTAAATATGTCAAAATAATTCTTATGACTAGGTAGGTGTTAAGCATGTTTGTCATAGAACGTTTCAATACTGGTTAAAGAATGAATGAGTTAAAGTTTAATCTTATTTTGAATTTCTGTGAATTATTTGAAAAAGTCAGCCGGATTCAGCACAAGTTCATTGCTCACGTGTT